>NC_142212.1:18631770-18936986 GCF_049639895.1 Pseudopodoces humilis
TGAGATACCCAAGGATGTTTTCAGCCTTTACACATGCCAGGGTTCTTCCCCCAGAGGTGCTGGCACTGCCCAGGCTCCCCAGGGAATGGGAACACTCTCAAGGCTGCCAGAGCTCCAGGAGCATTTGGACAGCGCTTTAGGGATGTCCAGGGTGGGATTGTTGGGGTGTCTGTGCAGGGCCAGGACTTGGATTTGCACTCAGGAGATTGTATGATTGTACTTGAACAGGACAGTACACTCAGAACAGCCCCTGGCAGCTCCCTGAGGCACTGACAGCCCAGAACAGTCACATTTCCCATTTTTTACAGCTCCAGTTATATGGGAAACAATTACCCTTCACCACCATTTATTTCCTAATAAAATGAAACTTTATCTTCTTATCATCTGTTCCTCTGGCCACTCCAGATTGTGTTGATTCCCATTTATTAGCAATACCTTCTTTCACTTGCCACCCTAAAGAGAGACAAGGATCTATGGCACATTCATCACACCAAATAAAAGTGGTACCCAAGCCTGTCTCTGTTTACTCATTAAAAACACAGATTTGCTGCTGGTGTAAGAGTTGGAGCAAAAAGAAAAGAGACAAGAAAAGAATTTGCTGCACGTGCCAGAGATATCACCCGTGTGAATCAGGGCTGGCTGCAACTGCACCTGAGGAAATTGTGTAGCACAGCCTTTCATCCTTTGGTTTTGGAGCTTTCCTCTCCTTCAAGGATTCCCACAGAAAGCAAAACAAAACTCTAAAACTCGCCAAAGGCCATTTTCTTTTATTATTCATAAGTGGTAGATATTACCAACGGTGGCTCCATAAAATGGGGGAAGAAAAAAAAAAAGTTTTCTCAGTCCCATCTGTGTAGTAACATTTTACGAGAGATATATTACACACATTTATCCGGGAGTGAGAAAACAGCGACATAACTTTAAAATCCACTTATCAGGGGGGTGGAAAACAGGCATAATAAGCTGCATTTGGGAGGGAGGGAAAAGGGGAGGTTGGGAGGAAATGTGGATAAACGTCCCTGTCCGGGGGATACTCGTTCTGCACAAGCTCCATCTTAATTCAAGTCATCTTGCACAGCTCCATCACGTCAGTCCACAAGGGCCAAGGAATGTGTATCCTGCTCTCCCGGCTTTATATCCAGAACAAATCTATTTCACAGAGCTAAATGTTGCTGCTGGTCTGGGAATATTTGTTAAATGGCTATAATGTGATACAGTTAAGTTATTTACTACTTGTGGCTGGGGAGAAAATTGAGGTTTGTGAAATGTTACATTCTGAGAGTAAGAAAAGTGCATTTATGAAAATAAATAGTGCGGGTCTCCTCTGGCGTTCTCTGTTTTTTACAGGGTAAAAACAATGCATTAATATGCCTTTAATGTCATCTAGATGGGTAGGAATGCAAAGTTATTCATGTGGGAGGGGCTACACAAGCAGATAACTACACTTAGTTATAACCCATCATTATCGTACACCGATTTTTTCCACAAGTGCCAGAAAAATTGTGTTGGTGCAGCTTAAACCAAAATGCTGTGCTGATCCAATTTTTTATCAAGGCAAAGAAATCTCTCTTTAGCATCACCACTTGTTGGGCTCAAAATCTCCAGAACATAAGAATATAAACAAACCGAGAGCTGAAATCATGAGGGTGCTCCACTGCCTGGTATTGATTCACAAGGTATGACAGAATCCTACAAAGGTTTGGGTTGGTGGAAGGACCTTAAATTTCACCCAGTGCCACCCCTGCCATGGCAGGGACACCTCCCACTGTCCCAGGTGCTCCAGCCCCAGTGTCCAGCCTGGCCTTGGGCACTGCCAGGGATCCAGGGGCAGCCCCAGCTGCTCTGGGAATTCTGTGCCAGAGCCTCACCTCCCTCACAGGGAGGAATTCCTTCCCAATATCCCATCCAGCCCTGCCCTCTGCCACTGGCAGCCATTCCCCGTGTCCTGTCCCTCCATCCCTTGGCAATTGTCTCTCTCTCCAGGTTTCCTGCAACTCCTTCAGGCCCTGCAAGGCCACCCTGAGCTCAGCCCAAAGCTTCTCCTGGCCAGGCTGAACAATGGCAGCTGTGCCAGCCTTTCCTGCCAGCAGAGCTGCTCCATCCCTCTGCTCCTCCTGGAGCCTCCTCTGGGCTCTCTGCAGCAGCTCCAGGTCCCTCCTGTGCTGGGCCCAGGCTGGGGCAGCTCTGCAGGTGGGGTCTCACCTGAGCACAGGGGCACAATCCCCCCTTTCCTGCTGGGATCAGCCCAGGGCTCGGGGGGTTCTGGGTCCCAGCAGTTTCTGGCTCTGTAATGAAAATTTAGCACCATTTTACCACATCAGCTTTCCAATTTAGCAATATCTTTTAGGCCTGATCTACACTCGATGCTTTAGTGACATTATTATGCCAGCAGCAGCAGGGATCGATGCAGCAGCATCACCTCAGGCCTCCCCATACCTATTTATTCATTTTCTAATGACTCCTCATAAAGTCTGTTTCAATTCACCAATTCAGAATGGGCTGTAGCAGGTTAAACACTCATCTAACTAAATGGTTTAATCTCCATAGTGATTATTGTTGTCTCCAGCAATACTGCCACAGTTACATGGCTTAACCCAGCCAACTGTTCAGTTGATTTTATGCAAATGTCAAAAAAAAAGAAATCAAAAATCACGCTTAATCCTATGGCAGTCATGCCACATTGGAAAACAGTGATCTTTTTTCTTCTTTTTTAATGAAAGCTTTAATAATACTGAATATTTTATCTTCTTTATTTATTAATTCATGCTTCATGCTTCAAGCTGCTGAGGTGGAAACAGGGATATATCATCAGATATCATGACATTTTCCTCATTTGTTCCATTTAGGACAGCATTTCTCCTGCTCCCAACAGCTGCAATGCTCACAGGAGTGTTCCAAAACTTCAATGAAATCTCAAAGGCCACTTTGATCTGGGTATTTGGAGGTCCCAGGGAGTGAAACTCAAAGTTATTTATTGTGCCTGGCTAAAGAAGCAGGAAAGTTTATTGGAAGGCTCAGCAGACACCCAGTGCTGTCCCTCCATAGGGTCAGACACGAGTGTGAGGGCCCACAAAGGCAGGTGGGCAGGGAAAAATCACAGCTTTCACATTTTGAGACAAAAATCAGTAGAGAACAGCAGCAGGCTTGGACTGTGATGTTGTTGAGGAGCAAGAGAGCTAAGCAAGCTTTTAATAGGAGTTACTGGGATTTTTGATAAAGATCTCCCAGTCTGGCCTGCTCTTGTAAAGCCTCACACCAGCTCACCAAAGCAGGAGAGGGAAGGCAGCAGCTGAGAGAATAAAGCAGGTCAAGCGTTGTGCCATCACTAAAAACAGCACTTTAATGAGAGGAGACCTCACCAAAGCTTGTTTTCTTCATCTGACACTGCAAACAGCAGCCTGGAAGTGTGGAAAGGCTTTGAGAGCCATGGGGACAAAGCTGAAAGGTCATTTCAAGCCTTCTCTGTGGGAAGTGCCAAAGGGGTGATTGAGTCGAGTTACTGCCTGAGCTGTGATGAAAAACAGAGCTCTTGATGAAGAATATTTGCTGTTGGTTCCCTGAAAAACCCTGTGCATCCCTCATTGTCCACTGAAAGCCACTGACAGAAAAACCCAGTTTTATGTCCCCAATATTCACAAACAAACCTTTTTCCCCCCGCAATTTAATGAGAATTTTAAGGAATATTGCAACATAAAGAGCAACTTGCTGGGTTTTTTCCTTCAACATTGACCACAAGTCAGCACTATAAATGACCCATTTCTTATTTTTGGGAGTAATCTACAAGTGAGCTAATCTTAAAGGCTTCTTACAGCAAGAATCTGTTTGCAGAATGAATAACAGAGAATCTTTGCCTTCACCAGTTCACCACATCACCACGGTCCTGCACCCCAGACACCTGAGATTTCATAGGGAGGAGAGGTGAAAGCACTTTTCCCCTGCAGCTGTGGATATGCAGCTGGTCTGATGTGCCCCAGAGAAGTTAAAATCAGTGTCAAAAACAGGGGGCTGTGTTTGACCAAACCCAGCCGTAGAAATGCACGGGCTTGGCCATGAGGCCTAAGAACAAACATCCCAAAAGCAGGGGATTTTTGGAGGAGGAAGGTTGCCTCTGTGAGAGAGACAGCTGAAAGAATTCAGATTAACTGTGTGATGACAAGTAAATCACTGGAACTAAGTTTTGAAAGATGGGCTCTGAGTTCTTACCTTGTATTTTACATGTTCCCAGCTTCACATCTGAGGTCGTATTTCAGAAGAACAGAGCAGCTGAAGCACATTAAAATTATTCCCACAGCCCTGGGAAATGCTAAATACTCTAGGAAAAAACACCATTCCTCAAACTTTCCACACTGGCACCTGGAATTAGAGCATGTTTTTGGCATCAGTATCAAAATCCCGTGCCTCAGTTTCCAAATCCGCACCCACTGCGCCCTTCCCCAGCAAGGTCGGCTCCCCCAAACTGCTGCCAAGCGCTCAGAAAGGTGATGAAAACCAAATAATTTCTCACCTGGGCTTCCATTACAACCTCCACAAGGTCTGGAGCCAGAGATTAGAGTAAGTAGCTGTTAATTTTATGGGCTCTGTCCCTCTCGCTCACTGAAGGGAGCAGAAGCCCAGCGTGAAATACGGCGCAGGCCCAGGGTGTGTGTATATAGTGCTGACAGTAATGCTGACAGAAACGAGTCCTGCAACTTTGCAGGCTCCCAGGGCTTCTCTGAAGCATTAAATTATTTTAATTTCTGTAATTTATACTGTACCACCAGAAGTTTATCATCGTAAGAGCGCCGGTGACTCCACATTTTGGTTTCAGCGAGGATGGTGGTTTAAGTCAAACATAACCAGTAATTTGCTTGGGCTTTTTTATTTTTTTTTAATGTGAGAGAAGGTTGTTAAACCTTGCTTAATACTGACTGACTGAAGAGTATTAGCAGCTGACAGCTGATGTGCAGAGCTATTAGAATTTGGGTATTTCTAGACTGCAACAGCTCAGGGGTTTATTATAAAACACTGAGAAAAGTTAGAAATTAAGTAGAAGATTGATAGGTTTGTTTTTTTCAGGTTTTCCTTTTTTTAAACTGGGCACTGTATTAAGAAAATAATAAAAATAAAAAAAAAGAAAAGAAAAAAAAGAAAACCAAGGTTCTGGAAAGGTATGGCTTTCACCTGATTTATTCCCGAACTTACAGCCAGTTTTAGCCTGCTGATGGTACTCCTGCAGGTTAATTTTTCAGCTGGCAAACTCTGCTCAGCCCCGGGTGCTGGTGGCACTGGGCAGCTCCTGGAGGGAGGGTTGGCAGTGGCATAGAACCCCTGTGACCCCAGCCCGTGTCCCAGCAGCTGCTGGCACACGATGACAAATCCCTGAATCACAGGCTCTGTGTCACTAGAGGGTGTCACAGCCATGGGAAGCAGCACAAGGTTCTTACAAACGAGGCTCAAATCGAGCTCAGTGAATAGCTGAAATAGTTTTTTCTTGCCAAACACACGCCCTTCAGACCCAGCCGTGGTGGTTGTTCCACGTTCTGGGAGCCTCTGCTGAGGCTCCAGGCAGATCCTGCACCTTTCCCTGCTCCACCAGGCAGCAGCAGGCACTGGAAGCTGGGGTTGATAATCCTATTAAGGGCTTCTGTGTTTATTACCTGTAATTAAACGTTGCCATTTACAGTGCAAAGTATTCAAGACAATAAAAGAGTTAGAAAGTGCTTAAATCCTCTCTTAAACCCCCAGCCTCTGACAAAAGGGAAAGCATTTGGGTTTTCCTCCCTTATATATTTCAGTCTCATGAACATAAGGCTCTTAAATGGATTTAACAAAGCCGAACATAAAACCAGGTAGCAAAGCCCTGAGCTCCTGGCCAGACGGCGATTGAAGATGATTTTCTTTCTTGCTTCCTTTGACTTCACAGGGGACATCAAGATGGATCCAAACAGCACAGGCAGACACCACATCTATCAGCGAGTTCTCAATATTCATGAGCATTTGCTTCCCCCGTTCCAGTTTGTGGATTGCTTATTAGCTTTGCTGACATAAACACAGTGGTGGAGGGGGGGTGTTTTTGCTGTTTTGTTAAGTGAATAGTCTGGGTGGAAAAACAACACTATAATTAAAACAAAACAGGACATGTATGTGTTGTAAACAAAAGGACTGGTGATCTTCTTCACACCAATCTTCACTGAGCTGCCATCTGTTCATTATAACGAGCTTATATTTCTTGAGTGCTCGCCGTCATTTTAATTTCTGGTTAAGTCTGAACAAAATGAAGGGAAATTAATTTCTGCTCACTCATGAAATTGTTTCCCCATGAAACAAATATTCTCCTAACCCCGTTCTGCTTGCCATGACCACCCTGAGGTTCATAAAACCACAAAAAGTTTGGGTTGGAGGGACATTAAAGATCATCCAGTTCCACTCCTGCCATGGGCAGGGACAACTTCCACCATTCCCAGGTTGTTCCAAGCCCTGTCCAACCCGGTCTTGGACATTTCCAGGGATCCAGGGGCAGCCCCAGCTTCTCTGGGAATTCTGTGCCAGGGTCTGCCCACCCTCACAGGGAACAATTTTCTCCTAATATCCCTTCTAAACCTACTGTTTTTCAATAGATTTGTTCCATTTAATTAGGAACAGTTACTGCCAAAGGTACCTTTAAAGTGATCTTCAAGGAATTCTCATTTTAATTATGCTGTTATTAGGAAAATCCTGATTTGCAGCCAAGCCTACTGTGCTCTGCTTGTAGTGATGAGTGGCAGTGGCAGAGTGGGGAAGATGATGAGAAACATCTTGGTCTTTGCTTTGGTGAAGGGCATGTCCTGGTTTTCCTGGAAAGCCCTGATTTCAAACCACTTCAAACCACCACAACCACTGAAAATCCTGGAGTAAAATGAAGGTGGCATCAGTGCTGCTGTCTGAACCTCACCAAAAGAGTGATAGCCTTGAAGAAAGAGCACGTGAATGTTGTACAGCAAAAACATCAACAGCAAAAATCACTCTGCAAGTGCTGTTTGTCTCGTCACACCGAATTTAATTACAGTAAGGATTTAATTAGAATGTTTCTGTTATTCTACTATCTGTTTTTTCCACCTTTTTTTTTTTATTTTTTTTTCCTTTTCCGCTTGACTGATCGTTTTGTTGTTTCGCTGATGTTCTCTTTATACTCTGAACCTCAAACAGCTCCATGCCCTGGAGATGACAAATACTTTTAGGCTTGATTACTTGAAATGATGGATGCCTGCATTGCAGAGAGTGATCTCTACCTGTGCTGCTCTCCTGCTCTGCCAGCCAGGATTCTTGGAGGCAGCTGCCTGGCACCCTCACCTGCCTGACCCTTCAGCACTGAGATGTTATTAATTAATGGCTTGTTTTCTGATGGTGACTTCCACCATATATTTTGTACACCACGGTGATCTGGCAGGAGAGGAATAACTATCATTTCAGGGGAGACCCCGGTGCCATCTGTTTTTCCTGGCTCCAGCGCTCCTTGGGAAGTTACAAAGGTGAAGGACCAAGTATTTTCTCCTCCACTTTTCTCTAAACCATTGTCAAAGAAAAAATGCTAAGTTTTGAAACACTCTGCCACCTCCTTTCCTTCTTGAGGTGGCACACACAGAGGTTACACCTACTTTTCCACAACATGATCTTATGTATTTTTTTCCTGTTGTCTGACAAAATCCATATGTTCCCTGCTCAGACCATCTGTCACTCTCAATTCTTTTGCACAAAAGTTTTTGATGCATTTCTCCCCTGATTGATTTCTTTCTATAATTGCACGGGGGGCCATTTGACAGAAGGAATTTTCATCCCTCACCACCCCAAAGCAATCTACAGGCACAGGTGTCCTCCGTGACCAAAGGTTCCAGGAATAAAGAGCTTTCAGCTCCCAAGTAGAGCAGAGTTTTTCTAAGTTGGCTGTTTTGTTGTTTTTGGTTTTTTTTCCCCTCCAAGAAATAAAAATACTCCTGGAAAACCAGCACAGCAGAGAAAGAGTTGTTTGCTCTTCCAGGATTAGGAGTTCCCTACTGAAGCCAAGTCCCAGAGAATTCAGCAACTCCAGTAATAACCATAACCATCAGGGTTTGAAAGGACCATATTCCTTAGTGAACTAATAATATGTATAATTTTAAATTATTTTCTCATTATTTGCTGTAGAAATTGAAGTGTGTTTCAAGCAGGAATTAAATCAGACAGGTTTATTTTGCTTTGTACTATGGCTGTTTGCAAATAACTTTTCCATATTCCCATGTGTTTTCCAGTTTTCCTTTGAAGCAGTCACTCATGGAATTGAAAAGAATATTTTATTTTTTTTAAAATTTTCCAAATACCATTTTTTCATTCAATATCAATAATCACGTTATTGCTTTTTTAAAAAATGAATTGTAATATATTTGTTCTTACTTTTGTTAGCTTCAGTCCCTGTGGAAATAAGAGAAATTCTTTGAAAGGTGATCTCCACAAAAGAATTAATCCTGTCCCTAAATCTTTGGGTTCAACATTCTAGCTCTGATTTATGGCAATAAAGAGTCTGTAACACAAACACAGCAGCCAAAAAAGAAACAACACGTGACTAATTAAGAGCCACTAAAGATGATGTTAGCAACCTGTCAAAATTTACAGTCCATTAATTTCAGTTATACAGTAGAAGTACGTATTGCCACGCTAATAATAAATGAAATCCTCATAATTAACATTATTTCAATACAGGGTAACTTTAATATATTATACATGCTTCTATGTCTGATTAGTTCGGTGTGACATTAACAGTGCAAGGGATAATTTATGATCTCCCCTACCAAAAGCAAAGCTGGGAATTGTTGAAAGTAAACTCACGACCTGAATTTGAAACAATCTGAATTATTTATTGGGAATAATGAAAGCAGGAATGAGGGGACTTGATTGGTTCTGTACTATCAGGTGAATTTTCTTTAGTTTGCCTCTGTGTTCTCAAACTAAAGCTGGCTCGGTCTCTCTGAACCTGCTCTACTCCTCTTACTCCTCAATTACTCCAATTCCTGTTCATTTTAATGCAGGAGAATGGTGAATCCTCCCAATTTTTTAAGGATGTTCTTGTACTGCCATCACCCACAAAATATCCAGATTCTTTGGTATTTTTCAGAGATGCCTCACCCCTGTGAGAGCTGTGCTGTTCCTCTCCCCTCGGTTACTCCACACCCTCAGCTCTCTCCTTTCACCCTCCAACACCAATTCCTGTTGAGGACAGACCCTCTACTAAGTTTCCAGCTCTGCTTAATTTTCTTTCATGTTCGTGTCCATTAAAATGAGGGGGGACAAGGAATTAACAATATCACCCTCACTTTAGATGGGCCCTTTAGCCTTGCAGCTCTTGTTGGAGTTAATGGGATTTTAGTTCCTCTACTGGAGGGTCAAACAACAGCATTTACCCAGACTTTTAAACACATTAATTAGCAGAGACAGAGGAATTTCTTTTGGGAAGGTAAAGCTGGAGTTTTTCCATTTGCCACATCTCAACATCTGCAGGTGTCCCACAGAGGGAAGGTGGGAGGAGGAGAATTAAGGGAAAAGGGGTTTTGTTGGGGACCCACAATAATATCTCTCCTAGAACAGGCAAACTCCACCCGTCCTTTACAAAGGGTAAAGCAGCTTTCAGCTGAAAAGTTTCTAAACTGCATCTATCAAAGATGTCAGTGGAAAGCAGCGCTTGAGCTCCCGTCCCATTTGCATTCTCTTATCAGGAACGGGCCCAAGGGATGACATCGATTTTGCGGTAGACAAAATAAGGCGTTTTGACTTGTTAGTAAACAGCAAATCCTGCTGGTTTGTATCACTCTGCAGTGACACAAAGAGATAGAGACAAAGCCTCCACTTGACGGCTGTCCCGAAGATGGGAGTGATATCCTTGTTGTTGCAGGAGAATAAAGATAATGAGTCAAAGAGAAGGCAATTTGTGTTTCAAACACCACCCAGGACTCAGCAGAGGCTCCAGAAAGGTGACCGGCACTGGGTCAGAGACACAGAAAGGCCTGGGGTTGATCTTTTGGGATTTTCCAGTTGGTGACAAAATGGTTTGAAAGGGGACAATCTCCATGGTGGAAGACTGAAAGGAAAAGGAAAGGCAGATTTTGCTCTCGGACAGTTTTGTTATTTCAAATTTTCCAATTCCTGGTGCAACTTGGTAATTACAGAATCAGGGGATTATTTAGGTTGGAAAAGCCCCCCAGGATCCTCAAGTGCTGCTGATATCCCAGCACTGCCAAGCCCAGCAATGACACAAGTTGTCACCCTGTCTCAGAAAGGCAAAGAGCACATCGTGCCCCTGGTGCCTCTGATGGTTCCCAGTGTTAAGACAATAAAATAAATTAAGAAGATAAATAAATAACACTCAGTGCTGCACTGCCACCCCTGTCAATGGCACAGCTACTGGATAATCATGTCATGCTCTGCTTGGTTCAATAGGGGCAAAGATCTGCCCAAAACAGGAAAAAGAAGAGTAAGCTGAAGCACAAACAGATTTTAATGATTTTAAACAAACATGAATTACCAGAGAGTCACATTTTAAGTACATTGCTCAAACCAGAAGAAAATTAGGTTTTTCTGACAGAATTTTCTAACACTTTAAACAGAAGGATGGCCTAGAGAATCCCACAGATCCTATATGGGCAGAGGCAAGGCCCTGGAGTGTATTACTAGAGCCAGGACATTATGCACTGTGATAATCACACCAGTTCTTGCTAAATTCCTAAAGGAGGCTGAAAGACTTTCTCCTGCTTTCTTCTACTGAGACTTGTTGGGCATTTTTTGACATGAATCCTTGCCACAGCCTGAGCTTTTTTTTTATATCTCTAGAAGCCCCTATGAAGTAAAATACTGAGTTAGAAGCACCTTAGGAACCCTCTTAAACTCCCTAAAAAGGCCTGACTGTAAAACTGGCTTAAAAACCAGAGCAAAAAGAAGACCACATCTTTTAAGACGCTGAATAAAAAGCAGTAACAAAGTGAAATGGATCTGGAGGCTGCTAATGACTGCTGAGAGACACCTTACAGACATGGAATGGAAATACAGTCCCCAGTCTGAGCCCCCAGATCTCTCCAAACACAGAAACAGAAACAGCAAGCACAGGACAGCAGAGAATTAATTTGTTTTTCAGCAGTGAACGGAGAATTCTGTGGATTGCAGCTGCTGCCCACCTCATCCTCATTTGACTTGTCCATTAAGAAGGGTGGAAAGAGGATCTGTTTTTTCCCTTTTAAAGAACAAAATGGAAAACTGCCCTCTCAGTTCTTTAAAGTCATTCTCTTTTGTTCAACCATGTTTTTAGTCTTTTTATGTTGGGAATAACAATTATTGCTAAACTATACATTTAAAGAAACCCTTCAACTTCAGACAGACATCGCCATCAAAATTCAGAGTGAGTGGTCTTCTGAACCTCCAGTAAAAGTATTTTCTATTAAATCAAATTGTGCTTTGAGCTGCCATTTCTGTGTGTTCACCACATGCAGAGGCACTCAGGGCACATCAGGGGAAATGTCTGAGGCTGCCCAAAGGTGGTGTCTGATTTTCCCGTTATTTTTATTCACTAACATTTCGCACATTGCTCCTGTGTGTTGCAGGCTGAGGGGTTAAAACACCTTGCAGAGGGTTCTGTGAATGCAGCAGTGACATGTTTGAGCTCTTCTAATTCCTCTCTCCATAACTGGGACTGTGCAAATGAAAGGAATTGTGCTTCAGTATGAAATCCCTGAATATGTCTGGGATGCTGTTCCTTCCTCCCTTCCTTCCAGGCACTGATGCTCAGATTTCCCCCTGCTCCCATCAAGCTCCAGCCCAAACTCTAATCAGACCATCCAGCAGATATTAAATGAGATCATTCAGCTTTACAGCTTAGATCTAATTAGACTACTGGATCCTCAGAACATCCACATCATGTTCTTTTCCTCTCTCACAGCTCCACAGAGGCTGAAGACCTACAAGACTCCAAAGTTTATTCACTTCCTATAAAAATTGCATGGAGAAACTGCACTTGGTGGTTCTGCTCACTGTTGTCCTAAAGAAGAAGGTCACTCCTTATGAAGAAAATAGATCAGAAATTGTTGTTAAGGGCACCCTGAAATATCCTCCCAGAGGAAGGAGACAGGAGGACAAGAAGAATTTTGCCACAAGATGACATTTTGGGAACACGGAGAATGATGGAATATAGCAAAGGCTTAAACAAAAAAATCAATTTATATACAGAGTCTGTGCTTCAAGTAACATTCCAGTAATAATCATTACATAATGGTTCGACCAGACCAGCGAAACATCTACAAGGTTTGAAACTGCAAGCTCAGGAGAAAAAGATTTTAACCTCAAAGCATTCACATTTCTCCCTTTCCAAGTCAGCAGGAAGAACAAGAACTAATTTATGTTTACAATCACTCAGTTTGATTAGAAAGTCATACTTCAACAACTCTGAAGATGCATTTTTTGAACATCCTCTTTTCCATTCAATTAATTCCAAATGATATTTGCCCAGAAAATGTAGAGCATGTTTAACAGCAATGGAGATAATGCTAAAGCAAGCAATCCCTGCTTAAAACTCGGGCTCCCTCCTGTCAGCATCCTTGCAAGAACATTACACCTTGATTCCCTCATTAATATTGTTCTGCATTAGCCTAATGGAAAGCTGAGGGAAGTGCGAGGCGGCAGAACCCGGCATGCAAACAGTATTTTCCATATGGCACATTTCCAGTGACCTTCTCCATTTCCCTCGCCATAAAATCCCTGTTTTCCAGGGCTGCAGCTGAGATTTTGCCATATCCTTAAATGCTGAGCATCCCTGTCCCCAAGTCGGAATCTTTTGGGACAGGGCTGGGATTTAGGATGCTGGCTCTATTTTTAGTTGCACCAGTGGCTTTTTTCGTGGGTAAATCACATCAAATGGGACATGACTGACACAAATTGAGGAGTCACAGCTAATGCTGAGAGAACAGGTATGGATCTCTGCTTGCATCTGCTTCCAAGGCTGCTAAAATAGAGCAAATTAAACTTTATTAGCTGAAAAAAAATACAGGAAAAAATGATGAAGTTCTATATGAAGTTACTGAGGCTTTGGCAATCACAGCAAATACAGGAGTCAGCATTTGACTGTGTCAGATGGGTCACACACTAAAAATATTTATTCTCTGTCCCTCTGACACAGTGTCAAAAATTAATGAGGCTGGGAGGGACCTCACCAGGTGATTTTGGGCCATTTTCCCATGTTTTCCCCTGGATATTCAGTTGATCACGAGGCAAAAACCTTAGGATTGTGCTCTGGAGAAGTGCTTGGGCTGGGCAGCAGCTTCCAGGAGCACATCCCAGCTCAGCTTTCCCTGCTGCGGAGCTCTCTGGGACGGCCCCGGGAGGTGGAGAAGCTGAGAAAACACTTCAGGAGGAGAACATGGAGAGCAAGAGGTGCCTGAAGCTGCCGAGAATGGTTCTGCCACCTCTCAGGAGTCAGAAGCCAAGCAGACAGCTCAGTTGGTGGAGTGGCTCTTAACACCTCTTCATTCCAGTGCTTCCCCTCGGAAAGGATTCCTCGACACCCTGCAGAGCATCGGTGCCTTGCCAACATTCCCAGAGTTTAGCTAAAAATAGAGCGCTGTAAAAAAAACCCAAAAAATAAAAATCCACCATGGTTTTAACTGGAATATTTCTGCCTTTTTCCTGTATTTCTGTCCTTTTTCCACGTGTGCAGCTTCCCAGTGTCCTGCAAGGCTGAGGAAAAAACCCCGGGAATAATTAACCGGCGCAATTGAGCGGGGAGCACCACACCTGCAAAGTTTGCAAGCCATGGAAATTTATGGTTTCATAATGGAATGTGGGTTCGGTTTAATGGGTAAAATACAGCGCTGCGAGGGAAACAACTGTAAATTTTCATGGCTAGCAAACTTTGCAGGTGTGGTGTTTCATGCTCAGCTGCCCCGTTTAATTATTTCTAGGTTCGTGGAGATCCCAGCAGAAGATCGTGAAGCCAACCATCTTTGAAAATTGGGTTCTTTGCTTTGAAATTGCAAATATGGCCAGCTGAAGTGGCCCTGTTGCAGGTAGAGTTGTGCTTCAGGTGTGTGAAAGAGAAATCCCAGTAAAATTAGAATATTTTGCTTTGAGATTTTGATGTGAATAGAATACATGAATTTGTGAGACTGAGAAAGAGGGGAAAAGGACACTCAGATTTGATGTTCAGCCTGTTTTATATGATTACAGAATATAAATCACTCTATCTACCTGCTTCATCTTGTCAAGCATTGCTGCCTCTTTAATGTTGGTGAAATCTCTCCTTTTGATGTAGATCATGGGGTTTTAGCTCTGGATAAACCTCAAACACAAACCCAATATGCCATAAAATAGGATATATGTGAAAAAAGTGATTGATTCAACAGCCACCAGAATTAACAGAAACCTTTCCATTGGTTTGAATCCTTTTTGGACCAGATCTTCTTATTTTTGGGAGCAGGACCTTTTATCCTCCCGCAGTGCAAACGTTTATCAGAGCAATTTTTCATCTCTGTGCTCCAGCAGGGACTGGTCTGGAGCCTGAACTTTGTCCCTGCTCTGCCAGCAGCACAAGCTGTGCCAACACCTTCAGTTTACAGATCCCTGTCAAGCTGTCAAACCAATCAGAAATTCAAAGCACCCCAGACCTTTTAAATGCTGCCAGTGTTCTGTCAGGAAATAAATTCAAATACAAGGAAGTTTTCAGAGTCAATGTCATTTCTTACCGTGCAGGGCCACGAGGAATTGTTAATTAGTGTATTCTATTATTTTTCATTTACTGAAATTATAAACCTAGCATCTTTTAAACCAAATTATGGATTCAGATTCCAGTCAGACAGGAACGCTTTTATCACGGTGAGTTTCCAGACCTTCAGCTAACACCTGATAACAGGGTTGTTCCTTGTAGATTAAAAGGTTTGCAAGAACTCTCCAGTGGGTTTTTAAATTAGAGGAGGGAATACTGATACGTTACAAAAAATATGTCTGAGTATAAATGGAGTTGAGAGGAAATCCATAAAGCTCAAGATCAAGGATCTTTTGGACTGGTGCAACCAGAGACTACTTAAAGCTCTCCAAGGGATTCAGAAACTTCTAAAAGGGGCCAAAAACACCTATTAAGAGCAAAATTCCTTGTTCTCTTTCCTTCCTGGAGGAACTGAAAGCTGTGCAGATGTGGCACTTGGGGATGTGGCTCCGTGGTGGTCTTGGGAGTTCTGGGGGAACAAGTGGACTCAATCTTAGAGATGTTCCAACCTCAGCCATTCCAGGTTTTCCTCTGTCACTTTCCAGAGCCTCAGGAGTGTCTCTGCCTCAATCCTACCCCGGTATTTCCTCATGTGGAATCTCCCCAGCCCAGCAGAGGAGGCTTCAGGCAGAGCCTTCAGCAAATACTCCATGTTCTCCTGGAATGGCAGCTCCAGAACAGACACCAAAGCCTCCCTGCGCTCCTCAAAGCCCACACAGAAACAAAACCACCAGAAAGAGCTTTCTGACAAAAAAAAAATCAAACCCTGAAAAACTTCATGGAATGTTGACAGAGAAGGGACCCACATTTAGGAAGAATTGGGGCTGTGCCCTCAAAGGACAGTTTGAACCCCTGGTGGTGACATTCTCGTGTCTTATTTCACTATGTCGTTTTCAGCACACCAATTTTAAAATTTAAATATAAATTTAAAATTTATAATTTAAAAATAAGATGAATGCTGAATTCTGGCACCAGTGGAGAAGGACAGCTTCTGGAACACACCGTTCTAAGTGGACAATGAAGATTTGGATAATCTAAGCAAATTCTATTTAATACAAATATCTTGAGGACAGAACTGAAGTCATAACTTGAATTTTACTTTGAGGTACTCTGCTCACATCAGCTTCAATATTTGCACAGATATTTGTCTGAACAACCACTAGAAAATAACAAATAGGAAACAGAAAATAGAACAAATTGCCATAGTAAAGCCGAGGTGAACGTTTCCCTCTTCCAGCTGCTCTGTCCCTGTCTGAAATACTGTAGAGTGATATTTTCTATATTTGCTGCCACTCCCAGCTCCAGTGGTAATTTCCTTTCAGGATTTTGATGATATAATGTGATCCTGTGATGGTGAAAATGGTGAATTAACTCCCCTGGAGCAAACACATCAGAAAGTGTTTAACTTTCCCACATGGAAGTTGTTTCTCCAGCATGTTGGGCTGGAGTTGGGAGCTGTTTATAACACTGGGATGTAATTGGATACAGCTCCTTGGGAGCCTTGCAAAATCCAGGGGTAAAAACCAGTGCAAGACTACAGGGATGAAATATTGACACCACTGGAGTCACTTGGAATCTTGGATCAAGATTCCACCCTGAATCTTCAGCAGCTTTTGGAATTACCACAAATAAGGGCAGTACCTGATACTGCAAGGGATTAAGGAAGTCTCAAAATGTGTCAAGGGAATCTCTCTCCCTGGAAATTTCTCTACTGCAACAATAGATCTTGTTTATGTAGGAAAAGTGTCCCCTTCCCACCGTTCCAGGCATCATTGCAAGTCCAAAAAAAACAAAGAACCTGTGGAATTCCTGCTCTGCAATCCCTGCTGATGTGGTTCCTTTAGGATATGTTGGATGTTGGCACCTCACAGGCTCAGCCACAGTCACCAAAGACATTCCTGAGGGTTGAATTTCTTATTTATTTTTTTTTTTATAAAATAAGCAATTTCTCAGTTGTTCTCATTCCTTCTCCTCCCCCAGAGCTTTGGAAGTTTTAGGAACTGGAAGTTTTGTGTAACTATTATCACATCAGTGTTGGTTCTGGAAGTTACCAAGAGCCAACAGTAAAGCCCCTGTAGATCCAGGGGTTCCCACCTGCACCACCCCAAGGTCTCCCAGCACTGTTTTCCTGTAGTTTTGCCAGGATTCAGATCTGTCAGTGCTTCCACTACTCTGTCCCGAGAATTAAAAGCAAATATCATTGTAAAAACTCCTTTATTCAGAGCTAGGGCTGTAAAGAAAGATTTCCTTTCCCTGGTTAAAACCTTCTCTTACTTCCCTGAAGAACAATTCCACAGGGCCACGGTACAGTGAAGGAATTATTCTGTATTAGCATAAGGACAGACATTGCTTTGAATCCATCAAAACACTCAATTCTCCACAACTGTGAGATAAAATAAAGCCTCCTATTTATTTTTATTCCTTGAATCACAGGCTGGAAGTTTTCTTTCAGTTAAAGAATCCATTACCTCCTCCCTGCCTGGCCCTCCTGCTGGGTTGTGTTGCTTCTCTCTTACTGGGGGTTTTCTCCAGCATAAAAATAATGGCATTATTTACAAAAATGTAAACTTTTTGTGGGAAGTGCATTATTTGTAAAGCAGATTTTGCCTCAGCCATCAAAGTAGCAGCAGGAAGACTTGAGCTAGACACAGTCATGTTTTCTTACTTGACAGGAACATTGTTTGAAAACATTTGGGGTTTTTTGCTCGGCTTTGTGTTTATTTGTTTGCTTGGGTTTTTTTGCCACAGATTAGTGGGAGTGTTTTTATTTAAATACAAAAGTCAATCAGGGGAAGCTCCTACTTTCTGGAAATATTTCTCTTTCCAAGTCTGCACTTCTCAGCTGTATTGAAATGAAAGAGCTGGGCATGATAATTTGAAACTAAATGCAGAAATTAGAGAAGGAATTCTGTCCAAATTATTTCCATTAGGTTATTCCCTCTTTGTTGCTCAGCTTTATCCCATCCCGTCCTGCAAACACAGGCTGCTCGTCTTCCTTTTAGACAGAACTTCAGAAATTTCAAGTTGCTTCATCTTAATAAATACTTAATAAATAAGGGAGCCCCTCAGAGCTTTCCCAGGATCTCAGGGTGTGACAAAGGAGGGCAGGGTAAGGACTGAACACAGCTGCCAAGAGCTAAACTGGATTTTGTAATCATTACATTATTCACTTAGCTCCAAAAATATCTATTTCTGAACAGCTTTTCAGGATCCCCAGCGTTGCTCAAGAAAAGCTCTGACCACTGCACTAGGAGGGGTTTCCCCTCTTTTAATAAATTAACTGTTTTTCACAAGAAATATCAAAACGAGACATGTTTGAGCTAAAAGCCAGGGACTGATTTTATCAGCTGTGCCTGAGGCAGGAAGCTGGATTCAGTGATTTTATTAGTGGGGAATAATGTTTTTAATATGATGTGATCAGCTACAACCTCCCTGAGTTATTCCAATACCGAACACATCCTAAGAAACAAGGCCCTGGAGAGCCTAATTATAAATTAATCCAGTTTCCACCAGCATTCCTCTGTGGAAGTTGCCTTTCTGCAGGCACAGAATTCCCAGCCTGAGGGTGGCTCTTGCTGCTGGTGGTGTTGGATGGAGCCTCCCTCCCTCTTCCCAAAAAGATGAGGCACAAGGAATCGATCCTGGACTCATCTGGGATGTGCCACAGGCACCTCCAGCCAGGCTGAGGAGTGCATCCTAAATAAAAGTGCCCTGTGGGATCCCCTATTCCCATTTTTGTGCTTCTTACAAAAAGGCAAAATTTTGTGCAAACAAAGTCCCCCACGAAACTGAGGCCACAGAGAGCTGGACTTGACTGGGCTCGAGATTAAAAGGGCAAATTCTGCTCCCTTCTCGTATCTGCAAATATATTTCAGAGCAGCTGAGTAGAAGAATATGCAGGTATGATATAATTTTAATTATTTCCTGTAATTATGGGGAGAGAGCACACACAAAGCTTTTCAACACCTTTCATTTAATGCCTTTGAAGACAAAGATTGTACTTCTGGTCCCTTTCTATTGCTATAGCATCTGGGCTTCAGAGGAGAAACCCTTAAAATAACATATTCTCCAATGTTTTGTTTGTTTGTTTTTAATTTGGAGTGATCAAAGTCGTGATTTTCCGTGTCCTTGCTGCAAAAATATGTGTTTAAATAAATAAATACATACTTTTATGTGTATATATTCTTTGAAATCAACAGGACAGGAACATCCCTGGGGTTCAGCTCCTTTGCCATCTCCAGCAGCACAATGTTTTGGGCTGCTGGAATGAGTCTTCTTTCCTTGGATATTTTTCCAAATGAAGGAATGAAATGCTGATTCAAATACTGCAGCGTCCCCTCTATTGTAAGATCTGTTGCAATACCTCATGTTATAAAAGAATCACTCAGTTGCCTGCAGTAAAACTTGCTCCATCTCAATGAATTCCAATTTTGAAAATGCAAAAAACTCCAAGTGAAAAATGAGGTGATGAACAGTCCCCAACCCTCTCAAACTTCCACGAGGTTTTGGCAAAAAACATCTTTGCTTTGGGATTCCAGCAGTGACATCAGAGCTGGGGGAGATGAAGGTGCAGGTTCCCTTTTAGTGAGATTAAAACCAGGGTTATTTATTTTAGATTAATGCTGTGAGTCATTGTCCTTCTTAACGATTCAGGTTTGACTCTGCCGAGGTCACCCGAGGCGAGCCCCCCAGCCCAGCCCCTGTTTATGCAATAATTAATCTCACAAGTGACAGCCCAGCCTAACAGGCTTACACAGAGATGACGTTTTAATTTGCTAAAATATTTTTAAGCAGGATTTATGCAGCCAGCACTTCAATATACACCTAAAAATATCGTGGGATGGCAGCAGAGCGGGTTTTGCACGGCCAAATTTGGGACTCTGTGACATTTGAGGAGGTGTGGAGCAGAATTTGGGGTGTCAAAGAGGCCAGGGAAACTCTGTCCTGCTCCTTCCAGAGGGGAAGAAACAAGGAACCTACCACAGGTGAACCTTTCAGAGCCATTCACCTGAAAACTGATGGGAATTAAGTCCGAATTGAGAACTAAATGCTGAATTAAGAACTTTGCTGCCTCCCGTGTACCTGGCATGTGCTGGAGATGGGATGGAATTTGGGAGGAAAGGACATAATGTCAGGCTTGTCCCTGGTTCAGCCCCTCTCCAGAAGCGTTTTTAGGGACAACAACAACGATTTTCATCTATTAAAACCTTTTCGAGCATCCCTCTGGCAACAAGCTCTGCACACGCCATGGTCATCACCAACGTCACAAAACTTCAGTAATCAAAACACACTGAGAGCAATTAAAAAAACATAAAGATAAAAAGGCACGTGGTGCTATCCAGTCTCATCTTTTCTAATTAAACACCCTCAATTATCAAAATACTGAGCTGTTCTACAGAACGCACCCAAACACAGCTTTGCAACTCCTTTCCCCCAGCGTTTAACTCTGTTGTAATGCAAATTCTGCTGTAAAGCACCTTCCATCCCCCAAAAATTCGCACTTAATCAGCCACCTACACATCCCCCTATGGCAGAGCCAGAAAAGCAACCCAAAAATTCACAGCGGGCTTCTCCAGCGGATTTACACACAAATAAACCCAGGGATATCGGCACGGGTGGAACCCAAGGTGCTTCGGGAGCCTCGCCCTGCCTTTAATTTTAATTTTAATTTAAAATTCTTGTGAAACAAAACGCTGTTTGTTTTTAATGTCCGAGGCTGAATAGATTGGAGGGGGCAGATGCATTATTGATTTAATCACAGCCACGAGAATAAAAGCGCCCGGAATCTCGCCCCGTTAGGATTTTATATTGCAATATTCAGCTGCAGTTGGACATCTCGGGATAAAAACACATTGGGCACAAACAAAGGTCACTTCCATCCAACCTGGCGGAGTAATTACAGCCTCTGGAATACCAAATGTTCCTCTGGGATGTTTCGCTTAAGGAAAAGCTGAATTTGCTGGGAAATCCCAGCGAGCCCGGGCTGACCCTTGGGGGCGATGCCTCTGAGCAGGACGGGTCCAGGATGGGAAATGAGACAGCACCAGCTGGAAATTTTGCTTTAAACCAAATTAAAATTGCAGACCCCAAAGGGCTTCGGTGCATTTTTGAGCGTGTATTGTGTTTTTTCCACACCCAGCTGCTCACAGGTTCCCACGCTGATCTTCCTTGGGTCATTTTTTCTTTAAACCAAGTTCTCCAGCATCCACCGCTTGATTCCAGCGCTGCAACTTTCCGAGGAGAAGAAAAAACAAACAAACCCAAACAAACAAAAACCAAACCACCAAAAAAACCTGGATTTGGAACATCTGAACGCATCAACGGGAAAGGAACTGGAAGAGGAGCACACCCATCACCGCATCCCACCCGATGGGCATCCCCAGGGGGAAATAAGGGATGAAGGAGAGGTAAAAAAACCTCTTAAAGTTCCCAGGGCAGCTTTAGGCCAACCCTCTCACTTAATTATGGGAGTATCAACCTAACGGTGTTAATTAATGTTTGTCCCTTTTTAATCGATATCTGAAATAAAACTGATAATGAAGGGGAAAGTTTTCCTTGAGGGATTTTATGATTACTGAGCATTAAAATCGGGGATGGATTAGGGGGTGCCAGCGGTCAATGGGCATCCAGGACTCCTATAATCGAGGAGATTAATAATTCCTTACTTTGGGAACTTGTTTTTTTTTCCCATCAGGATGTGAGCAATTAATGAGAATTAAAGCTCTCATTGTGATTACCGATAAAATTACCCCCAGCCTGAGGACCTGAGGCAGGACCTGTCCCCACTGCTGGAGTCTGGAATACAGAGTGTGTGCCCTTGTTTCTGATACTTAGTTATAAGATCTAGAAAAACACTGAATTTCATATAATATGAAATTCATGAGCATGTTTTCATGGTGATACATGAAAACAAATGTTAAAGTTAGATAGAAAAAGCTAAAAGTGTAAGTGTGTAGATTAGAAAGTTTTTTTTAAATCACTGGGTGAAAAAGTAGTTTAGAGAACAGGAGACAAGATGGGGATTTAGGGTGTTGTCTCTTGTCCTTCTTCTTTCTTCTTCATGTTCTTCTCCTAGAGGTTTTTGGGTAAGTAAGTGATTGGATAGAAAATTCCACAGTGCGGCACACAGGTGATGGGTCATTGGGTCATTAAGAAAAATAATATACGTGTCTATTGTTAATTGGGTAAAAATAGGTATAAAGATAAAAGAACTGCGTAGTTCGGGGCCATTTTGTGCATCAGACACCAAGTGTGCCACAAGGCCTTGTTTGTACCATCAGAAGAAAGAAATGTACCAGATTGCAAAGATTAACCTTGTGTAGCCAGCCTAAAGAGACCTGTTAAGGTTTGTGATCACCTTTTAAGAAACGCGAGAAACAAGATTCTAACGAGCTGGGGAGTTTTCTTCGAATCATAAGAACTGAGATAAGCAGGGCTCCCCACGAGGGAGGATCCCAAAAGAATTCAGTCCAAAGGAGGCTGAGAAATCCAAGAATAAAAAGAAAAATACAGAAGAGGTGCAGCAGAAACAAAAAAAAACAGGAAAAGAACTTTTTAGAGAAAAGTTACACCCACCCTGAGAGAAGGAGCAGCAGAGGGGGTGGCTGATCTCTCATTAAAGCTTGCCATGGTTTGCAGGCTGTGTTTGTTAAACAAACATCTCCCAAGTGCTGTCCTTCAGAGAACAGCACCGAGCACCATCAGCTCAGCCTCTAATCCCTGCTCTGGGCTGGGGGACACAAACACAAACCTCTCGAGCTGGCAGCTCAGATGGCTTTATCCATAATCTCTGCAGGACTTGCTGCCCACAGTAAAATACTGAATTGTCAGTAGTGAGGTGTGTAGATATTTTCTTTGAATAAAACACCTATTTATTTTCTATTAGGAGTTGTTATAACAGCCATGAATTCTATTAATAGAGATGCTTTTTAATTCTCTGAACCCCTTCAGAAATTGTTCAGTCACTGAGTTTCAGTTCTGAACCCTCTTAAATCTCACCCTTCATTTTTTTATGGGATCATGGGCTGGGTTGGAAGGGACCTTAAATCCCACCCAGTGCCACCCCTGCCATGGCAGGGACCCTTCCCACTGTCCCAGATTTCTCCATGCCCCAGTGTCCATCCTGAGGTGTGGCTGTTCAAAAAACTAATTTTTGTAATTTTGTATATTTTTTGTATATTTTATTATATATTTTATTATATTATATATATATTATATATAAAATGTATAATATTATGTATTATATATTATACATTATATATTATATATATGATATATTATATCATACATATTATATTATATTTTACTATTATATTATGTTTTACTATATATTATATTATATGTTTTATTTTACTATTATTATAGCTTTTCATTATACTTTTTGTACACATAAAAATCATTATTTTTAATAGCAAAAACTATGAGTATAAAAACCAATAAAAGTATAAAAGTATGAAAATTTTGAGCTGTAGCTATATAAAAAACTCATTTTTGTAGTACCAACAACATCAGGGCTCATTCCTACGAATGATGTTTTCCACAAAGGAAGGTTTAGTGATGCAGCATCTCCCTGGGAGTCAGCAAATTGCTAAATAACCCTGACCCTGCTGCCACCAGCACCTCTGGAAAGGAATTCAGAGCCTGAATTTCCCTTCCTAAAGCTCCCTGCTCTTCACCTGGTGCTCCATTAAGTGATTAAGTTCAGATAATATCCTAAAGTGCTTCATTTAGCAGCCAGCTCATGGCATATTAATTAAGACTTGTGGTGTGTTTTTCCCTTTTGAAGAGCCTGAGTTGTAAGACAGGTGAATTAAACCTGGGAAACTCAAATTTCCTTGACCTTTTCCTTCCAGCTGCCAGCCAAGTCCTCAGTGACAGCTCCTGACCCCCTGGCTGAGCATCTCGGGGTGCAGTGACACCTCTTGGGGTGCTCAGGGGTTTTATGAGCCCTGGGAACAGCAGCTTCCAGCTTTGGGAAGGGCTGGAGAGGAGTGGGGAGTGCACTGAGGCAGGGAAATCACAGCCTTGCACAGAGCTCTTGCTCCCACAGCCAGAAATTCAGATTATCCAACTGCTGCCCAGCACTGGAGTGACGCTGGGGATGTGCAGGAGGCACATTTGGACCAGAACTGGCTCAGGACCCAGGACCCAGATGGCTCTTGCTGCTCTGGTCAGCAAATCCCTGTTTGTTTTTTTTAATTCAGGGGTTGGCAAATCCAGGTCTGGGTGTACTCCACCCCCTGCACCACAGCACCAGAGGATGGGGGCTGGAAAACATAACCAACAACATCCCAAAGCTCATTTTGGGGTTAATTTGGGTTTGAGTTTTGTTTGTTGTGGTTTTCTTTCTTGTAAAAGCTCATTTGTTTAGTTGTACTACATGAAACATTTATGAGCACCACAGAGTAGTCAGGCAATGTTCCAGTCTCTGAGTCTGCTGCAAATTTGGGCACCAGTGGAAGGTTGGGAATGGCTTGGTCAGGGCCACTGGCTCTTGGAAACCTCAGTTTGGATCTGAGTGTCCTCTAAATACTTCACTGGAGGAGGCAAAGCAGGGATGCATAAAACAAATGGAGAATTTCCAAATATACTTCAGTCTGTGATTATTTTTTTGAGTTTCTCAGTCACTGGAGTGGTCAGTGAGAGGACAAATCCTCCTGGATGTGCTCTGCTCTGCCTGGAGCTGCTTTTCCAGGAAGGGATGAGCAGAGCAGGGAGCCCTGGATCTCAGTCAGAGACTGCTGTGGCAGATCAGAAGTTAAAAACATCCCAAAGTGAGAATGTGCAATTCAAGGACCATGTAAAAATCCTGAATGAATGGGAACTCTGAATTCCATAGGTTAAACGTGGTGGATTTGTGCATAGGGAGACACCTTGGAAAAATTGCTAACAGAATTCTGTGTACAGAAATCCCAGTTCCTGGAACAGGAATTGTGCCAGCAATTTTTCCAAGGTACAATTCCTATTGCAGGAGCTGGGGTTTTTGTACAAAGAATTCTCTTGGCAGTTTTTCCAAGGGATCAGAGTTTGTCCCTGCTGCGTTTCTATCTCTGTGTACAAATCCTGTACTCGTGGTGAGGGGACCCAGGATCCCCATCCAGGCTGATTAATTACCTGATTAATTAATTACCCCACACTGGGAGAGGGCAGGGATGAACTTTTGGGGAGCTGACAGTTCATCCATTTCCTTGGTCCCAAGCCCTCTTTCCCAGCCTGGGACACCAAATTAATCTGCACAAAACATCCCCTCTTATACAGCCCTGGTTTCATCACCCAGCTGAGGAAGGAGAACCCAAATGGAAAGCACTTAATCCTACAGCCTCTCCCCTCCCAAGGCCTCTCCCAGACAATTCCAGCACTATCCTTATTAATCCTGTATCCCTCTGCTGGGAAATGTCTTCATTTCCATGTCAGCACTGCCACAAGGAGTGATATAATGTCAGGATTTTCCTCCTTCCCCTCCATGGGAGGAAGCTCTAAATAAGTGTGGCAAAGAGTTCCCCTCTCTTGTTTTCTTCTCCTCCAGTTTATGGCCTCCATGAGAATTGCTGCCTGCTACATGGAAAAATGAAATATTTTACAGAAAAAAAGAGGCAGGATCCTCACTCTGTGTCTTTGTAGCCTCTCTTTGGAATGTGTTTCTCTGGAGTATCTGGCTGTAAAATCGGGTCTGGAGCTCAGAGTAATAGCAAGAGCATCTCTCTGTGGTGGGCTGGGATGCTGGATGCTGCTGTGCCAAAAAGGACAAAAAGGATCAGGTAAAATGAGACATTTGGGGTTAGTTACAACCTCCTTTTTGGCCTCCAGAGCTGCAAATTAAAAATATTTTAATTTTGGAGTGGAGCACACTCTGGGGATGTGGCTGAGCCTCTCCTGCCTCACACTTACAGCATTAATTGAGTTCTCTAAATTGTCCCAATGGGTTCAAAGCTGGGTTTTGTCTCTGCCTTCTGCTCCCCAGAGCTGTCTTTGTGTCACCCACACTGTCCCCAGGACAGATTTATAGGGACACACACCCATGGACAGGGAGTGTTGAGTACACTTGTCCCTGTGATTTTAAATAGAACTGCTAAAAATATCAATTCATGAATAAAATAAAAAAAAAAAAAAAAGAAAGATACAGATTCATTCCTTAGACAGGAATACTTAATGGGAAGGAAACAATGAGTAAAACATTATGTTTTTATATAATTTTGAGGGAATTCTGGGATGTAAAAGGAAGGGAATGCATAAAAGGAGTTGTGGATTCCTTGCAGAATATGAAGCAGTTCCTTTGTAGTGTCCCCATGCTTTCACTGAAGGGTTAAAATGAAATCCAGTGTTTTTCTGATCCCTGGGTATGTGGTGATTGATCAGAACAATTCCTCATGTATGAACAGAATCCTCTGGATAAACTCGCTTCAGACACTGAGGGCTATGAATGTGCTACAGACCAAACATTCATGTTTCACTTGGATTATTTAAACTCATGTTCTCCAGGGTCTAAAAACACTTGTCTGAAAGCAGGGAAAGTGGTTAAAAATTGAATGGATTTCTGAGACAGTCCTGTCTCGGTATGTGTTAGTGACAGGAGAACATTCCAGTACACAATACATTAGAAACTTAGCAAAATAAGAAAGGAAGAAAGTGATGAAGCACAAAAAATGCCAGTGCATGTACATCTACAAGTGTGTCTGCATCCAAGGAATGTCTGGGTCATGCAAAAATCCAGGTGTTGCTCTGTGTTCATCGTGTTCTCTTCCCCAAAATATAACAGATCCTGGAATGTCACCTGTGGGCTGTTCTCCCTCTGTGCATTTCTTGAGATCAGTTCAGGTCAGACCTGCCATCCCCAAATAATCATGTTACCAGTTGTACACGTCTTTATGTCTTTGTTTAAAAGGAATTCTCTGACCCTTCCCTGTTCTGCAATTCTCAGCAGCCCCAGGCAGGAGCAGGGACTGTTCCGTGCTGGAGTTCAGGCAGGATCAGGAGGATGGAGCTGAAACCTGCCCCAGGTAAGGAACTCTTTAATCTGTATTTAATCTGAATTGGGATCTGGACTCTCTTGAAGCTGCCCAGCTCTTTATCCATATTGAAATTCACACTTATTTTATTTGATTATGGTGATTTCCCTTTCCGAGGAGATTGGTCCAGACCAAGAATGGAAAGAGTGGCAGGAAAGCTGTGTCAGCACAGGCAGAGGAGAGGGCATCTCAATTCCGAGCTGCTTTTAGCCAGAGGTTTCCCATCTTCCTTTCCTTCCCTAAATCCCCAATTAGCATATTCATTAACCGTGAGGTGCTGGCTGCCGTGCTCCCATGCTGGGCAGGAAATCGTGGAGCTGCAGCTTGGATTAGATTGTAAATTAAAACCTCGGGCCACTCTTTGAAAAATTCATGGAGGTTCAACTCTCTCTGTGTTAATTTGCTGTTATTTTGTGTTGTGGGTGTGCCAGAGATCCCATTGCCCCGGTGTTGATGCGCAGAACGAGGGACCTCTCTTTTCCCAATAAACCTGCAGCCTGAATTCCTGACAGGGCCATCCTGCTGATCTCCTCAGCGGCAGATCAGGGAGTGGAAGGTGATTTTGGGAGGATCAGGTTGGAAAATTGGATTCACGAGTCACAGAGAGCCACAGCTGCTTGGATCCGAGCAGAATTCCTTCAGTTCTCCCCTTCTGTTTGCTCATTCTTTGGATGCAGGAAGAGTTCCTGAAACTTTTGAATAATAATGGAGCACAGCCTCCCAAATCTCACGGATCCCTTTGGTCAGGGATGGGATGAAGGGAGTGGGATGATGTGAGTGACCATTATTATGGATTACACATTTCCTCTTTAACACGAGAAGGGAGATGCTGTGCTGCCTCAGAGCTGGGGTAACTTTTCCCAGGGATATAAAATGAGGACAGCAGCAAACCCATCCCTGCCCCAGGGAGTTATCCCAGCTGGAGACCACCACATCCCCCTGGAAGAGCTCCTAGCTCAGCCTTGTCCTTGGGATGAAGGGCTCAGCCCCCCGCTTCAGGACATGGCCTGGCAAAATTAATTGATGTGTTTGATGATCCATTTGCTGATTTGTCGACAAACGAGCTCGGCCAAACACTTTGTGAGGAATCATAACCTAATTAATCCCATTTTAAAATAGAACA
Organism: Pseudopodoces humilis; assembly: GCF_049639895.1. NCBI lineage: Eukaryota > Metazoa > Chordata > Aves > Passeriformes > Paridae > Pseudopodoces > Pseudopodoces humilis. The sequence goes on from NC_142212.1 coordinate 18,659,624, forward strand.
GAGCAATTTGAAATCACACTCGTTGCCTCTGTAAACACTGACCACAATTAACAGGGCATTCTTCACAGTTATGGATAAATGGGGAGACATCCAGGCAATCGTGGTGCTCAGTAACTTCCATCTTTCCAGTGATCCTGAATTAGTGCCCTTTGGAGAACCGCTGGAGAAATTCAAATTAGAAAATAATCAGGAGCCTTGGTAATGTGTGCATATGGTAATATGGAATGTGTTACACAATTAAGTCAATGTTAGCTCAAGGAAAACCTTCGGAAAACATTCACTGCTCATGCAGTGCCAGACTGTGGGACCTCACAGCCCCACACCCAACCCTGGACCTTCATGGCACAAAATTCATTTGGATGTACACAACTTCCTGCTGGATATGAAGGGGGAAACTTCATTTTTCTTCACCTCATTTTTTTTTTTTTTAACCCAAATCAGGTGTAAATCCCCAGCTCTCAGCTGAATATCCACATAAAAGCTGGATAGAACGTGGAAGGGAAGGCAGGACCCTGAGTGCAGGTCCTCAGCAACCCCCCGCGTGGGGAGAGGTGGCAGAGGGACAGCAGGGATGGGCTGTGCCTTCTTCAGGTTTTCATCAGCCTTTCTGACAGCCTGAGTGTGGAAAATAGAGATTTTGGGGCAGAAAAAGCTGTTTTGCAGCAAGGATGAGAACAAACTCTGAGTGAGACTGTGCCATAGTACAGCTATCTTCCCCTGGGCCAAAGGCAAATGTTCCATCATATCTTCAATTTTTTCTGACTGATTTGAAAAATAAGTTTAATTCCAGAGCTCTGCTTTTTTTTTTTTTTTTTTCTTTTCTCTCTTTCAGCTGCAGAGATTTTGTGATTTGTACTAACCTTGAAGATACAAAACAAAATATGTGCTAATGATATTCCTCTCTCCCAGCTGGTGTTGGCAACTCTTTTACTGCTCCACAGGACAAGTGCAAGTACAAATGCAAATACCAGAACCTTGTTGAGAGCAGAGTGTCCCACATTTCAGTGGAACCATTCGAACTACAAGACATGTAATAAAACAGTTTCTGCTCTGAATGAATAATTGAGCTGCTTCTGTGGGGAGGCCTCTAAAGAACCATGTGGCAGAATGTTTTTTGAGGCACTTATGAAAGCCAGCCCACCTGGAAACCATCCCACACACAGAGCCCACGTTGCTCTTCCTCTCAGCTTGCTTTAATTGCTCCTTCCATGGCTGTACCTCGGCTGAATGGGGAGGAAATTCAGCAGGAGACATGAAAAGCTGTAATTATTTTTAAGGTAGAGCAAGATTCTGAAATCAGCAAACCCCACAGAAGTCACTGGGCAGGTTTTCTTGTTTGAGAACTCTGTCCCTATAGCGAAATTCCTTCTGAGGATATCAAGAAGAACCTCAGAAGACTTTTATGCTTGGACCTTGAATTAAATGATAGAGCTCTTTAAAAGCTCACTCCACACCCCTCACCTCACAGGTGCTGTGGGTGACACCCATCCCAAAATATTCCTCTTTAGGCAGGAAATACCCCTCAACCATCTGCTCCAAGTCACAGGGACCACAGCAGAGAAGAGTTTTTACATCCAGAAGTCATTTTTAAATAAAAAAAAAATTAAATCAGTCTTTCTCCTTGGGATGTAATAGAGAACGAACCCACCAGCAGCAAGCACAATTAATATTACTGATGCTAATAAAAAAATAATGGTAATTTTGAGAGTATTTGTGACATATCAGCATTTCCCAGTGTGAGAGGTTTGTCAGGAAGATCCAAGCAGCTGGAAGTTCACCACCATTCTCCTGCCAGGGGCTGAACACCCCTCTGACTAACACAGAGTGTAGTTCCCATTCCACAGTGTAAACTGGGAGTAAGGACCAGGCTCCCTGACTCTGAGTATTATTTATGCCAATGTTAGAGTTGGAGGGAAGATATAAAAGCCTCCAAAAGTTTTCCTTCCTGAAATGCAGACATCAGGTGGAGAGGAATATTTCACCATGTCCTTGGAGGATCTCTTTGCTTCCAAGGACTACCAGGGAAAGAGGAGCAGTCAAGTCAGGAGGACAAATTCCACTATTTTTAATATTCCCTAGAATAAGTCCTACCCACAGTATGCAGTGCTACTTTTTAATTCCAGCAATGCAGATGTTTGCTTTACACAGGAAAAAATGATGTCAATGGCAGGTTCCTGTTCTCAGGGAGCTCCAGATGAGGGTACACAACGTGCTTTGGATTCCCACATTTCATTCAGTTCATTCATGGCTTTATTACTCAATGCCTGATTAGCAATCCTTAATTGCCCTCTAGCTTGTATGGCTTGTAAACTCTCTGGTTAACACCACATTTCCCTTCTCAAAGTAACACAATGACATCATCTGACATCCGTGATTTACTTCATCATTATCTCTTTTTTCACTTGTGGAGAAAAGGCTGCAGAGACCAGACCTGAAACTTTCTTTTTTTCTTTTTTTTTTGCTAAGGCAAGCAGTGCAGAACAGAGCATAAAGAAGAGCCAGGATATATAAAGAATCAGGATATAACATTGATGTGTTGCAGGGAATCTTCTTCTCTTATAGCACACACAAAGTTTTGAGATATTTCAGCACTGGAAACTGCAAAAATCGGATCTAGGAAGTGAACAGTTTCATTCTGGGTGGCAAAAGTTTTGCAGCAGCTATTTGAAACAAAAAGGGATTCTATTAATGCACAGGAATACAGCCCATGCATTAGAGGTTTTCCTAAAGTTTACTGCTGATTTTTGGTGTTTTCTTTATGGTTTTCTCTTTTGGAATAAGCAAAGCTTGAGGTCATTTGCAGCCAAGTACACCTGGATTTTTTCCATCCACCCAGACCTGTTTTAGCCCTTTGGATTTTCTGTAGCCTGTGCTGTGATTCCACTTTTTAGGGAGCACCAATTTAATTCCCAGCAGCAGCAGCAGGCTGTGCAGGTAGATCCTTCAGCCTCATGCTGAGTACGGTGCTTCTCACCATGAGTGATGACACCAGGATTTGGGCTGCACTGGTACAGAAATCAGCCATTCTGCTGACCCTGGAGCAGCTTAATAATTCAATTACACCAGAGAAAAGTAGATCTGTAGCTGCAGAGACATGTTCTGCAAAGTCTACATTAAAAATAAACAACAAACAACTCAATAAAAGCGAAACATCAAAAAAATATAAACCCTTACACAGCAGCACAAGAGCAGCCTCCCTCTTAACAAGCATTTTGTGCAGGTTCCTTTCCTCCAGCACTGACACAAAAACAATAAAGATCTCATGGCTGGTTAATAGTTCTGCCTTTAGGGGAGTGAAAAGAAAATTACCCAAACAAGAACAAGCCTTATGGCAAGTTCCTCTCAGGCTTATGGACTCTGCAGATGGAAGTGGCTTTTGCCCTGAAATATTTTCTAAAGTATTTCCATAAAGAGGTTGTCAGATCACTCCGTGCCCCATCTTTTAGAGGCAAACAGAGTCTGCCAAGCACTGCCCCTAGCAATAAAGCTGTGCCCAGGATGCTCAGGGCCCCTCTGCTCCTGCATCCATCTCCTTCATCCTTCTTTTTATTTACCCACCTCGCCAGCACTCTGAGTGGCACCGCTGTAACACATCTGCTCATTGTCACTGCTCCTCTCTGTGTCTGAAGCTGGGAGCAGGGCTCTGTGCTCTCATCAGAGGAGAATAAATACATTAGGTGGTTAAAGATCTCCCAAGCTGGCTGGAGAAATCCCAGCTTTTCCTAAGCTCCCACCTGACGATGCTCCCAGTTTATTCTGTGAGCTGGATTTTGAGATCCCCCATTTCAGAGTTACCAATATGGATTTTCTTGGAGTTTAAGAGCCAAATCCACTCCCTTTTTATCTTCACAACCAATTAAATGAATTAAATTAAATTAAATTAAAGAACTGACATGTGAAACCTTAGATTTTATTTTGGACAGAATGAAGTCCATAAAGTCATAGAATCACTGAAGGATTTTTGGGCTGCCTGACAAAGAGCCACGACACCAAGGCTGGAGTGGAGGGAGAGCTTTGTGCAACACTGGATATTTATAAAACCCGTGGAAATGATTCCTCTGAACTCATTGGTGAAACAAATCTGTCACCAGGGCTGGCTGGAGAGGTTTTTCCAAAGCCTCCTGGCATCTTCCCAGGGCAGCACAGAAAAACTGCCCTCACTGTTTCCTGACACAAAGAACATCACAAAGATCCTGTCTTCTGAGGAGAAAGGATATTTCCACACCACATCCCCTGCAGAACCAGATCATGGACACTAATGTGTGGTGCAAAGGTGATTTATTCCCTGGCTACGTTGTCACTTGGGGTCTGCAAAGGCATTTGGGAATTTATTTTTTCCCAGGTTTCCCTTTCACTGATGTATTTTTGGATAACAATGTGATAAATTAATGGCAAAGCAAAATGCTTTGTTGGCATGTCATGAGGTGCATAAAAAAAGAAGCCTTTGATCTTGCCCCTATAGAGCAAATAAAGCTCAAAATTGTGAATAATAAACTTCAAATTTGGGAAACTTGTGGATAAAATTTGAAGTTTTCAGAGATAACAGCAGTTGGAAGCATTTGTGCTTGTGCAGAAGCTGGTCTGATCTTGGGCAAAGGATGAAAACACGGAGGGAAGCGGTTTTGGATGGTCAGGAAATGAAGAAAATGAAGGACCAATTCCCTGCTCTGTGGACTCCAGAGCCCCTGTGCAGACTTGTTTGTGCTGCTCATGCACAGTCCATAATACCCATTTCATATGGTACTGTGAAGGAAATGACAGATTTAGGAGGTGCTGAGATGTTTAGGTAACAGGACCACGGGAGCATCTATCTTACATAAAAGAGAAATACAACCTGTCCCTGCTGGCATTTTGCTTCTGTGTGGGTGGATATGAAGAGCAAAAACATACCTTGAAAATACAAAAATCTCTGTCCTCACTCCTTGGAGCTGCTCCTTAGCTCCTTGTTCTACCTGATGAGGGTGGTAGGGTGGGGTGGGTCCATCCCCAGTCCCAAAAGCTGCTGTCCCAAATCCTACCGGGAGGTGTTTTCCTCACTCCAGCCCTAGAGTTTTGGAAAGTGTCCAAGTGTTTTCTCCAGCCTGGAGCCTGGTTTCAGCAAGGAAATGTTTTCCCAGGAGCCTGTGAATGTTTAGCTTTGGTGGGAAGAACTTTGGGACTGTCACTGACACCCCTGAGCTCTTGGGGCTGCAGGAGCCCTGGGAGCCCTGGGAATGGCTTCCACTATCCCAGTTTGCTCCAAACCTGTCCAACCTGCCCTTGAACACTTCCAGGGATCCAGAGGCAGCCACAGCTTCTCTGGGCAACCCCTGCCAGGGCCTCCCCACCCTCATGGCCAAACCTTTATCCCTTATAGCTGATCTAAATCAACCTTCATTTTTAGTTTAAAACCAATAACTCTTGGTCTACAACAGGTCCTGCTCAAAAGTTTGTCCATCCTCCAGGGGATTTAAAGAAAACCCCTGTTTCCAAAGAGGTGCTTCCACAGCATCATTTGGGATGGGAAAGACCTTTAAGGCCACCTTTAGGCACCTCTTTCCTGCAGCTCAGAAGGAGCTGTCTCAGAGCCTGGAGTTCAAACTTTGCTTGTACACTCAGATTTCCCTGTGGATCTGCTGAGCCTGGGGTTTTTTGGGAATTTTCCTGCTCAGCAGTCAGGTGCAGGATCCTCTGAGCTACGAGCACGTGCACTTGTGTTATTCCTGACTGAATCCCTGACCTTAAGTTGCTCTTTTCTTCTTGTACAGTAAGAATTCTGCCCCTGGGGACGTGGTGGCCTGGGCAGTGCTGGGTTAATGGTTGGAAATGATGATCTTACAGGGCTTTCCCAACCTTAACCATTCCATCATTCCAGGGAGAGCAGCAGTTCTGCAGTCTCTCCTCCAAGGCAGAAAAGGAGGAATAACAGAGTCTGAATTTTGTACCTGGTCTCATCCTTTCTGTGCCCATGAGTCACCTGCCTCTCACCAGTTGTAATCAAAATCCTTTCCTTTCCCCCAGCTGATTTCCTTGCTAAAAACACCCACACTTCTGCCTGTCCACTGCTGAAAAGGTCTTATTAGGATCACTTATAAAAAACCAAACAAACTATATACAACCTACAAACAATTGAAATCCTATTTCCAGCTTTCCGGATGCATAAATCACTGTCCTGCTCAGCAATCCAAACCACAGCCAGGAAAACTCCTGATCCTGAAGGACAACATAAGAAAGGAGAACATGTTCTTATACCTTTCCCTGGTCCAGGGGGAAATATCAGGAGATGACACCAGAGTCCTTTACAGTGTCAAATAAATGGGAATAAAGCACTTTGACTCATGGAAAGAGTGAGAATGAAATTGAAATTGTTGGAGAGGAGACATTCTCTGGGCTCTTGAGATGTTCTCCGGTGAGATTTTTCCTTAGGAATCCAACCTAAGGCCAAAGTATTAGAAGATTTAAAAATATATCTGTAGTTTCAGGTATGGAGTTATCCATCTAAACTCTAACTGGTTCATAGTTCTTGCAAGGTAATGGAAGTTGCATCTTGGAAAATTATGTTTTCATTCTTTCTGGGTTTTTTTTTTGTTCCATGAAGTGAACTGAGAATGAATTCTAAACCTGGATTTAAATGGTCCCTGAGATTGAGTACAATATCTGTTTGCCAAGCCAGTGTGTCCCTGCTGAAAATCAGCCTTCCCAATTAATATGTATTTATTCATTGCCTTATTTATTTATTTATTGCAAGGATAACTTTCTGGAAGCTCCAGGAAAATGTTGCAGCAAATATTGCTTTACTCCCTACCTGGGCTGCTGCAGGAAGAGAGACTGGAATGTAAATGCCATGCATTATTTATTATCCAAGGGTTAACTTAACAAAGAAAGAGATAAAGATATTTACATTTGCTAATTTGATACTGAAGCTGAGCTGATCACTGGGGTTCTAAAATTGCCCAAGCTCTTATTTTTGTGTTTCCCTGGAGTTGTCACTAACATTCCCTGGTTTCTCTGCCCTCTGCAGAGATCCCTCAGGAAGATTTGTCAGAGCTGGATTCGATCCTGAGAGCAGAGAGTTGTTCCAGCAATGCCTGAAGGACAATTAGTGATTGTAGACACAAATTATTGATATGGTTTGGGCTGGAGACCTTCCTTGTCCAGAATAAATTTTAGAGGCCTCTCTGGACTACCAAGGTCTCGTTGTGGGCTAAGAAGGGTCAGCATTATTCAGAAGATTTAATATTGTATAATAAAGCTTTTTGGAGATATTTCTCCAGAATGAGGAAAGAATAGTACATCTTTTGTGCTGCCTGAACTATTTTGGCATAAATAAATTATCTGGAATATTAGGATGGTTCTTTCCTGTTCAGCACTCATTTGTACACTCACTGCTTTCTCTGGGCAGGGATTGCTTTTGCCTAAGTTCTCCATATTTCCTCCTACAAATTTCTCTCAAATACTTCATCTCTAAACATTTTATTTTTCACTTGGCCGTAGCTCAGATGAATTATGATGATTTGCTTTCTCAGCTGTCATTTTCCATCCGACTCTCTCCAGAGCACTTCCGCATCTTCTTCCTGGAAATTTTAAATATTTCTACTCATGCAGAGCCTTGATCTGGCCTGGATTCTGACGTGGATTTTTCTAAATCATCTACAATGATTTTCCTTTAGGAAAGAGGAACACAGGAGATCTGGGTTTTCCCAAATAAAGCCGCCTGCCTGGGTGATGCTGCTCCAGCCTTCATGAGACATTCCATGTGAGGACAGGTCTCTGTTCTGCCACAAAAAATCCCTCTGTTTTTACTTGAAAAACCTGGAAAACAGCTTTCCCCTGTCTTCTCCCGAACTGCAGGAATTCCCTCTGACCTGCATAGTCTCTGCTGAGTATTAGAACTTTTGGGTTTTTATTTAAGTGACTGCAGTAACTTTCATCCTTTCCTGCTTGTCACAGTAAATTGAAGTTGAAAGAGGGAGATATTACTGTGGAGAATCCATAATCTTAAAAAATTATGTTTAATAATGTGCCCTGAATTGTCCTGGTGGGTTTTGGGGGGGAGCTGGCAGTGAGTGGTGCCTTGGTCACCACCACAAGTCTGTGTGAAAGCTCCATGCACAGGACACGCTGCTGGACTCACCTTTCAATTCAAATCACATCCATTTTTCAAATCTCCTGGGAACTCTAACAGACTCCAGGCTGCATCAAAGGCAAGGCAAACCTTTATCTTCAGTGCTGCTGAGCGTCATCTGAGAAAACTTCAGTGGGCAAATGTGCAGAATTATCCCTTTATGCTCTCGGGCTGTTTTAAAATGGTTTAAATTTCTCCTTGCGTCAGTGCATTTGTTTTCTGTTGTGGGTTAACCTTTCCCCAGTTAATTCACACAAGGAGCTCTGGAAAGTGCAGTTCTCCCCATCACTTGATTTGGCAAACAGGTTCTGCTCAGGCCAATTCTCAGCCTGTGACCCCACACGAGGAGGATGAAAAAGGGATGAGAATTAACCCCTCTTACACTGCATCTCATTTCTAACCAAAAAGAGGACTTGGAGGTACAGCCTGGAAAAAATTTTGTAGCTTATTTTCAGTTTATTATAAAAAAACCAACCAACTCTGTCCACATGACGTGAAAATTTGTCTGAGCTTCTGGCAGACTTAAAAATAATAAGCTTTCTCTTGGAGTTGAATAGCATTTACCTTTCAAATCCAAAATTAAACACCCATTTCTGCTTAAAAGCTTGCTTAAATGTCTACAAACGATATGAAAATACATTTAGGAAGTAAACATTGAATTAAAAATGATGTTGATTTATGGCAGGAAGTTTGGACATACCTGGTTTTACTCTTTGGGGGATTTTTTCCCCACAGTTTCTTTGGACTGAATAAACCTGGCAAAAATGAGTGGTTCAACAAAAGTTCCAGATTTTAAGATTTTCTGCAATGGCCCAGAAGAAGGGGTACACAGATCTTTGGTGCTCAGGGTAGAGAAGTTAACACAAAAAAATGATTTTTGAGAATGCTCTTAAAAATATAAACTGGTCAATAAAAAATTGTAATTGTGGAAGACCTGCACCAATTCTTCCATCAGTGGTATCCTGAATTCCCAGGGAAATGGGGTCCTGTTCTACCTCTTGGGGCCAGAAATCCTAAACCCCCTGATCCCCCCAATATCCCCAGGAGCTTCTGATCATTATGGAGTGTTTGGAGCAAGGAAACTCCTGGCAAGAGGTGAAACCACCTGAATTTCTGAGGCAGGAGCTGAACGTGGCCCAGGACTGGAAGGGAAGATTACAGCACTCGTGTTTTTCATCGGAATTGAGATGTTCTGAAGAGATCCTGAAGCCAGGAAATCCCCAGGTGTGGGTGGCAGGTTTAGTGGCATCAGGAACAGGCAGCGCATCACAGAGGGATTGCAAAGGAAAGCGCAAACTGCACCAGAAAATCGTTCTGAAATTAAAAATAAAAAGCAAACCCAACCCAAACCTGTCCCTTTCCCAGGAGCTTGGAAAAGCCTGCAAGAAAATACCGGCCAAGTGACAGCATTGATGGTGTGGCTGCCGAGCTGCCTGATGCAGCTAAGCCCTGGGAATTTGAACAGTTAACAGCTGGACTAATTAGAGAGCCCAGAATTATTGGGATAACTGATAACCAGGGCTAAGCAAGGTTATTTTGCGAGTAATAGATTTGACTTTGTAAAGAACAGTGGATATTTGCAGAGCTAATGAAAACTGCGCTTCCCAAATTAAAGTGCGAGCAAGCAGGGAAGGAACTGGAGTGCACCTAATTAAAAATGCATGCCGAGGCAGGGAGGCAGAGTCCAAGGGTAAACAAATGGCAGAAACCAGATTTGTCTGCAATAAATGCAGAAGAAGGGATGAGGTGACTCGGGGTGCCCAGTCCCAGGGATGCCGTGGTGGAATCACCATCCCCTGGTGATGCCTCAGGATTTCAGATTTTCTATTTCCCATCTCTGTGTAACCCTGCAGATCTTTAGTGCAGAACTCCAGACTCCACACCCAGTGCCAGCTGCTGCTTCCCCACTTTGGGCAGACACAGCAATTCCTCTCCAGGCCTGGCAGTCAAGGACACCTCACTGCCTCAGGCCCCAGAGATGGAAACAAAAGGTAGTTGGGGCACCAAACTTGGGGTAAATGACTTCATTACCTGCAGCTGGAATTGGAAAATCAACCCCCAAAATGCAAATGGACCAAACTTATAAAAGTGTAAAACCTGTGGTCCATTTTTGGGTGCAGCCCCTGGGGGGCTTTGTCTGCCCTAAATGTCCCTGCAGGCCTTCAATGAACAGAACTGCTTTTTATTCCCTTAATTCTGCCTGGCCTCTGTTTTTAGGTAGCCCCAAAAAGCATCACAGGGAGCACTCAAACCACGAGCAGATGTGGCCCTGCACAGCCTGGGGTAGTGGGAATGGGGGGTTGTGGTGGAAAGTGGAGCTCGGTGGTCTTGGAGAGCTTTTCCCCCTCAGTGGTTCCATGATTTGGCCGAGGTCTCCACTCTGAGCCCACGACCCTGGGGCTCCAACCACAGCAGGGGACATGGTGCACCTCACAGAGCTCCTCCTTAAAGCCTCTGCCTTTTCACATGCAAATGAGCTTTGATTTAAACTCATTAGCATTTCCCTGTCTAAGCCCTAGGTTGAGTTATTTTTAGATTCCTTTCTCTTGCAGGAATTATGACTTATTTATCTGACAGGGTGAGGACCGTCTCCCACCTGGTAATCCAACATAACCTTCACGGTTCTCCTCATTTTGGTGGGACAAGGAATGTGTCACAGACACAGCTGTTTGGCATCTGCCTTTCCCAGCCTGGAGTTTGGATAAAATTCACTTTTCTTTGGTGCTCTGGTTTGGTGCAGCAGGATCCCAACTCTGGGAAAAACTCCCAAGGATTTGGCAATTCCAGCTGCTCACACTCAGGGTTGGGATGGTGTTTCTGGTCCCCTCGTGTCAGAGTTCAAAGTAAAATTCTCTTTTAATCTGCCTCAGGTTTCATTATCTATCTATCTATCTATCTATCTATCTATCTATCTATCTATCTAATTATTATTATTATTATTATTATTATTATTATTATTTATTTATTTATTTATTTTTATTTTTTTCTATTTCTATGTTTATTTCTATTTTTATTTTTATTTTTATTGCTCTATCCCTCCCCGTCTCTCCAACAGGGTATTTACTGGGAATCGTATATGAGAAGGATAGATAGGATAAGGCACAACATGAATTTTCAATATGTCTTAAATTGGTTGGAAAATCTAATCCAGCAACTGTGTGGAATAAAGGCTTGCTGAGCACTTGCTGGTATTTCTGGTTTAGTTATGGAAACAACTTTGGGGCAATGATGGGAATTAGGAATTTGCAAAAGCAAAGCTGTTCACTTTGGATACAGAAAAAGTAAGGGCATTATATCAAATAATGAATGGCTGAGAGAGATTCTCACCACCTCAGACTGTGCAAATGAGGGATCATTGAACATTATCCACTTTAACCCAAGTGGATAAAAAGGAGCTGTTTTCATGGAGTGCCTGATTAGTTAGAGAAGTTAATTGATGCAAAAAGTGGAGATGGATCCTAAAAGCTGGTCATTGGTAGGGATGGCAGAAGCAGCCAGTCTCTAATGATACCATTTTATCTTTTTGTGCTTTAATAGAAAGACATGCATATATTTAGAGCATATTTAGCTTGAAATTTTAAAAGACACACGAAGCTTCGTGCATCTGGGTTTAGAGCCACCTCGTTAATGATTATGAATGAAGATGGAGTGCCTAATAGCCCAAATTGGCATGTTCCAGACATCTACTTCTTTCCAAAGCATCCTGTGCCAGCTCCTTGTCAAAGAGCAAATGTGGAAGTAAAAGCCTATGGATGTGAAGGAAATGAATTCCTGCATCTACACAGGGAAAAAGTTGGCAATGGCCCCACAGCAAACTCATGGCCCATAAGACAGGACATTTGTCAGGTGTGGAAAACACCAGCAGAAGCTGCCTCTTAATATCCTGACATTATTGCACTGGCTCCTGGCTGTAAAAAGTTTCCACATTTCAAGGAAAACTAAGATCTGTTCTGTTCAAACCACGGGGGGCAATTTATCTTTTTAAGGGATTCATCCCAGCTCGCAGAGGAGGTTGAGCTGAAGGTCATGGGGTGTCCAGAGAGAGGCTTCCAGCTCTGAGTGCCACCTTCTCATCCTCATCATCCTGGCATTGGATCAGCTCCCATCCTGCTCCTCACCTGGGCACATCACTTTGGACTGGGTTTGGACTGAAACCCTTAATGCTGCTGCACTGAAATGGCTGTAAAATCATTAAGCATATCTTGTTTTCCTTAACCTAAAGTCATTTAAATCACAAAGCTCCTGGAGAGTGTTACTGGGACAGGAATTCCCAGATGTGATCGTGATTTAATGCAAAATGAAGTCTTATCATATTAAGCATAATTTTTATCATATCAGTGACTTACTTAACAGATTAGTAAATGTTGTTTTTCTAAAATACCAGACAGCTCCTGAGATGTAATTGGATTATGGCAGTTCATTTTCTCCATCAGCTTTGCAACACTGCAAAAAGCAAGGATTTGCCATTAGGGTATGGAAATCACTCAAATTTCTCTTGTAATTAGACTTAGCCTGCCTTTGCTGTTGGCACATAAATATTGGGTTGTGTCTTCATGCAGAAATCCCTGTTCCCTTTTAGCTATACACAGAATAAAACCCATGTGAACTAAGGAAAGCTAAAAAGGGATGAATTCCTAAACTCTGTAACAGAAGAGTTCACAGTTCATTAAATATTTTCAAGAGCATTTCAAAATGGTTTCAGGGATTATCTATATAGAGAGTGGAATTAGAAATGTTGAGATCTTTGAGATTCTTACTTCTTCAATAAATTTATTTGGTTATTTATTTATACTAAACTCAGTTAAATCTCACCAAGTTTTGATGTTTGGTGATTTTTTTGGTGACTTCAACCAATTTCTGCCGCTTTCCATTTTCAAAGCCACTGGGCCATGAATTTGTTGGCCACTGGAAAGGTGACTGTGGTTCACAGAGTGAAAATAAGGGCTGAAGATTACACTCTCAAGGTCAAGTCTGAAATTGTATAAATCCATCTCTATAGAGCTGCTTTAAAGTTACATTAAAGTTGCAGCTACTCCTCATAGTGAAAATGCTTTTTCCATACCCTGATCTGAAGTTTTTAGGGTCACCCTTGCAAGGAGCTTTGCTGGTACTTAAAGACTGATCCAGTCCCATAAAATCAGGATGAAGACTTTTTCCCTCTCTCCCCACTCCAGCAGAACTCATAAAATTCACCCTTTATTGACCAAGTGGATGTTATGTGTCAAATCTGAGTACCTGGAATATGTGGGGTTTATTACTGCTCTGCTATCAGCAAGAGGAATGTTATTCCTGCAAAATCTCCTGGATGGAATTACAGTTTATCCAGCAATATCGAGTGCTATGAATTCATGTGCATGGAAATCTCTGAGAGCTCCACTTGTACAGCACAAAATTTAGACATCTGAGCCACATTTTCATTTTCATATAATTTACTCTTGCCTACTAATAGCAATATTTGGAATAATTAGTTACAATTCAGCCTGAAGGTCTCAATTTCCATTTAACTGGCAAACTTTTACAAGCAGCACACATTAGCAGTTTGAAATGTCACAGGAAAGTTTAATCAGGCAAGACAAGGCATGAAAATACTTAAAAAAAATATTTCTAATTGGCGATGCAATTATTTAATTTATTGTCTAAACTGTGGTGCCTTTGGACACTTTATCCAAGGGTTTTGATTGAGACTTTCCAAAATGAAGGCTGCAAATCCAAGAAAACTGTAAATCCCAGGCCAGGTTGGATGGGGCAAGGTTTCCCTGCCTGAGGGTGGAATGAGAGGGGCTTTAAAATCCAAACCACTCTGGGATTCTGTAATCAGCCAGGCGATGTCCTCAAGGCACCTCCTTTGTTAAGGAGCACATCTTTAAGGCACAGCTAACCCCAGCTGTGCAGATAATGAGGTGTGCAGGGCTGAAAATGAGGGTGCATCCTTTGGGACAGAGTTTGAACCCTGCTCAGGGTAAGGAGGTGAGATTTGGAGCAGCTCCAAGTGCAGAGCTCATCCCACTCCTTCGTGGATCGCTTGAGCCTTGGCAATTCCTATATCGGCCAGACCACAGCACACCTTTCCCAGAGGCACCAGCCTTGGAGTAAGAACTTCCCAACACGTTTTGTCCAGATGTGTTCCCCATTTCCCGATAAATTCCAGGCAGCGCTCCCTGCCCATTCCCAGCCCCGGCCGAGTCCCGCCGCAGATCTGCGGCATCTCCTCGGGAATTCCCACGCCTTTGGGTATCCATCTGGATACAGAGACAAATGAGGAGGTTGGGAATTCTCACAGGTCCTCAGATGAGCTGTGTCTGCGTGTTTTCAAAGGCACATCCCCGGGGAGCAGCAGCAGCAGCTCTGTGTGTGCGTGTCCCTCTCCCTGCGCTCGCCATCAGCGCACGGAGCCAGGCCCTGCACTGAGGAGAATAATTAAGTGAAATAATCTTTCTTTACTGTGTCTTTCAATTCCCCACTGCCTGCTCGGGCTTTACTCTTCCCCAGAGAGCTGCTTTTTACTGCTAACACTACTTTGGCCAGAAGGCTCCATAAATCACCCTCTGGAGAAGCGAGGGCTCACCTGTAGCTCTTCCCCGTTCAGCAGTTCCTTAACACATCATTCCACGGCCATGGCTCAGGTACAAATTACAGAGCAGAATTCAAACAATTAGAGCAGTTTATAACCTCATCGCAGGGCCCCATTGAAAGCCAGGGTTAAAAATTAGCAGGGGTTCAAGCAGAAGGGAAATATTTTGTTTCTGATGCTGCTGCTCTCACGGAGTATAAAGAACATAAGAACAGCACAGCTGGCCAGGCTAAGGATGTATTTAACAAGATCCTGCTCTGTGGCAGTGATAATTATGGAAGGATTTAATAACCTGGCAGGTAAAGAAGAATCCTTCCCCCTCTTGGAAATCATCCCTGGCAAATTTTGTTCATTTGGAGCTGTCATAAAGCAAGAATCCAGACTCTGGCCCAGGAGAGTGGAGTTGATCCGTGCTGCTCCCACCTTTTCCTCTCTTCTCCCTGCGCTCATTTCTGCAGCTCTGCCTGGAGAAAGGTGATAACAACACTTCCTATAGCAACACTTCCTATATTCTGTGTGGTTTTTGTTTGGTTTTTTTTACTTCCAAATCCTATTCTCAGGGTACAGGAGGTGCACATGAAGGGAGAGCACCTCACTCAGCTACTGGAGCATCATGGCAGGATGCTGCTCTTGTAACAACACAGTAAAATAATAGCAGTAATAATAACAACAAAAATTTAATATTAATACCTCTTAAAAAGAAAAAATATTCAGTACAGTTTTGAAAAACCTGTTTTTCCTCCCTTTTCATCACTGTTCCCTTTCCCTGGTCCCTCACTCTTCTCCTCCCTGCCAGCCCTGCAGAACATGAAATGGATTTCCTTCCCCCCAGCTGGGAGCCTCTGCCAGTGGATATTGCTGCTGTGGAATGCTCTTATTTCAAGGTGCTGGCAGGGATTGTAAGACAGAGTTGAGCAAGTGAGTGAATTCCAAACTCACAAAATTGCATGCCTACAGCACATCATATGGTTAATAAAATGGAAAAATCGAAGCTGTGGTCCCACAAGTTCTCTCTTTTAAAGCTCAGACACCTTTAGTTTTGAATTAGTAAGCCTTTTTCATTTCCTAGTCTGGAGGGAATTGCTGTTTGCTGCCCTGCTCTTCCCGGTCCTGCTGTGCTGTGCTCTCTTATAACTTTTATTTTAACCTTCTACTACTTTTAATTGCATTTGAGGAAGAATTCTGCCTGAGCAAATGCTCCCTTCCTCACTGCCTGACAGCAGTTAGCTTTGGAATAGTCAGAAACATCATTAAAAATTGGAATTATTTTCAATTTTCCCATTGATCATTTATAATGTTTCAACCTTACTTGGTGTAAATAGGGTGAAGGCAAATGCAGTGCTTCTCCTGCATTTCCATGGGGAAATTCAGGAAGAATTTCCCCATGGAAAGGGCTCTCAGGCCTTGGCACTGCCCAGGGAGGTTTGGAGTGCCCATCCCTGGAGGCTGGATGTGGCACTGAGTGCCCTGGGCTGGGGACAAGGTGGGGACAGCTTGGGTGTGATGGTCTTGGAGATCTTCTCCAACCTCAGTGATCCTGGGATTCCTGAATGTCCCAAATGGAGCAGCCCTACCTGGGGTTACCCTGCATGCATTAAACACATCGGGAACATATTCATTAAAAAGCTGCTTGCAGACAAAGGGTGTGGAACAGTAAATGCTCTCCTGAGCAGAGCAGCAGGAATCCTGCCCCATCCCTCAATCCCAGGGATAAGTAATGCCTGGATAAGGAATATCTCTAATCATTCTGATAAGAGGCTCTATCAATACTTCCAAAATGACTAATGGCATTTAACTCCCAGATTCTGTTTATAAATGGATTCCACTTAACTCCTTGGATAGTTGACTCTAATAAGTGCTTGTGGAAGGCTCGTGGAGCACAAACACTGCTGAGGCTGGGATGAAATTGTTCTCCAAGGAATACTTAGGAATACTTGCAACAACGAGTGCTTTGGCTAATGACAGCAAACATACTTTTGTGAAGGCTTTATTTACACAGCCCTCTGATTTATTCTGGAGTTGGGAAAAGACTTCTCCCCAAACAGGCAAACCCAGGGGAAAAGGGTATTGAACCTGCCTTTTTTTGGCCATTATTGAAGCTCATTCCTGCCTGGGAGTGCTTTAGAAACAAACCATATCCGCTGTCCTTGGCTAAGCAAATGAGGCTTAATCTCTGTGCTCTGATCTGGCTGAGCTCAGGCAGGTAAAGGTGTTTAACATGTTCCCAGTGCCAGAGCTCGCATTCACCTCCCTGCCTGACATTTGCTGCTTATCTCTGACAATTAGTTGTGCCGAAATCACCTTGTTTATTCCATTATCAGGGAAGGAAGACAGCTCTGCACTCACAGCTCTGCCTGCAATCTCCTTTTCTGACTCTACAGTGCAACGGAATTTATTAACCCTTCACTCCTCAGGTCTTTTCCTTTCGGAAATTTCTGCTTTAAGGCTCTTTAATGGAAAGGCAGGGATTTATTTTCTCCTAGGGTGCGGTCGGTGATACCCCAGGGGTATGTAATTTGTAGAGGATTCATTTCTACATGCTTTGTTAAGTTGATGAATCTCTCGAGAATCTTTACAGAGACTACATAGATGGAAGATATATAATGTCTGTTATTACTACAGACTGGGGTACCCTGAAAATTGTGATTACTTAAGAGGGAATAAGAAGAGCCCAACTAAAAAATGTGCATAAAAATATAATATTTTGATTAAATTAGTGATAACAATTTTCCTAACCTACCCTGGTCATTTTTCATTTTGATTACACTTTTTCTCTCCCTTTCACACCTGCTTTTCATGATGAATTGTGGGTGTTGATCTGCCTGCTCAAGCTCTGCTGGAGCCACGTGTATTTGGGATTTGCAGGGGTTCATTTTTAAAAGAGCTGTGTGAAAACGATCTTTATGTGTTTGGAGTCAAGATTAACCTTGAAAGAAAAGTCAAAACAACACAATCTACATAGCTCTGATAAGTCATAAATCGTAGGAGCATGGAATGGGTGGGGAGTTTATCCACTCCAGCTCCTGCCATGGCAGGGACACCTCCCACTGTCCCAGGTGCTCCAGCCCCAATGTCCAGCCTGGCCTTGGGCACTGCCAGGGATCCAGGGGCAGCCCCAGCTGCTCTGGGAATTCTGTGCCAGAGCTTCCCCATCCTGCCAGGAACAATTCCTTCCCAATATCCCATCTCACTCTGGGCCATTCCTCCTTGTCCTGTCATTCTCATCTCTCCCCATCATCCCTGTTCCTTCAGGTCCCGTTCTGAGTTTCCCTCATAAAATCACTCAATTCATGAACAAAACCAGCAGAATTGTGACATCCAGCACTCTTGAGCCCTCCTGGTTTCTGCGTTGTTGAAATCCGTGCAGCTTTCTGTACTGGGTTTATCCTTCCCCACACAGGCTGCAGTTCCACATAAGGTCAAAATTTAAAGTTTTTTACTCTTTTTAGATGGAAAGACTATTTCTGAAGAAGTTCTTGAGAGATCAGGCTTTAGCTGCTGCTCATTAACACCTGCCCATTAAAGTGTAAATTTCAGACAGTAACAGAGAGGCACAACAGAGCTCACTCTGAATATTTCCTCTAAGGTTTTTTGGGGTGAATTTCAAGGTTTGCTTACAGTTTTATGCTTTCAGCTCCATTCTGCTGTCCTGTAATAAATGCAGCCCTGGAGGACTCCTCTGAAGAACAAGTTCATTCCTTCCCTCTTGACAAGAATATGATGAGTCCAGCATTGAGCCACAGTGATGCTACGTGATTTTTAGCCATAATGTTGTTTAAAAATACATTTACATTATTCAGAACTACTAAACTTTACTTATAATTTTGTAAAACTTGGCTGAAGGAGAGTTGAAAACTCACCTGGTACACTCAGTGTATCACAGGCAGCAGTGGTGGAAATCCTGCTCTTCCTTTCACCCTTTCAGCTCCACAGACTTCAGAACCATTGATTTTAAACGAGAATATTATTAATATTATTAGTACAAAGGCTGCAATACCTTTCTTTTGCTGATTAAACCTCTCCCAGATAACACATTTCTCTTTATAAGCCCTCTCTAGGGGGTGGGAGGGTTTCATAAGAAGAAGAAAACAGCAGGAGAGGGAGGATAACTCACTATGGGCCAGCCTGGCAGGTTGGTGGCACAGGAAACCAGCACCAGCATTTCCAGGAATGACTCTGACTCCTTCCCCTTCACGTGGAGAGAAGTTCCTCTGAAATCAACAGACATTTTTCTACCTGACACAATCTTTTCTGCTGCCTGACATAAGCTTTGGATCAGTCCTGGAGTAAAAAGGAGAAGAAATCCAAAGGTAAATAATGTGTGCAAACAAATTCATTGTGAAGTGACGTTAGATGAGAAGAGCCCAGAGATGACACCTCTGATCTGAGCCTTCCCAGAGCTCTTCAAACACCAGCTCCTGCATTTGCATGAAAGTTGTATCTCAGGGAATCTTCTGAGACAGCACCAAGCAGCAGCAAAGTGATTGCCACAGCCCCGACATCACTTTGAAAACACTCAGCCTAATTCCCTCAAAATCTGACAATTAATTGAAGTTTGGTTATTTGAAATCACTGCAATGGAAGCGAAAAGGGGAAAGTGTAACAAGGCAAAGCTGGTGATAAGTTGTAAATCCTCTGTTTTAATTGCTTCAGGGTTGATGAGCCTTTTGGTGGCACCTAGGAGTCAAATGTCCACGGAAATACAGAAATCCCCAACTGAGCCAAACCCTCAGGAATGGTCCAGCTGGCTGAAGCACTAAGGGACCATCCCCAGAAGCTGGATAAAGCTTTTTTTTAAAGCTGGATAAATCCCTGCCAACACCATGTGCTGAATTTCCATACACTGATCTCTGCTCAGCCACTGCAGAGGGAGAAAAATGTGATTTCCATACAGGAGAGCCTGGATGGACCAATCCCAGGAGAAGGGAGAGGAATGGGGCTTTGCTGAGCACTGATTCCACACCTAGGGGTACAGAAGAGAGCTGAAGTTTTTGAAATGTGGAGAAGAAATAAATGTCTAGGAGGTGAAAGAGTTTGAAATTACTTCTAAGGCTGAAGTTTTGCTCTCAGGGTCAAAAGGCCCCTGCACTTGCCTTGCAGAAAGATGGCAGAAATTTTAATTGCTGGCTAGAAAAGAAAGAAGACTTTGTGGGAAAATAATTCCTTGGCTCCTTTAGATAAATCAGGGCAGATTCTGGAGAGCTGTGTGTGCGTACAGCCAGGGGAATTTAAATTATAAACAAAAATGGAGGTTAAAGCTCCAAAACAAATTTCCAGGTGGGTGGAAATGGTGTTGCCACTCACTCTGAGGCAAACTGCAGTGCATGGGACAGCAGAGAATTTGAGGTTTGCCTCTCTAGGCTCAGCTCAGTCCCAGCTTAGGAACAGCCTACAGACAGAGTTGATGTGAAATCCTTAGGGACCACCTGACAATGGAATATCAGGTTAAAAACCTGCTGGGCTGTGCCTCTGAGCCAGGGGAGATGGAGCTGCCCAGTTCAGGCTCCTCATCAGGCTCTAATGAGAGAAACAGCATTTGCAAAATTCCAGGGGTTTTTCTTAATAAGTTGGACCATTAGCTGCTGGAATAAAACACAACACGTGCAAAAGAAAACATTGCTCCCTGAACAAAGCAAACACACTCTGATTAATTTACTTTCTTTCTGAGTTGACAGCAGAGGTCAGCAAGGAAGACAACAGAAAATCCCATTTTCTCAGCTTGGTTTCAGATTGTTTAGGGAGGTCACTGTGAGCAATCACCCACCTGGGCACTGAAACGTTACCTCAAATTACCTACAAGTCCTGGCCACTTTTTATCCAGCTGGTTTGTTGTCACATCATGGAAACCATCAAACCATCAGCATGCTTTCACCTTTGGAAGTCTTTTTCTTCAGACACTGGATTTTCTCCATGACTTTTTTCTCCATAAGCTTTTGTTCCATTATAATTATAATAAATTATGTTGTGAAGCTGTGGTTTCCCCATTCCTGGAAGTGCCCAAGGCCAGGCTGACCCTGCCCATGGAAGAAGTCTGGAACTGGATGAACTTTAACGCCCCTTCCAACCCAAACCATTCATTCTTTGAACTGGATGGGGGAAACCCCAAAAATAAAATGCCATTTATTTTAAACAGCTTTTCTAATCCATTTTTTTTTCTCTTAACACTATTACATTTTTGTTTAAATATCGAATCTTTTGAGGAACTCATCCCTACAACACTCCTACAACAACAATTAAAGTGAAGCACTGACTGACTCAGCCTGAAGTTTGCTCTTCAACCCTTATCTCCCACCTCTTCCTTCAAAGCTTCCTGCTCTCCACACTCCATAAACCCTGAACACCAGAAATAACATTCAGACCACAATTAGATTTTTCCAGAAAAAGAAAACTTTAAATGTAATATAGGGATGGGATCTTATGGCTTTAATAGAGGTAATGAAGAAAGGAAAGAAAGAAAGAAAGAAAGAAAGAAAGAAAGAAAGAAAGAAAGAAAGAAAGAAAGAAAGAAAGAAAGAAAGAAAGAAAGAAAGAAAGAAAGAAAGAAAGAAAGAAAGAAAGAAAGAAAGGAAAGAAAGAAGAAGAAAGAAAGAAGAAAGAAAGAAGAAAGAAAGAAAGAAAGAAGAAAGAAAGAAAGAAAGAAAGAAAGAAAGAAAGAAAGAAAGAAAGAAAGAAAGAAAGAAAGAAAGAAAGAAAGAAAGAAAGAAAGAAAGAAAGAAAGAAGAAGAAAGAAAGAAATTACCATTTTATAATTATATATATTTATATATTCATCATATGAATGAGATATATAATATTATATATAAGAATATATAATATATATAATTCTATAATAATATACTATTATATATTAATTTTATAATTTTATATATTTATCTATTAATTTATGTTTGCATAGAAAGACTTATAAAGAATAAAGATGTTGCTGGTTAGATTTTCTCCAGAGAAGAATTGCTTAATTTAGACATATTTAACATGCCATTTCTTCTGATTTTTCTTTTGGTAAGTCAATAAAAAATAGCAGGGAAAAATATTTATTTCATCATTATAAACTGTGGAGCTGGGTGGATTATTTTTGTCACTTCTGCAGTGCAGCAGAGAGGTCTATTTGTAGAGAACCAGAGCCCTTCTGTGATGTGGGTGCTCTTAAACAGCCTAATTGCAAGGCAGATGGTAAGAAACAACACGGAAAAAAAAATCAACCCTGATGAAACAAAACCCTGCATAAAGGTGGAAAATTGCTTGAGGAATGCTCTGGTCTCACAGGGAGAAATCTTTCTGTTTGTAGCTGGTAACTGCAAACTCCAGGGCTGTGATTAGGCTTTAATGCAGGAGAGGTAACACGATGTAGCTGATGAAAACACGTCAACACAGCATGAGGGAAAGAACAAGGAGGTGACTTTTGCCTCAAAAGGAAAGTTTCAGATCTTGAGACGCGCTCCAACTTCAGTAGCAACAATTGGGGGAAAGAAAAATTTGGTGTTCGTACAAAACATCCAAAAGTATTTTATCGAATTTCTTCAGGATTGTTAATGTTATGGGCTGCTGAAAATCTGGGATTCCTCCTCAGGTTCCCAGTTTTCGGTGCAGTATGATATCATGGGGGAATTGGACCAAACACAACCTGAATTCCAGGGGGACTGGAGCACCTCCCCTATGGAGAAAGGCTGAGAAAACTGGGGATGTTCAGCCTGGGGAAGGGAAGGTTCTGTGGAGACCTCATGGAAACCTCAGAGTGTCTGAAGGCACCACGAGGAAGCCAAAGAGGGACTCTGCATCAGGAACTGGAATGGCAGGACAAAGGGGAATGGCTTCAAACAGAAAGAGGTTTGAGATATGCAAGAAATTCTCCCCTGTGAGGGTGGTGAGGGTCTGGAATGGAATTCCCAGAGAAGCTGTTGCTGTCCCTGGATCCCTGGCAGTGCCCAAGGCCAGGTTGGATGGGGCTTGGAGCAGCCTGGGACAGTGGGAGGTGTCCCTGCCCATGGTGGGGGGTTGGATGATCTTTAATATCCTTTCCAACCCAAACCATTCTGGGATTCCGGGATATTGGTGATGTTGGTGGTGGATCCCTCACAGTGGGGCATGGCCCCAGAGGTGGAATATTTGGTGGAATATGGGGAACACTGAAAGTTGCCAAAAAGAGGCCTCAACTCCAGCTGTATTCTCTGTTTTAACCATATTAGTGATAATTATATTACAGATATGGATAGAGAGAGGCTTTGAGCCAAATCATGCAATAGAGAAGACACCAAAACATGAGGAAAGCAGTGTCATCCATTACTAATTCCAAAGCTAGGACTGAAATTCCAACTGAAATAACAACTCCCTATAGGAAACACAAATGTTTAGAGGGGGGGAAAATATCAATTCTGCTCCACTGCAGTTGAGAACCACAACCTTGACATTCCCCAGGGGATTTCACCTCAGGCCAGGCAGGGCATTAGGAGTGAATTACCCATTAATTGAATCGATAATCAATGCAAAAGACAAGGTATTTAGAGAATAGATCATAATAATCATGCCAAGAAAAGCAGTGGAGTTTTCTTGTTTCTGCAGAATGATTGTAAGGGCTAAAAAGAAAAAAAATCTGGCCCTAAAGTGAACATTCAAATGCAGGCTCACAAATCCTTCTTGTGACTTCAAAGTTTTTAAAATTTCTAAACTCTAGGAGCAAGGAGGGTGAATATCCTGGTTCTGAGGAGTCACAATTATCATTTTAAGGACCTTTTTGTACCACTGCTATTTCATAGACTCATATGAAGGGCTGGAAGGAACTCAAAGCCCAGATTATCCCAACTCCCTACCATGGGCAGAGACACCTTCCACTACACTACCAGACCATGGATAAATCTAAGGAAATGGTAAAAAAATAAAAATAAAAATTAAAATAAAATAAAATGAAATAAAATGAAATGAAATGAAATGAAATGAAATAAAATAAAATAAAATAAATTAAATAAAATTAAAATTAAAATTAAAATTAAAAAAATAAAAATAAAAATAAAAATAAAAATAAAAATAAAAATAAAAATAAAAATAAAAATAAAAATAAAAATAAAATTAATGCAGTTATATCTCCAGATAGGGGCTCTGTGATCAAAATGTTGCTGTTTCAAAAAAGAGAAATAATTTCACATTTTGGTGGGAAGGAATAAGGGTAAAACTTGGATTTGAATGAGAAAATGCTTAAAGATCCTCAAATAAATATAGTCACAGCATTATTGAGATTATTACATGACAGATTTTGACCACTGGCAGTGGAATTAAGAGCTCTTTGCAGGGTTCTCCATCTAAATTTCACGACTGCCAGATCCTAATCTGAGGTCTATGTCATGCCTTGTTTGTTCCACGGAGAACACCGCTGTGATGCTCCCTGTATATCCATTACCCACACATTTTTCCCTCCTTCTCCTGAGATTCTCCCAGATATATTGCTCTTCTGAGATTAAAATCTAGACCTAAATCTTCAGAGCAATTACCTAGACAGAAAGCAGCTCTGTCCTCCTGCTCAGGGAGCAGAAAGCGCGGGGTGGGAAAGCAATGGGAGATTCTCAGCGCGGGGAAAAGGCACCACATCCTGCAGGAGTGATCAATACCTGGACAAATATTCCTACCTTGATCTCGCTGCTCTATAAAGCTGTAGGAGTTTGTTGCAGATTTTAATGGAAAGACAATTGGACAATATGGATTTTTCTTTCCCCTTGGCAATGGATGCGTTTAAAGAGCCAAAGCAAAACAAACGAATGGTGGAAACAGCAGCTTGGATTTGTTTTCTGCCTTTGTTTGAAATAAAATGCCAGTGATTATTTTGGTGTCTTTGAATACCCTTTTTGTGCCTTTGAATCCTTTTTTTGGTGTCTTTGAATGAATGTGGGTTTTTTGATGTTTTTAAATACTTTTTTCGGTCTCTCTGAATACTTTTTTTTGGCAGGTTTTCTGATTAAAAATGAGCAAACAAAGAGAAGGAAGCTGCTTTTGAGGTCCTCAAGAATTGGATTTTTTGGAATGTATTGTGCCTGTTTATGTTCTAATGACTGGGAAAGACATAAAAATTAATTCATAATTTTTTTTTCACAAATAAAGTTTTATAGTGAATCAATCCTAAATTACTTTATACATGCTTTGTTCCCACATGTACTTAAACAAGTCGTGGTGCCTGGGATCCCTACATTGGCATTTATCACTTATTTTAAAAGGCAGGAGGCAAGATTTTTAAAACATTTCGTGTCATTACAAACCCACAACCATTAATAAGTGAGGAGGGTTTTTTTTTCCACCACAAAGAGACAATTTCAACTTAAATATGGACAGCAAGAGACTTTGCCACCAGTGCTGGGATTTCACTGAGAGCACTCAGTGAACACCTCATTTTCCAAGATGGGTGTTCAGTTGTAAGGGCAGAAATCAGCTTTTCTCAGACCTAATTCACGCCTAAAGCTGTCCAAGGAATTTGGATGTTTTAAAACTGCACAGGGAAAGTGATGGGTAAACTGTGGTCTACATAAAGTCTTGCCTGTAATCCAACACAAACCAGGCTGGGTCTTCAAAGATTCCAGCATTTCCAACATGAACAGAATCAGAAACAGGAGTACCTGGGAGATCATGGATCAAAATCACTGCAATTTGCAGATTTTACTGCATTACAGAAGAAAGGGAGGAAACTTTTTCTTTTGGGTGCAGTTACCAAAGATTACGGAAGACAAGGTCAGAAAAGGATTAAAATAGAAGAATTTAAGAGTCTTATCATTAGCCACACTTCTTTTATGCTATTAAAAGCAAATCCACTGAGGTTA
This sequence comes from Pseudopodoces humilis, assembly GCF_049639895.1. Classification (NCBI taxonomy): domain Eukaryota; kingdom Metazoa; phylum Chordata; class Aves; order Passeriformes; family Paridae; genus Pseudopodoces; species Pseudopodoces humilis. The sequence goes on from NC_142212.1 coordinate 18,685,092, forward strand.
ACATTAAAAAAATGTTGTCTATGAAGTTTGCTTGATTTTAAACAGAAATAATTAAATACTGCTGCAGTTGTCTCAAGAAACAAATCCTTCTCAAGATCAAATATCTCCTTTAAGGTGTAGAGGGGATTAAGTGCTATTGCAAAAATGTTCATGTAATTCTATTTAGAGCCATGAATTATGCAGGTAGGAAAAGACCTATAGCAGAAATAAAATAATAGTAAAAAAAGAAACAAATATAGGTGGCATTTATAATATCAAATACAGAAGAATTCAGCCCCTGGTGCACCCCAGAGCTCTTGGCTGCAAGTGACAAAATTATACGATCCTGCAACACTAAAAAGGGAAATTTAGATTTGCTATAAAAGAATTGAAATGGGTTTTTGCCTACCAGGCCCCCTCCAAATCAGCTCTGTGCACCATTTGCACTAACAAATGGTTATTCCATGAGGCAACAGACATTTTGATGTGCTGATACATTATTTGACATTATTGAGGGGGAAGTGATGCTTTGCTAGAGTAAAAACTGGATTTACCTAAATCAAATAATATGATTTCTTTTACTGGTAACCACCTTTAACTTTTACCCTGTGTTCTGGTCAATATTTTGGGGGATTTTAAACATCTCCTGGCCTTTAGAGGAGGAAATAATCAATGGGCTCAGAGCAGACATGTGAATTACATGTTGTGACTGTGGCTCTGCCAAGCCACCATGGGAAAATGTTGGTGCTTCATTTCTTGGTTTCTGGATTCTTTGCCCTGGTTATTTTGGGAAAAAAAAGCCTCCTGAAGATCCAGATCCTGAGCATTTCACCTGGAAGAGCCAGGTTTTCCCTGTAAAACGGGAAGATTCCTATTTCATGGGTGTATTGTGAAGATAAATAACACTTAGGAGGTGTTTTGATGTACTCGTGGATAAAGTCTGTGGATTGCTCGCAGTAATTTCATTGGGATTCAAACTGGAGCTTGATTTCCCTTCCTAAAATTTATATTTCTTGCAGTTCTTTTTAAGGCTTCCAGAGGGGAAAAAAGAATTGAAGACTGTAAACCAAGAAGAAAGAGTCTTAAATCCTTTGATTCTACTTTTGTTCTAATGGTGAGGACTATGTGAGAGGAAGGTTTTATGGCTAAAATATCATTAGCTGCTATGACTGAGGTGCTTAGGATGTGCTATAAATTTATCTTAACTGCTGCTGATCCTTAAATATAATCCACATCTAAACCTCACATCTAATCAGCCAATTAATCAACTTTTTAATCAACATTTCACAAGTAGTCTTGACCTCCCTAAGACCACAGGTTTATCCATGATCCCGAAAGGCACTGCTCCGAGGTTGGAAAATCCCGGGCAGTGTTTGGGGCTTAGAGTTTGGATTTTTATTCTGTATTTTGACCTTGAAACCTCTGAATTCATCAGATTTGTCAGTGACAAAAGTGAGATCAAGTCCTGGGCACTGGGGGATGCTGTGTCAGTCTTGTTTCATGAGGAGTCACCCAAGGGCAGAGCTGGCAGCTCTCCAGCAGCGGGAAGATCCCGAGGGATGATCCCTGAGGGCCAAGCAGCTTTCCCAGGCTGGCAACACCACCCAACACCCCTGGAAGGACAGAGCCAGCACTGCTGCCTGTGAATTTGGCCCCACATCTGGATGATTACCTAAAGGAAGCTTCTGCAGAGCGAGGTGTTTTACCCTGGGGATGATCCCAGTGAGATGTGGAGCCCGGGAGAAGGGAAAAGCCATCCCTGTGAGTGCCGTGGCAGCCATCCCTCAGCTGCATGCAGCTCCAGCCAGACCAACTGGATGTCAAACAACAGCTTTTCAGTAGACACATTTGGGTTTGTTTTTTATTTTCCCCGTGGGATTGAGAGTGACAAAACCTATTCATGGCAAGCACTCGAGGAACAATGTGGCTCCATATGGGAACAGCCTTTTGTGCAGCTGCAGCTGCAGGGCTGTCACACACAGCACTCACAAAAGGCTCCATCTCCCATCCTTAGTGGGATATTTCCCAGGATTTAGTCCTGCCCAGTGTTGATGGCAGACCTGGGCACAGGTCTGATGTTTAAACAGATTTATTCCTCAGAAACCGGTGGTGGATAATGAATTCAATTCCGTGAACGCAGCAATAACACAGCCACACATTTCCTCCCTCCTGTCCCTTCATGTTCCAGGCTGGACTGAATAACCCAAAATCTTTCATACCAGTATCACCAGTCCTAATTGCCCTCCAGCCCCCCATTACTGTCAGTCAAACTGGGGTTTTAACTTTGTCTTTATTCTCACCAACACAAAACATCAGAAACACCAATTTTTCCTCCTTAGCAGCACTGAGAACAATGGATTTAATTCCACTTTAAATATTTAATTCTAATTTTCTACAAGCACAAGAGGAAATTTGAGCAGCCAAGTGAATGAAAGGATGAGGTGCTTTGGTCAAAATATGTGTAAATTTCTTTTATGTGTTCTTCTTTAAATGTGTTTATCAAGAAGACAGAGAACCTAGTGATCAATATCAGCTAAAGGCTCCACACCAGGACAGCCCCACTTTGTGGTGAAATTACGGCCTCCATAACATTGACCTTTTTCTGAACGAGGTTTCAACCACAGGTCCAAATTACAGACATTTATTGCTGGAGATAAAGGAGTAAATCCATTACTGGGGGTAATAATGGACAGTTTATCTTTTATGCACACCAGTCTCTGAAAGGGAATCCAGAAAATCCTTCACCAGAGACGTCCAGGGGTGCTGCTGGAGCAGGGCAGAGCATGGGAAGTTGGATGAGGGAGTCACTGCTGGCATCACACGAGTTCACTGCTGCAACCTGTGACCTCCAAGGGCTTTTCTTACCAACACTCTTGGAATTCTTTGATTCTCCTTCAACTTCTGACTTTTCCTTGCCCTTCCCACATCGTACCCCAAAACAAACTATCGGGCTCTATGTCTAAAGAGTGTTTTGCTGCTGAAAGGTCACAACAAAAACTCTTTCTTGAGATAATTCTACTCTTACATGACTTAATTTCACTCCAAGACATCACAAAGTGCAAATAAGGGGTTTAAGTAAGGGGTTGTACCCAGTGATAGCCTGAGTGATGATTTCCCCTGAGCTAATTACAATCCTCTGGAGTGTTCTTAATGAGGGGTTCCAACACAAGGAATGTGACTTGTTCTACCTCCTTTGGTACCCCCATCCCTGGAAGTATCCAAGGCCAGGCTGGATGGGGCTTGGAGCACCCTGGGATAGTGAAAGGTGTGGAACAAGATGGACTTTAAGGTCTTTTCCAACCCAAACCATTCCTGTAGTTTCAACAAGGGTTATATTAATAAATTAATGATTTGATGAATACACAGATCCTAAGGATTGAGCACCAGCTATTACCAGAGATACACAGAGGATAAAATATGCTGTTTACCAGCTGAAATAACAATCAGGCTGATTTAGATTATCAGCTCTCTCATAGCACAAGACAAAATTAAAATGAGCTACTGTGAAGTTAATTTGAGATGTTTGTTTTTTCACTGCACATTATGCACCAAGAGGAGAAAAACTGGTGGAACAATTTTCATAAGCAAGTTGAAATAACTGGTGCTCAGGAGATAACAGGGAGATCTCTGTGTGGAAAAGGATCTGGAAAATCATTCCTGTCTCCTCTTGCAGAAGTAGGCTGAGGAGCTGGGAGAGTTCATCCAGGATTAGTGCACTGATAGAAATTAAATCAGCTGATTTGGGATTTAAGTGTGGGTAATAAATCCTTGTGCCATTTCACAGCGATGGAATGGTTTGGGTTGGATGGGACCTTAAAGATCTCCCCCCCACCCAGTTCCAACCCTCCACTTGGGCAGGGACATCTTCCACTATCCCAGGGTGCTCCAAGCCCCATCAAGGGGCTCTTCAATATTTGAGGTTGAAGACGCAATTTTTTTTTAATAACATGGTGCAGGGCTGACTTCCCCAAAATGTAAAATTCCATTAAATCAGGCAAAAATGTGGGGACCAGCTTTTCATGAGAGCAGTGGCATAGGCTGAAGGCAGATATTCAAGGGCATGAATTCCTTCAGATTTCAGTGCTCAATGCTGGAACCAAAAGGAAAAGTCTAGACTTAGTCCTAGGAATAAAAAATATCCTATAAAATGTCCCTCATTTAATAGAACCGTTAAGGCCTGAAAAGACCAAGATCATCAAGTCTAACCTCTCCTCACACATTCTGCCCAACAATTGAAACTGCAAACTGATGGAAGAAGCACCACAATTTGCAAGGGAATGTTTCACATAATTGTTTTATCCAGTACATTTCCGTACAGGAAAATGCACACCAGCCAGGCTTTTCTTCTATGCAGGAAACACAACCAAGCTCTGACCTCGCTGACATTTAGGGGGTTTGATCACTGGCACTAAATGCTTAACAAGCAGAGATTTGATTGTGTGGCACAAACCCTGCATAATTTATTTTTATTAGTCTGATAAAACCCCTTGCATGGGTGAAAGATGCACAAGGATTTGGATAGTGGAGAGGACTCTCCCTAGAAAGATTTATATGATGAGTGTGTTATGAGAAGAGAGATGGGGTGTAAAACTGCTGGGAACTGTTGGAGTAAGAGCTAAATAGAATGGGCTGAATACTCTCATTTTAAGGAGGACATGAAAACTGAAATATTCACTCTAAAAATGGGTTCTAAAGCTGTGCAAAAGTGCATTCTAAAAATACTCCTGGTGATATGGTTTAGTGGGGACCGTGGTGTTTGGGCAAAGGTTGGTCTTGGTGATCTCAGAGGTCTTTTCCAGCCTTAATGGTCCTGTGATTCTGTGAAAAATATAAAAATATCTGACTCCAGTAAAGCTGTTCTTGGTCAGGTTTGTTATCTATTGATATAAAACAGGATATACAAACACAAAAAGGAGCATTCAGAGCAAACCTCCTGTAGGTTTCCATAACATTTTGGGAAGATGCTGAGCAAATAAAACCCTTCCTGAGCTGAGCTTTGCCTCTCACTGAGTTGCCTCCTTTGCCAGGTTTATCCTTGTAGGCTTTTATGCACCCCTGAAATATATTGGGTATTAAAACACAAAGCCAGGCTGATCCTTGGGTACAGCCCCTCTTATTGCAGTTCTACAAGGCAACAGCAGTACAAAATCATCCTGTGAGATACAAAAACTGACCTGCATTAGTTAATTTTCATTAGTTTTCATTCACCTTCATTATAATCATAAGCAATGGTCTGTTTTAAGAGAGGGGAGTTTTAATTAAGCTGATCTTTGAGGAGGATGTTGATGGGATTACATAAAGAGAGTTCTTTTTCAGCGTAATGAAAGTTGGTGTAACTTTACCAAATTCAATTATTTCTTCCCAACGCAGCATGAAAAATATTTGGGAAACGACTGAAACAATTCTTAGAGCAAATTATAGCCCTGTCAGAGAACAAGAAATCAGTGTGTCAAAACACGAGGATATTTCTGTACAAAGCATCCAGCAAGTGACTTCATACAGACGATCCCTGTCTGAATATTATATTCCTCATTAAATCTATCTACAGCTGGAAAGGGGAATATTTTCTGTTTGCCATTGGAAATTAAAAAAAAATAATAATAACCTGAATGAAAAACGTCCTCAAACATAGTCCAAAGAAAGGTGCAGGAAAATGTTATGTTTTAATTCATCTAAGCTCACTCAGTGCTGTAAAAACCTAGGTGCAGCTTTACAGCTTTTGTGAGCCCCAAATAACTACATTTTCTGCAGTAAAACCAGATCTATAAAATTCCACTCACTCTTCTCATGTATACATTTTTAATAAGTGAATTTTATATACTTGTTCCCTAAAAGAAGGGCTGATATTACAGCCACTGTTGGACCACGGACACTGCATTGTTCATATTTTCAATTAGACCAAGTTGTGATGAAGGCAGAGATGCTCAAAGATCATCCTGGTGAGCCCTGGGGGGACTGGCTGCAAAAAGAGCAGGTGGAATTCCCTCTCCCATGGATCTGGTCCCACTGACATTAACACCTGGCTGGAAATGAAGGAACCAGAGGAACCAGGAGGGAGAAAAAGTGCTTGAAGGGGTTTTGTATCATTTTCTAAAACCATTATTACAGAATCCCAGACTAGTGTGGCTTGGAAGGGACCTTAAACCCACCCAGTGCCACCCCTGCCATGGCAGGGACACCTCCCACTGTCCCAGGCTGCTCCAAGCTCCATCCAGCCTGGCCTTGGGCACTGCCAGGGATCCAGGGGCAGCCACAGCTGCTCTGGAAAATCCATTACAGAACCTCATCACCCTCATGGGGAACAATTTCCTCCCAATATCCCATCTAAACCCACCCTCTCTCTACTTGAAGCCACTCTCCTTGTCCTGTCCCGACAGTTCCTGATGAAATACCCACATTTTTTCTTTCCTTCTTTTAGATCAAGATGGATTTTTTTAAAGTTTACACCTGGCATTTTCCTGCAGGGCTGAAATGTACTAAGCAGTGAGACACAAGTCTTTAAAGGATGCAAACATCATAGGGATAATTGAACATATTTGCTTGTTTTAATCCACATTTTACCCATCTCTGTGAGAACTGTGCCTACGACGCAGCATTTATTCCTAATTCCAAATGCCTTAGCATTAAGTACAATACTTAGACATTTACCTGGTCAAATGTAGCTACAGAATCCCAGGATCACTGAGCTTGGAAAAGCCCTCTGAGATCATCGAGTCCCAGCTGTGCCTGATGGTCACCCTGTCCCCAGCCCAGAGCACTCAGTGCCACCTCCAGGTGACACCTCCAGGGATGGGCACTCCAAACCTCCTTTCCAGTGCCACCCTTTCCATGGGGAAATTCCTGCTGCTGTCCACCCTGAGCCTGCCCTGGCCCAGCCTGGGGCTGTTTTCCCCTCTCCCTGTCCCCTCTGAAGAGCCTGCCAAGTGTCAGATGAGAGAAAGCCACGCTCAGAAGGAGTAACTTGGTTGGTAGCTGCACCAATTTCTGTAAATGGAGAGGGTTTGTGCATTTTCCCGTTCCAGTCTGGGTTTTGGAGCCCTCCCTCTCACAGCTGAGTGGCTGCTGGCAGCTGACACCCATTAGGTGACATCTGGTGCCCAGGACAGTGCTGCCTTCGTGGTCTCCTCCTCCACAGGGCACAGATGGTGGACACTGATCCTGTGACCATTTAGCACAACTGGGAGGGGAAGTAATGGAAGGACGCTGCAATTCCCAGGCTCCCTGCTCCAAGTTTTCTTTCCCTTGAGGAAAATCGATGCAAAATGTGAGCCAGTTATCAGATATTTCACATCCAGGAAGGTACAAGCACGAACACAAGCCCTGGAAATCTGGAAATGCACAGCTGGTGTTTTCTCAGATGGCTTTTTTCTTTAAAAAATAAATTTTAAAAAACAGCAGAAGAAACACAGGTGTAAAAATAAAAGCATAAAACCACATCTCACACAAAAAAAAGCAGAAGAAACAAAGAGATAAGCAAGCTCCCCAACAATTTATGAGTAGAAGATCATGGCAGGATTAGCCACAAAGCCTCACTAAGGTCACTGTGACTGTCTGGAGAGCAAAGGTTGTTCAACAGTGATTGCGCTTCAAAACATAAACCACATCCAACAACACCAGCAGCTGTAGCAAAAACAACCCCAGTAAAACCCTGCACACTCCTTTTTGCTTATATTTTTTAAATTTCCTTGTCCAATCATTCCCAGTCGGGGCTGTCCTGGTGTTAAAGAGCTTCCAGTTCAATTATAGATAAACCCCCGGCTATTGATCGGAGCATTTCCCACCCCAAGAACCAGGACACAGGTTTGAAACCTGTTTTTCTGCTGGCAGCAGAGCAGCTGGAAGCAGAGGAACTATTCAGAACATCATTCCTGGCTCCAGAGGTCACCTTTGCTGGGGGGATCATTAATAAAGCGCACATTTTGCAAGGATTAACACCCACTAAACCTTGGCATTTATTCCAGAGACGGAGATCAATGGGGCACTTTAGCACAGGACTAACAACATCCCTGAGCTGCTTCTTTCCCTCTTTAATCATCTTTAAGTGGGGGGTAGAGAAGCAGCAGTTCAGAGAGTTTGTTTTCTGGTTTATTTGTGGAGCTGGGAACTAATTAATCCCCTTGTTATCAAAGCAGAGCCTCTGATTGGGGTTGTCCAGAGCTCTAAAATGGAGCCCTGAACAAACCACGTGGAGACAAAGCCTGAAGTTCAGGCAGAGGAAGGAGCTTTGTGGAATACAAACAAGGGATAAAGTAGCCTAATTCTGGTTCTTTGATGGATCAAGTGTGAAAAAGAAGACCAATAATCTTTATACTTTGAATTGTATCTTTTTCTACTCAGCAGAAAATCTGTTTGAACATTTATCTATGTTAAAACTGCAGATCCCCTTTTTCAGTGTCATGTCTCCATCATGTGTGTGTGTTCCAAGTAGAATAAAATCTACAAAAAAACAGAGAAGAAACAGCTATTCCACATGAAAATGCATTTCCTATAATTGACATTATTTTTTCTGTATTATTATTCTTTAACTCACAGTGCTGAACCACATGGAGAAAGCACCTAGTGCTCTCTCCAGTTGCAGGATAAGAGCAAAATAAGGATTTAAAACTAAGAATAATAATAAAAAATATTTACACAAAAAGGTAAAAATTATGAACATCGTTCCCAGAATAAATTCCTTTCCTGTTTCTGGAGCTTTGTTGCTGGAGTGGTTGTACCACCTCCCTTCCTCCTGGTGGTCACTTGCCCAGAAGTCATCAAGAATCCAGGCTGGTTTGGTTTGGTTTTCTTGGTTTCTTTGCTCCAGCAGCAAACTTTTTTGGGAATTCAGAGTGCAATAATCCATTTCTGTGGGATTTCGGGATCTCTTTTATGCAAGAGAAGATCATTCCCCAATGCCTGCACTGTTCAACCACCCAGCCTGGCCAGCAGTTCCATTTACTTCATAGCACATTTTAATTCTTACAGTGCAAGTGAATTATGATGGATTTTTGCTCTCAGGTTTCCAATATCTGTCTCTGACAAGACTTCAAGGAACATTCACAAGACAAAGGTTGTGTAACTCCAGGAATCTGAAATTGCATCATTACATTACTCTGTATTGAAAAACAATTGCAAGGTTGCATTCATGAAAAATTAAGTTGAAATTTACTTTAGAATGTGTCTAACAGGACTGAGGGGAAACTAAGCCAATACTTTGGGAAATGTGTACTGGATTAGCACTTTAATTAATTCAATCTTACTTGAGCAGTGCCCTGGATTCATAAAGAGGAGCAACCTGGGACAGGGGAAGGTGTCCCTGCCCATCCCTGCAGGAGGTTGGGATGAGATGATCTTTTTAGGTCCCTTCCAACACAAACCATTCTGCAATTCTGTGATTCAGAATTTTAGGGTAACCAAAAGCCTAAAATTGCAATTTAGGTGGGTTAATGGATGGATGTCAGAGCAGAAGGTGGCACTGACTGAGTAAAGCTCATGGGATGTACCTCATGGGATGGGATCATATTCCTTTGTTAAAAAAAAAAACTCATCTGGGGCCTTAAATTTTGCCTTTGTGGTCACAGGGATTTGCCCTTGAGCCAAGCTGATGTTTGTGCACAGCAGAGTTTAGATCATGTTAGCCCTTCATCTAATTCAGTTAGAAAGTTGATAAAGACATCCTGGGTTTATCTCCTCTGTCCACAGGAGAGATAGAAAAGCTGACAGAGCCACAGGGAGCTGGAGAGCTCCGGCTCCTGAAGGCACAGTGACAAAACCCCAGTGTATCATCCCAAGGCATCTCCAATTTCCACCGAGCAAACAGAGGGGAAAGTGCCTTCCAGCCCGAGTTTTTGCAAGAGACAGCTTGGCTCAACTTCTAATTCCCTCCTGTCTCCCAGCCTGTGCTCCTGATGCTCTCCTGTCTGCTTTACACACCAGATCCTATCTCCCGGGTATTTTTAGCCCATGACAGCGTCCTGAAAGCAACACAAGGACGTTGTGCACTTCATCCTGAGACAGGGAAACTTCTGTCACTGCAGAGCCAACTTTGGAGGTGACTGGAGGCCCACCCCAGGCTGCTGAGGTTGCCCCAGTTTGAAGGAGCTGTCAGTGCTCTGACACTGTCAAAACTCCAAGAGGAACAGCCCTTCCTTAACAGTGGAAAAGTTTTGTTTAAGGGGTTTCTGACAGCTGGAAACACAACAGAGGTTCAGCTGTTTCTTAGGGGTTTTTTTTGTTGTTGTTTTTTATTAAATCATCAATGTTTGCTTTGGTTTTGTTTCTTAGCTTTTTTTCTTAAATGTGTTTTTTTGGGGTTTTTTTCTGATGGAATATCACAATTCTTCAAAAGCAAAATATTTGACAAAGAAATGTTGATCTCAATGAATTTTTGTTTTGACTGAGTACCGGGCAAAACCACAGTATTTGGGTAACATGCAAATGTTTTATCCTGACCTCTAGGAAAAGACTGGTTTAATATTCAAATTTTTCACCACTTTCTGTGTCATTTCTCAAAGATAATGGGCGGAATCTTTAATAAGGTATAAGATAGTTCAGAAAAATCTAAATCAGAACTTTACAAGTTCTAATAAAAAGAAAACTCAGATGTTCAGAAGCTCAACATTCAGCCTCTGAACTTTTACAGTCTTTGTTGAATGAGAAAAAAAATGAGACTATGGAAAGGTTTGGGTTGGGAGGGACCTTAAAGCCCATCCAGTGCTCCCATGCCATGGTGGGGACCTTCCACTGTCCCAGGTTGTTCCAAGCCCTGTCCAGCCTGGCCTTGGGCACTTCCAGGGATCCAGGGGCAGCCACAGCTGCTCTGGGAATTCCATCCCAGCCCCTGCCCACTCTCACAGCCAGGAATTTCTTCCCAATATCCCATCCATCCCTGCCCTCTGGCACTGGGAGCCATTCCCTGTGTCCTGTCCCTCCATCCCTGTCCCCAGTCCCTCTCCAGCTCTCCTGGATCCCCTTCAGGCTCTGGCAGGGGCTCTGAGCTCTTCCTGGAGCTTCTCCTCTCCAGGTGAGCACCCCCAGCTCTTCCTGGAGCTTCTCCTCTCCAGGTGAGCACCCCCAGCTCTCCCAGCCTGGCTCCACAGAAATCTTGAAATGAACAATTACCCTTTTGAAGAGATGTTTCTAAAATATCTTTTTTTTTTCACATTCTCAGTTGGAAACTGAAAAGCTTTAACAGCATTAATTTCCTCAGCAACTGAAAAATTATGTTCCCAGTCTTGTTTGATAAAAATGCATAAAGAAATTCTTTTATTTTGACATAGAAAAGGCTAAATTTTTAATAAAAAATTAAAATTGGCTACAAGAAGCTTGGCTTAATCTGTTGCAAGCAACTTTTAGTCTATTTACTCTTGATACCACTTAGAAAAAGCCCTGTAATTATTTAAAAGAAAATTTTAATGAGGAAATACCTAAAATTCCATTTTAAATTTTATTCCTAATTAAAAATGGAGCTGCTAATTATAATGCCTATCTCCTTTAGAAGGTGCTGCAAGGCTTAATTAATTGTCGGTAAAGCTCATTTGAGAAGCTCACAGGATGGAAGTGCAAAATTGTTTATGTTAATCAGGAGGAGGCTCGGAGAGCTCGGAACGGGGCTGGCAGGGGCTGCTGGCACCTGTGGTTACATTCCAGGAGTTAGAACGTCCTGCTGTCCCCATTTCCCAGCCCAGGAGCAGACCAGGACAGCTGAGGTGCTCCCAACTCATCAGAGAGGTCTCCAGGAGAGCTGGAGAGGGACTGGGGACAGGGATGGAGGGACAGGACACAGGGAATGGCTCCCAGTGCCAGAGGGCAGGGATGGATGGGATATTGGGAAGGAATTCCTCCCTGGGATGGAATTCCTAGAGGAGCTGGCCCTGGATCCCTGGAAGTGCCCAAGGCCAGGCTGGAGCAGCCTGGGACAGTGGGAGGTGTCCCTGCCATGGCAGGGGTGGCTCTGGATGAGTTTTAAGGTCCTTCCAACCCAAACCACCCTGGGATTCAGTGATGAATTCAAGTAACTTTTCTCACTAGGAGAAGGACTCTCCCCTGCCCGACTCTGCCTTCTCTCTGCTGAAGCAATCCCAAGAGGGAAAATGGAAATCCAAGAAGGTTTGAAGTTCAGAGTTTAAGTCTGTGCTACTTTAGACCAGCAAGTCTCCCCTCCCTTTTTTTAAAAATGTGTTTAACATGTACCATGGGAAGGGGCAGCTGAGTGTCCGCAGGGATCACTCAGTGCTGGTGGCATCTCCCACCCCACGAGCTGAACCTCACAGAGCTCAGGACACCATGGTGGGGACCAGGACTAAACAAAACTATTCCCACTCCTGTTCTAAACCTAAACCCGTGCAGTGACCCAGTTTTTGAGGAGAGAGGTTTGTGATTACCTGACAGGAGCTCATATTTGTACGAGAGGAACAGCAAGAGCACATTTAATCTTTCATGCTCCGCTCTGACAGCTGCGCTTTCGCTCGCTCAGCTTTCTTGAAGGATGAGCGAGGCAGAGCTAATTTTTATACATCCCAAATTTCCAGACAGGGATATGCACAAACTGTAGGAGCTGTTTATCTGATTGAGGCACTAATTGTGTGGGTCCTAGCCGGAGCAGCGCGGGGAAGGCAGCGCATTTCACGCTTAATACCAGGGAAGAGACACGCAATGCTCAGTGGATAAAAGGCTCGTGGTCCCAGCTGGGGAAACAGTTCCATTATCTCCCAGCTGCATAGACCTTCCATACGGCTCCGTTCTGCCTCGCTGAACACTCTGCCTTGCTGAGATCTCCAAACAGTCCTGCAGAAAATTGTAGAGATCCTGAGACATCTCCCTGCTCGGAGCTGTAAGTACAGAATCGTGCTGGCTGCTGCAGTGGGGATGGTGCTGGGGAGCTGCGTTTGCCGGGCTGGGTTTTTATCCTTCCTCACTCATTTCCATTTGCATAAGGGGGAGAGAAGGGGGAAAATTCGCTGCTTTATTTCTTCTGCGTGCCTGGAAATGGCTGATGCTCCAAACGTGTGCGTTCTGGGCAGAAAAGGACGCGTAGGATGAATTTGTATGCGAGTGAGGGCTGAGGCAAGCAGAGCCCAGACTGTGCTGGCCATGGGCACCACAGGTACATTGCTGAGGCTCTCCCAGCTCCGTGCTGCAGTGAAACAGGCACCACAGAGCATGACACTGCTAATTCTGGCACTTCCAGATGACTTTCCACAGCGTGTTAAAAGCTGAAGTGGGTAATGAGAGCCTAACCTCATTTCTGCCAGCTGAAGGTGGAAAAGCAATAAACGTAAATCTGCAGGAAAATGTAGGCAAGTCCTAGAAAGAAAGTTTTTCCCTGTTGCTCATTTGAATCATCAGAGGAAAATATAAAGCAAGTTCACAGCCTGTGCTGAACTTTGGGTCTGCACCCAAAGACCTGCAGGAGCGTTAGTTTGGATATTGTTATTTATTTACACTGCATGACACAGCTTTAAAGGATATGATATATCCTTTTTCAAAAGTTTGGGAAGTCTGTGCTTCCAGAGGCAAGTGCTAGAACTTTCTGTTAAATCAGATATTCCCAGGGTGTTTTTGGGGTGAATCCTTGGATTCAGACAGTTGTTGCATGTGGAAAGGGGCTCCTCCAGCAGCTTTTGCAGGAGCAGGATGTTCCAAGCTGACAATTTCCTGCAGCACTTATGGAGCTGAATGATCAAGCAAGATGCAAACACTCTGTAAATAACAGTTACTTATCCTTTCATCAGCACTGCAACCCTTTGCAGATAAATATTGTGAGTTAAAAATCCAAATATTTACTCCTGTGAAGTAGCCTTTCCACCTCCTCCCCTTTTCTTTTTCTCCCCCAAAGAGAGGAGACTTGTCACTTCCACACGAAGTTCTGGAAGTTCAGAGAATTTTTCTGTGTGTGCCACTAAACCCTGCAGTGTTTGTAATTCCAGGCACCACATCCCCACAAATAACCCATCTCCATCAGCCAGCTTTGCCTGTGGTGCTCCAGAGGCACAGTGTCAGTGTTTCACATTCCAGAAGTCTCTGCTTCACAGGTTTTATGACACTAAAAAGTCCCAAATCAGTACCTCTATGAAGTTAGCAACAACCATAGATCACATTTTATTGTGTAAAAAAGAAAAATAAAACCCCCCAATGTTTGCAGCTGTGGGTTTCAGATGCTGGTGAGGTACTGCTGGCCATGGATTACAAGTTTTACCTTCCATGCTGAGGATAAAATTATAAATAATCCATAACAACTTAAGTGCTTTAAATCAAGCAGGAGCCATGTCTCTTTTCCTTTGCTTCCAGCTTTATCACCGCTATTAAAAAGGTTTGTGGTGCATAATAAGATATCCTAAAATTAATTTCTTGCCATTGAAGCAAGTCTTTCCCTCACAGAACAAGGTGCCAGTGTGCCCAAGGGGCCTTAAAACACAAAGCTGGGTGGCTCAAAGCACTATTTGTGCTTGAGCTGAGAATTTTCATTAGAAGATATTTTGTGAGTATGTGGGAAGAGATCAGCTCTATGAAATAGCATCAAATTTGTATTTCCCCAAAAACGATGTTAGCTGCACGTTACTACAATATTCCTTCTGTTAAAAACTGAGTTTATTGCAGGAAATTGCCACAGGTTGGCCTCTGCTCACCTTCCTCAGGGACAAAGAGACACAAAAACCATCTTAGTGGTGCCCTGCTTGTCCCCAGGCTCTCATCCTGTCTCTGGAGCAGGGGAGGCTCTCGCAGAGGAGGAAAACCAGCAAATCCTGGTCTAAAAAGTCATTTATTCCTTCTTCCCAAAGGCTGCACTCAGAGCTGGTCATAACTCCGTGCTTGGGCAAGTTTGCAGCCTCCTCTGGTCGGGAGGGAATCTCTCCAGGAGAAGTGGAGACACAAAGAGATTCAGGCACAGTTTTACAGCTACAACTCCCTGAGTGGTAAAAACCATCCCTGGGACACAATAAAAACCCCCAGGCACAGCAGAATTCAGGTGATTAAGTGACCTCATTTGCATCCAAAAAAAAACGATCAGGCTCCACAAATCTAAATACTTCTTTACACAAAGGCTTTCCAGAGGAGCAGAATATGCAAGGAAAAAAACACCTTAAAAGAGAGCAAAGCATCTTCAAGTGCCCTACTCACAGATAACAAGAACAACCCCAATGGAAACAGATCAGGGCACTTCACAGTTCTCCATCTTTCAGAGGAAAAAAACCCACACTCAAGTGTGAGACAGAGCAGCAGAGGTATGGAAACCCTACCTGGAGCTAGGAAAGTGCTAAACACACCAGGTCAGCACAGGCTAAGGAGCCAGCAAGATATTTTTGCACAAAATACCCTCATGGGGACTTGAACTCATCGGTTTCAGAGGCTGGAGGAGAAGCAGTGAGGAAAAGCTGGAATTTTTCCATACCTCAGCTCTCAGCTCTGTCCCCTCCTCCAAGCAGCTCCTGGTGCAGAACCTCCAGCCGTGGCTTTTCCTGGTGGATGAGGAGCAGCTGGTCAGCACTTCCTGCTGCTTTTGTTCTTGAGGGCACAGGGCCTTCTTCCCAAATCCTTTGAGATCCCAAAAATGATTGATCATGAGTTGATCATGGTTATGGCAGCCTTCCAGTGCCTGACCAGCTCCAGGAGAGCCAGAGAGGGACTTGGGGCAGGGGACAGAGGGACAGGACACAGGGAGTGGCTTCCCACTGTCCCAGGGCAGGGATGGATGGGATCTTGGGAAGGAATTGTTCCCTGGGAGAGTGGTGAGGCCCCGGGATGGAATTCCCAGAGCAGCTGTGGGATCCCTGGATCCCTGGCAGTGCCCAAGGCCAGGCTGGACAGGGCTTGGAGCACCTGGGACAGTGGAAGTGTCCCTACCCAGGGGATGAGATGGGCTTTAAGGTCCCTTCCAACTCAGGAAATTTCATTGTTCTACACTCTCATATCTTTATTCATTTTGGGAGTCGTTGTGTTTTGGGTTTCCTGCAAGAGTTAAAACTCCAGAGCATGCAGTGCCCAGAGGAACCACTGAGAGAGAGGGATGGGGAGGAAGGAGCTGGAGAGAAGAATAATTTCCCTCACTTAGACCCTCGGATGTATTTTCAGCCTATAAAGACCAGTCAGAAAGGCAGTTTGTTTTATTAAAATTCCTGCCAGCATCTGCTGCAAAGCTCTTGTTAAAAGAGATGGAAAACATCAGAAAGATGAGAGAAGCCATGTTCTGTCCTTGTTCTTTACACAACACAATAATATGGAAGGGAGTGTAATTGGTTTCCCAATAACTGCTTTTATTGGTTATATCCAAACACAAGTGGGCCAGGTACACAAAAACCCTCCCAGGGTTCTGATCCCAGCTCCCAACAGAGACAGCTCAAACAAATAAAAACATTCTGTCTACTTTTCCTACAATAAATCCTTACTTCTCTTCAGGATACCCTGATGTCATCACCAGTAAGATCCATTTTTTTTTAAATAAGATTCTTCAGGAAAAAAAAAATAAATATATTTGGTAATGAATTCAGCTCTCCCACAGCTGCAACCAAAATATGAGGATCCCAAATCCCTCTTTGTGGTGATGCCTGCAAGGAATCTTTTATTAAAATTCTCTTATTAAACTTATCTCTTATTAAATGGGGGAAGACTGGCTGGAAAACAAGGATCCTCTGCTGTAAAAAGCAGTGTAAATATCAAGTGTGTACCTTTGAGCAGCACCTGGCTTTAATTCCCATCCCTGTGATTCACGCTGGGAATGCAGAACCTGGCTGGGATGAAGTTCTGCACCAAGTTTCTCACTGAAATGAATGAATTTTCAGTCATTTAGTGATTATTTCTGCTTCAAACACACCTTTCTTTGGGAATTGCAAGTTTCACCATGTCCCACTGCCTGGTCCATTGTAGGGTCAGGACATCAGGAATGGGCCTGCCTGGATCACAAAGTGCTTGGCACTGTTTCTGAAACCCTGGTGCACTTCAGCAATTTAAATCCAATTCTCCCAGACATTCCCTCACCGAGTTTGATGTGTGCAGAACACGAGTGGTACCTTTGGTGAGAGAAATGGGGATTAAAAGCACAGAAGTTTCTGCAACTTCATCTCTTGGAGCAGTTTCTGATAATCCTACCATGAAATTACAAAACCAGCGGGACCAGAGCAAACCTCCCTGGAAATTGTACTCCCTCCATTTGTAAAGGAAGCCAGATAAGGTGTAGATTTTTATCATCTAAATGAGAGAGCCTGTGTCACGTGGAGTACCCAATATCCCACTCCTCAGCTGAAAACCCAGACTTTGGGCTGGTGTGCAGTGGATCCGTGGATCCCTGCCTTTCCCAGGCTGCTGCAGCTTCCAAGGAGTTTGTCCTTGAGCCAAGGAAAGAAAAACAAAACCAAAATTCTCCACAGAACCACACCGTGACCTCCAGCAGAGCTGCTGATTCGCCCTCGTGCCTCAGTTTCCCCTCTCTGATTTACCAGCTAGCAGCCACCATTCCAGCTATTCCTGATGCTTTAGAGTGGGATAACCCTGACTGGATAACAGCTGGGAGCTGTTTTACCCATGGCACTGTCACTTGTCCCTGGTACCGCAGCATCCAGACTCTCCTCACACTGACTCTGCTAATTCCCTTAATTTACCCACTTAGCCCCAGATGGGTTTGTTTTCCTTTGGCTGATAATAGCAGGGAAGATCTGCAGTCCCCAGCGAGGGAATTTCTGTCCCAGAAATTGTTTTGTCTGCTGCTTTAGCGGGAGCACTTGGGCTGCACAGCGGGTTAGAGGTTTTACCCCTGTTAAAGTCACTTAAACTGCCACCTTTCCCTCAGCACTGATCTCATTAGAGGTGACACATTGCTGCAGCCTCTCCACAGAGGTCACCCAGCCCTTTCTGGAGCTATCACACAAAGCTAAAAGCCATAAATATTATCTTTAACCCTCTCCTTTCCTGTCTTACTCCAAAACCACTGGAGGTGCAGGTCTAATTTCTTCCCTGAACACACTCTGGCTCCTCTATTCCACCCAATCCATGAGTTAGGTTTGTGCTTTCAGTCCTGGCTCAATCTTCCCATCCCAAAATCCAAATAAATACCGATATTTGGTATAAAACTCTAATGCCTGGGCAGCTGTATTCCCATCTGCCTGTGAGGGCAGAGCCACAGGGGAAAGACTTGTCAGAGGGATCTTCTACTTACAAGGAAAATCTTTGTTTCCTACATCATTGAAATAAGAGCAGTTATTCATGAATTCCTCTGCAAAAGCCCAGGCCAGTGAAAGGTGTCCCTGCCCACAGCACGGGGTTGGGACAAGATTATCTTTTATGGTCTTTCCCAATCCAAAGAGTTCTGCCATTCCCTGAAAAACTTTAGATGAAAATAAACAGGCTCCTTATTTAGGGAGAGAATTCTTGTAGAGCTGAGTGTACTCTAAATATTTGTTGTTGATGTTTAAGTACTGAGTAGATTTTGAGCAGGATGAAGTCAGGCTGGCACCTGTGCCAGCATTCCCAGGAAAAACTCCTGTCCTGGGCTGGAGGCTGGAGGTGTGGTGAGGAAGGGTGAGGAGGTGGAGTGCCCATCCCTGGAGGTGTCCAAGCAGGGCCTGCAGGTGGCACTCAGTGCTCTGGGCTGGGGACAAGGTGAGGATGATGGACTTGAAGATCTCAGAGGGCTTTTCCAAGCTCAGTGATCCTGGGATTCTGAGAAATGGCCCTTGCTCAGGTGGGGCTCCCTGAAACTGAGTCCAAGCCGTGTCCTCAGCACACTCCTGCTCAGGTCCCCTCTGTTCCCTGTGTGCTGAACACAGAGCTATAGGTTTAATGCACCATTTGACTATTTTTCTATATTTTTTCCTGCCTGTAAATAGGATTATCCCCCCCTCTATGCTGCTGCCATGGCCCAAACACAACTCAGTGCTGCAGCTCTGTCCTAGCCATGGTGCCAGTGCTGCTCCATCCCCTGCTGCCCCTCTCCAGGTCTGATTCCAGCTGAGACATCACCTCAGCTTTTACTCAGCTGCCTGAAGCAAGGGAGAATCCTGGCTTAGGACCCTGCTCACAATTGCTGCAGTTCCAGCCAGGAATAAACTGTTCTTAACTTAAATACTCCTCTGAGGACACTGAGCTTGGGGGAAGCAGCATAACTGTGCTGGATCTAGTGCAAGCAGGGATAAGTGAGCCTGGACATGCTGGATAACTTGGGAAAGCAGCTGGAAAGAGAGGGGAGGGAAAGGGGAGCAGTGGTGAACGCAGCTGAACAATAATGATCACTTTAGACTGTAGTAAATGCAGTGTTTCCAGATGAAACACGGACTTGTTGAAGCTACAAAGAATGAAAATGCTGCCAAAGTGAAAGATTTGTCCAGAGGCAGCCCAAAAAATACCTCAAGGAGAAGGGAAAGCCCTTCCATAGCGAGAGGGAGGTGAGGCTGTGCTTGGTGCTGGGCAACCCACAGAATAATTGATATGGCAAATTAAATAGTGATAAAAGTGATAGAGCAAAGTGGGCAAAGCTCAGTGGAAGAAGAGCTGGTGTGGAGTTAAATTTGCAGGGAAAAGATTTTTTTGCTTTAAAGCAAAATGCCACTAAGGTGAGCAAGGATCTACCAGTGAATCTCAGAGAAATCTTGATAACAAGAGACTTCAAAAGTGTTTTGGGATGCTCTGAGGAAAGCTGTGGGGTATGCTATTTGGAATTATTCTGTACTTGAGGTATTTCAGCATTAATTGTGCAGCTTTACTCAAAGATTACTCATTTTCAAGTTAGTCTTACCAAAGGTGTTGAATAATGGATGATATTAAACTTTGGGTTAGGGATTCAGGGGATTGATTTGGAAGACACAGGTGAGACATCCCCAAAATCAAACTTCTGTCAAAAATTAGCAGAATAAAAGTTACATTTGAAGTACAAGAACTGAGGAAAAAACACCTTTCTCACTGATTCAGGCAAAATAAAAATGACTAAGCCTGTCACGATTTTACCTCTTTGTCTGGCTGACTTTCTCAGCAAGATTGATTCCAAATCCAGCTAAGCCCTGAAAGGAATTAGCAGGAAACTGCTTTGTTGGAGGATGCTGAGGGGGTGGGTTGAGCAGCCAGGGAAGCAGCAGCAATACCCAAAAATAAACCCCAGCCCTGACTAACCAGTGGGCCCTGTTGAGTTCACTAAAGTATGAGTAAGCCATAAAACCTCTCACTTGAATCCACTGAGGCAAAAGCAATACTCTGAGAGAATAAAAAGCAGGTGAGAAAAGGTTTGTGAGATCATAAAATCTGAGAACACAGAGTGGGAGGGACCTTAGGGATCATCCAGTGCCACACCTGCCATGGCAGGGACACCTTCCATGGTCCCAGGCTGCTCCAAGCCTCATCCAACCTGGCCTTGGGCACTGCCAGGGATCCAGGGGCAGCTCCAACTGCTCTGGGCACCTGTGCCAGGGCCTCCCACCCTCACAGGGAGGAATTCCTTCCCAATATCCCATCCAATCCTGCCCTCCTTCAGCTTAAGCCATTCCCTGTGTCCTGTCTTTCCTTGCCCTTGCACAAAGTCCCTCTGACCCTTTTTGTGGCCAACCGCAGGAAGGCTTCATCCAGAGAAAGGCCCTGGGTTGGATTCATAGGTGGATTCCGAGTTTTGTGTTTGACTGAATTTATACAAATGTATGCATATATATATTGAAAGTAGAAGAACTTTATAAAGTAGAAGTTCTGCAGTCATGCTTATTCCGTACAGGGACCTGCAATAAGAACTCCTGACCCTTAAAGCAAGGAGGTGAGGCACAAAAATCTGTTATTCCTGGTGTTAATTAGCATTATTCTATCCAGAAGTGTCCAAAGCCAGGCTGGACAAGGCTTGGAGCACACTGGGATTGTGGAAGGTGTCTCTGCCCATGGCAGGGCTGGAATGAGAGGAAATTTAAGGTCCCTTCCCACTGAAACCATTCCAGGATACTGCAAGGCAGTTTGGAGCAGCATCACTTGTGCACCTGATGCAGGGGGAGGCTGAGGCAGCAATATTTTACCCTCTGTGCCCTGGTGATGGATGGATGGATGGATGGATGGATGATGGATGGATGGATGGATGGATGATGGATGGATGGATGGATGGAGGGATGGATGGATGATGGATGGATGGATGGATGGATGGATGGATGATGGATGGATGGATGATGGATGATGGATGGATGGATGATGGATGGATGGATGGATGGATGATGGATGGATGATGGATGGATGATGGATGATGGATGGATAGATGGATGGATGGATGGATGATGGATGGATGGATGGATGATGGATGGATGATGGATGGATGGATGGATGGATGATGGATGGATGATGGATGGATGATGGATGGATGGATGGATGATGGATGGATGATGGATGGATGGATGATGGATGGATGGATGATGGATGGATGGATGATGGATGGATGATGGATGGATGGATGGATGATGGATGGATGATGGATGGATGGATGGATGATGGATGGATGGATGGATGGATGATGGATGGATGATGGATGGATGGATGATGGATGGATGATGGATGGATGGATGGATGATGGATGGATGGATGATGGATGGATGATGGATGGATGATGGATGGATGATGGATGAATGGATGATGGATGGATGGATGATGGATGGATGATGGATGGATGGATGATGGATGGATGGATGATGGATGGATGGATGGATGGATGATGGATGGATGGATGGATGGATGATGGATGGATGATGGATGGATGATGGATGATGGATGGATAGATGGATGGATGGATGGATGATGGATGGATGATGGATGGATGGATGGATGGATGATGTATGGATGGATGGATGGATGATGGATGGATGATGGATGGATGATGGATGGATGATGGATGATGGATGGATAGATGGATGGATGGATGGATGGATGATGGATGGATGGATGGATGATGTATGGATGGATGGATGGATGGATGATGGATGGATGGATGGATGATGTATGGATGGATGGATGGATGATGGATGGATGGATGGATGGATGATGTATGGATGGATGGAGGACAGCAGATCATGACCCATGGGCAGCAAACCTTCCCTGCAGTCCCACCCTTGTGTCTGATCTCAGCTCAGGCCTTACCCATGGTTGAGCACCAGGCCACAGCCTGTGCAATCACCCGCTTCAATAATCAGTGTCTGCTCTGATGAATTACAGCCCAGGCTGGGGATGCTTCAGAATAAATGAGCTGGGCTGAAGGGTGTGACAGGTAACAAAGCATTTGTAATGGGCTGTACAGCCATTAAATGCAAAATAAAAAGGGGCACTAAAGTATGTGTCAAAACAATCAGCAATAAAGCTGAAATCTATTTAGGTCTTCGTTGTTGTCCTGGCATGAGAGACTGAAAATTAACCTTGCTCTGTATAATTGCAGGAGGGTGTCAGGGAGGTTCTCAGGTCACTTGTGGTGCTGCCACTCTCAAGCTTTGGGCCATTTGAGGGGGTTGTTCCTCCTGTCACGGTGCAAGTTTGGGTTATCCCCACCTGCTGTACCAAAGCCTGCTTGGGCTGGTGTCGTGGTTTTAAACCAATAACTAAGAAAATTACTTATTTCTTGCTGTGAGATATGGATTAGAACAAGAGCAAAACAGGCATAAAACTTAAAAGGGAAAAAGAAAGAAAGTTTATTGACAAACTACAATAAGAACACCAGAATAAACTTCCAGAAAAACCTTTTCATCCCCTGTCTACCCACTATTCCCTTGTTCACATGACAAAAGAGACAAAACCTTTGGAACTTTGATGGTTAAAACAGTCCCAATTCTTGCTACAGTCTTTTCACCAGTCTTTATAGAGAAACAGAAGTTTCTTCCTGTTAATTTATGGAGTTTCTCACAAGAAAAACTATTTTTCTTATAGTTTTCCATTGCTCTAATGTTAGCTGCCCAGAGCTGCTGTTATTAGAGCCCACTCCTCCCATTTTTACATCACTCTGAGGTGTGTATGGGCCATGAGACTAGGGATGGGATTTTTAAGGATAAGTTATTCAAAGGCAAAAAGTCTTCTTCATCTGTTTCTGTGAGCTTCACTAGAAAACAGTTTTCTCATTGTCTCTCAAGGCTTCAAATCTTCCAGCACTTCACTGTACCATAATTACTCTACTTTTTACTCAAAATTTACACTTTGAACACTCTCTTCCTCCCTATATACTGTCATGAATTAAAGGAGCGTTTTCAAGACCTTATTGTCCATTTCCATAGTTTTAACAGAAAGATATTTCAGCTTAATTAAAGCATCTTCTTAATTCTCTACCTTTTCTTTTCTTTCTTGTCACTAGTAGTTTATAAAGTCTCTTTTCATGTTGATCACTCTCTTTTCTCTGTCTGGATAAAAAGATTAATCCGCAAGTCTCATCTGGGTAATGAAAGAGTTAAAATCTTGCCCAGGCTGTTGTAGGTAGTTCTGTGGCCTCGGCCGGTGCAGGAGCTGGAGCCGTCTGTGATGGAAAGCTCCTCATGGCTGCTCTGAAGAGTGTAGGCGCCGCGCCCAGCCCGCTGCAGGCCCAGAGCCTCTCTCCTTCTTCACTCAGCAGTCTCCAGTGAATCCAGCCACAGCAAAAAACCTGCAGCCGAGCCAGAGATCGGCTCGGCCCGGCCCGGCCGGAGCCCGGAGAAAACCCCCTCCACAGGGCCCGCATCCCCCGGCCGGGAGACGCTGGGCCCAGCCCAGTCCCCGCCCGGCCGCACGGCCTGGGCAGGGAGAGGGAAGCCTGGAGTTCTGCCGCCCTTCCCAGCCAGGAAACAAAGAGAGCCAAGAGAGCTCTGGTTTTACACTTTAAGGTAGGGTTCACAAGTTGATCTCACTTTTCAATGGCCTAAACTGCTGTCAATTCTCAGCAATGACCGATAATTGGTCAGGAGAAAAGACGCCAGGCAGATCCCAGCAACTTAAACTTTCTTAAAGGTAAAGTAACTCCATGACAGCTGGCCATGGACAGACAACAAAAGGTGCAAGAGGTGCCTCCAGGAAGGTCTCAGAAGATGCTGCTGCACCAAGCAACTCTGGGGCTCTGGGTTAAACTCCTGCCTAAATCTGCACTTACACCAGGGCTGGGGAGGGCTTGGAACAACCTGGGAGAGTGGAAGGAAGAGCTGATCTCACACAGGGATGGGACAAGGGCATCTCTAGGCTGTTCCCAGGAATTTACACTCTTCAGAGAAGTTTCTCGTGGCTACACTGTTAAAAAAACCTGTAATGGATGTTTCTGTTTTGCTTTTATTTCAGTGTTTTGGAGGAGCAGTAATGCTTTGGGTAAAATTCAAATCAATGCAAACTTCATAAGCCAATAAAATTTTATAGATGGTTATCCAATATGTAATTTGTTACACAATTTCTCTGTGGCTTCTGTTTATTGAGACATAAAGACTTTGCTTTTTTTAAGGGAGATTTTATGTGAAGAGGGCATAAGAGGGAATAACCTTTCATACCTATTGTGCCATAAACTAAATTACTCTTAACCCAAACCATTTATCTTGTGGTGGCAGCCTAATGAGACCAAAGGAAACAGAAACAAACTGCCTGGAGTTTTCTTGAAGGGACAATTTTTATTTCCATCAAGCCTGTAGCTTCCCAGAATGGCCACATGGATGTCACAGTTGATAATATCAGATAATATAATAAAAAATAATCCAAGGAAATGATGAGGATATAAAGCTTGGGACAGAGAATAAGTGTAGAAGAGATGTTATGGTGTAGTTGCACACTCTGCTTATTTCCTGGCAGGAATTTCTTGCTGCATGTGAGTAAAGGAGGGAAGGGAAGGAAATCTGAGCTGCAGCCTGGGGGCTGCTCAAATAGAGATCAGCATGGCTTTGGTGATTTGGATCAGGAGGGCTGGAAAAGCTCTCAGCATGAATGATCCCCACCCTGGTGAGGAAATTCACTGCAATGCCTGGTGCTCATGACTAGGATGTTCTTGCTCTAATACAAATTTTCTCTTTGCAATATCCTTTGGCCTGTACACAACATCCTTTTTCCCAGGTGCAATTTCAAAGCAAAGGAGCAAAGCTTGGGAGCAGATGCGACTTTTCTTTTTTATGTTTCATTTTTTTGAGCCAGATACACAAACATAAAAGGAGCTTTACTCAGTAGGTCCTGCTTGAAGTACGAGTGCACTGACCCGGAGATACACACAGAGTAAAAGCCTATTTGAGGCTGTCTCATAAGTTAAGTGAAGCTCCAAGTCTTTGGAAAGCTGATCTAAATTGTGCTGAAATCAGTGGGATGTGTTTCCCTTTCCCAGGACTGGGTCAGCCCTGGCATGCTGCTTATCAGCTCTGTTAATTCCTGGGTGATTTCCCCTCCACAAAACACATTTGTGGCTGTGGGGTTTGCCTGGGAACAGGGATTGAAGTACATGGTGATGAACTTGCACTCTGATGAGGACTGATTTGCCTGTTAAAGAAAGAAAAGCTAAAGGCAGTGGATCCCTTCAGACCCCAAACTTGCTATTTTTCCCTTAAAGGATGACAGATTTTTGTGAGAGGAGCAGACCAAGAGAGGAATAGAAATAATCTGTGTTGCTCTTAGCACAGAACTGGTGAAAAAAATGGATTAGTGTCACTATGAGGTAACAACATTGTTTTATGTGTCAAGGGAAAAAGAGAAATAGTCCATTATTTAGATCAGCACCAGTAAATGGATGTTTTTAAGACTGAAAAGCAGGGCCATCTCTTTCTTATCACCTCCATTCAATCTCCTAAACTCTTGCTGAACCTGTAACAGAGCCTGGGCTGTGAGAGAAAGCGAGCCAAGGCTCAGAGTGACACAGAGTGACACCAGCAGGAGCTATTAGAGGAATTTATGTGCACAATCAGACATGGGCATGACAAGAAGTTGGGGAAGCTCTGCAGTATCCCAGGAAACAATCTGCATTATTAAGAGCAGAACTCCAGGGAAGGTGTGATGAGCTTGACAAAGTGCAGACCCTTCACTTCAGGATCCTCCTCAAAGCCTCTTCCTCAAAAACAGAAGCATTTTTAAGTCAATCAGAGACCAAACTCTGTTTTGAGGTTTTACCACTGCAGTTCCAAGGAAATGTGTAGAAACTCGTTGATGGAGCAGCTTTGCAGGGATGTGAGGCTGAAAATGAGGCTCTTACAATGTTTTTTCTGCAGTTGTTGGGATGGGTTTGGTAGTCCTGGGGAAGCACCAGGTTGGGGTTTGGTGGCTCTGAACTGGTGTCAGTGTTGGTGTGAAACTGGGCTAAACCTTCCTGAAATGGGGCACATTTCAGCTTCCTGGGTATTTAAAGAAAGACTTGAAAAGGAAACTTCATTGTTAAATATTGTAGGTCCTTGTCCCATGGAAATGCTCACCAGAGGGGAAGGAAAGATGTAATCATGGGGGTTTCACTGCTCAGGTTTACCAATCAAACTGTTTCAAAGGATTTATTTTTTTTTCTTTTAATATGTAGCCCAAATTCAGCAAATCATCTAAATTAATCCTTTGCACTTGATATGAGAGTGATCCTATAGCAAAGAATTCACCCAAAAATATGTTAATTAGCAATTTCTGCTATGGAGCAGCCATTCCACAAACCTGGCTTTAGACAGACGCTGAAGCAGGGATCTTAAATTCCAAGGACCCCTAAAATTGAATGTTTTCCTTGAACAAATCCTTGTTTTTCTCTGGAATATTTGCAGTGTTAAATCACCAGCTTCCAGTTTTGAAGGCAGTTTATCTTGGGCACCTTTAAAAATGAAGGGGAAGTTTGGGATGTTGACTTGTTTTGTTTTGATTGCTGTGGAAAATGAGTGATTCCTTGATAATGAAGGCACTCATGGATTTCTTGGGACAGAACTTTTTATTTTTCATGGTCTAAATGTAATGGTTTTGGCTTAAAACAGAGGACAACTTTTGTAAGAGGTTTAGTGAAATCATGTGCTTTAGTAGAGACCCCAAAAGGCAAAAGTTGTTTTTGATAAGGGATAAAGGAATGATAAGAGCATGAGGAATGCTATGAAAACACAGATTTTTTATATTCTTCAATTCTGCTGAACCAACAACTGTAAGAGTTTACAACAGTTTGATGCAGGAATGAAACCAGAGAAATTTCAGGTTTTTTTGCCACCACAAAAACACAGCCAGGGATGGATTAAGGAAGCAGGAACTGCTTGGGAAGTAGACAGAAACAGGATATAAACATGGAATGGAAAATACAGAGCGAGGGGATGAAAAGGGAAGGAGAACCAGCTAAAGATGAGGTGAATTTTCATTGAATGTTAACAATAACAATATTCAGACCCTCAGGATTTTTCACTCTGCAGATTTCTCTGGTTAATTGTGTTTTCCCTGCACTTTTCTGGGTGCTCAGGACCTTGGTGGTGAGGGATGGGAAAAATTCCCCAGCACCCCGTTGTAATTTGGGCATTTAATCAGAAAAACTCTTTGCATCAGGATGTGCCAAGTGCTCCTCAGAACAGCCTTGGGTGAGACAAGCTTAATTCACTTTTTCTTTCCTGTGTTATAATAGATCATTTGGCATTGTCTCCTCTCAATTATTCCCTGTGATTCCAACAACACATTTTGGTGCATAAAGAGAGTGGAAATGAAAGCACTGAATAGAAGGGGATAAAAGAGGCTCCTTGGAGAGCTGATGTTAAAAGGCAACAGGTGAAAGTCCTGTTAGATTTCAGTGTCCAGTTTAATGGAAACAAAGCAGGAATGAAAAGGAAGTTCTGCCTCTGGGAAAAAAACAGCACACTGCCAGGAAAAATCTCTTGCTAAATATTTATATCCAGTCCTGGCCTTTCACGGCCCTTCACGTTTTTGAATTTTAGAATTGATTTATTTTGAGTAACTGCATACATAAATAAGTGCATCCTAAATATATCTCTCTGTGTATTAGGAGAATCTAAGTAAAATTATTATTCTTATCATAAAACAGATAAATTTAAGGAGTTCTTCATCCAAATATATTTGGTTCTGGTTCCCAGCTGGTGCAAATTTGCATTTTTCCATGAAGGTTAAAGTTTTCCTACTCTCACCCTGGAGCAGCCAACCCTGTTCACCTGCTAAAAACCCAGAACACCTCCAGAACAGCAAGTTCAAGTTCTTTAGTGTACCCAGGAAGGGAAAACATTCCTAAATCCTGATTACTATTCCAGCTAACATTTTGCTTTTCTAACCTGTTCTGAGTTTGTAGGAATTGTCTGCTGCATATCCAGCAGATGCAAATGCATCAATCCCTGCATGTGTGACTTGTTTGGAGTGCAGGGCAATTATCCAGGAATAAAATCAATTTCTAACAAATCATCTGCCATGTGCAAAGCAGGACTCTAATAGTAATTAAAGTCATAAAATGGATTAATGTTTATCTCTTTCTTTTACCCACTGGTAAAAACAGCTCATACATGGGTTCTAGGAAAGAGCATGAACTGCAGAATAAATTAATTAATAAACAACATATAATCACAAATCAATTCATTTTAGGCCTAGGATTACATCACAATTTTCAAGCAACTTGATACAATTGATTTATGTCATTTGAAGTGACTTTGAAGTGACTTTGAGGAAATTTAGATGCAAAAATAAAAGCATATTTAATGAGTAAAAAGGAAAAAATAGATATGTCTTGTTTCAAGTGCACCAAAACATTCCCTGTAATAAAATGAATCTCTAAAGTTGTACTTCTAATTAGCTCACATTGACATGTTCTTCTCCAATACACTCAAACACACAGCTCATAACCAAGTTTTCTTCTCAAATCGCCAACTTAAATGCAAAATAATAAGTCTGTAAGTTATTCCCTGGCTTGAAACACGATCAGATTCTCAAAATCAAAGCAGTGCTTAATATTAAAGTTGTTAAAGAAGGACATGGCTATTTATATTTGTTAAGCCCCAATAACTCCATCATTTTAATTGAGAGCAGTGGACCTTCCATTCATTCTGGGCAGGGAAGCCTTCCCAATTTCCAGTCCTTGTGCTCCCTCCTCCCTGCTTGGCTGGTGTGGAGCAGCCTCAGTGCATCCCTGTACCTGCCCAGCCTTGCTGGGGATCCCTCTGCTCCTCCCTCTTCACCCAAACCCTTCTGCATTTTCCCTGGGCATCCTTCAGGAACTCCAGCTTTTCTCCTTGCCTGTTGTTTAAAGGATTTCCTCCTCTTCCTCTCCTGCCTTGCCCCAGCTCTTGAGCTGCAGCAGAAGAGGTCAATCATTGGTATTCCTCTGCCCATCTCCAGATCATCTGGAAACCTGTCTCGACACTAAAGCCATCTGTTTGCTGCACTGATTATTCCACTTGGCCGTATCCCCTGTCTTAAAATACATAGATTATGCTGAATTAAGTCCAGTTTCATCCAGAAACCAACTGATTATTATCTTCCTTTTCCTCATTATCCAAGAGATTCTAAATGATAGCAATAATCAGCAACAGCATCGCCAAGGAGGAAGGGAAGGGGGAGGATCCTCATTTCACACTGAATCATTTACTTGTTAAACAATAAGCCTTGAAATTAACTTTCCCTCCTGACACCCCTGCATGCACAAATGCAAATAAAACGATTACAGGCTTCATCTTGGGCAAAAATAATGGTCATGGATGGTTCAGTTAATCTTAAAGTCATCCAGGAATTCCAGCCTTGCTTGTTCCTATTTATATGGGTTAGAATTCCATCTAATCATGGTTTAAATCTGTGGCCACCCAGGTCAGCCCAGAACTAGTCCTGGCCACTTTATTTATTGCTGCACTGCAGTATATGGCTATTAAAAAATCCAAATATTTCCTGATGGCTCTCGGGGGAAATCTACAGTTCATAATTTCCTTTCATGGTACTATTAATACTTCCTGACAGGCTGAAAGCCAGTTGTTAATAATCTGGCAGATTTCCAGGTTCTTGTCTAAAATTAGCTTCAGTTTCACTATTTTTTTTTATTTTTATTTTTTTAATTTTTTTTTTTTTCCAAACCTTAACCCCTGATCCAGAAATTTCTGAGGCAGGAATGGCAGGGGATGCCCTGGTCCCCTTGTGCAGGTTTTTGTCCAAGCCTTGAACCTCCTGGTTGATCCAGCTCCAAAACTCCAGGGGTGTTTTGCTCAACTCCACATTCCCTTTGGGAAAAAGGTTTGGTGGATTGGTGGGTCCTCTGTGTCCAGTGGGTGAAGAAATTGCCTTTTATTATTTTTTTAAGGTGTTGTGAAAGCCACCAGCTGGAGGAACAGACGTGTAAGAAACGCAGCAGCAAAAATAATAAATACTAAAGATATTGTTTTACTTGAAAGGAGAGCCACATAAAGATATCACAATGCCTTTAATATGGATTTTAATAAAAAGATCTGGGATATTGAATGTGAAGAAGCAAATGATTAAACTGCAAACATCCAATAAGAGAGTTTAGGGTGGCACAAATGAAAGCATTGCTGGGATATCAGGCTCATAGGGAAACAACTTCTGCATGAGACCTTGAAAGAGATGAAGTCTTCAAGATATCATTGTAAAAGTTTATCAACAATCCCTTTATTAACCTCCATATCTTTGAAGAAACCTGCTCACTGTCTTTTGATGATATTCTAATTTTGATCTTCTTTTTACTGAAGAAATGGGACTTTTGCTGCTGACTTCAGTTGAAACAGAATCAATTTTTTTTTATCAGTATTACACGGATAATATTTGGAAGGAGGTTTTTTTTTTTTAAGCTTTTACTGATAGATATGATGTAGATATTAAACTTTTCACCTGGGAAGAATAATGTGTGCTCTTCGTTCCCAGAGTTTGGGTGCCATCGAGATCTGCAGCTTTAATTTAGTTTTTTGTGAACATGTTAAAAGAAATGTGATAATTGGTTTACAGGTGATATTGTCAGGTTTGATATTTTTAACACTTTCAGATCTCTTCAAAAACTGTATTTCATAATGTATTGAATTGAAAATTGATCCACACTTACACTTCAGCCAAGCTTTGGAAGCCTTTTTATCAGACCTTTTCCATCTCGATGTCTGCTCAGTAATTGCTGGATTGTATTTTAAATGATTATGAGGGAATCTTCTTCTTGGCAGGAATTATCTTCAGGATGAAAACTCCTAAATTCTAATTCACATGGAAAACATTCTCTTCTGTAGCTCCCACAAATCTCTGAGGACTGAAATGTTTTCATCCCACCAACACCTCCAGGACAGATTTCACACAGGTGTTGGAGGTGCATTCCCACTTATTTAGGGATTAAAATGAGAGCAGCAGTGTTTGAGCTGAGGAATGAGCAAGCAGCCCTTTCAGGCTGATCACTGGCAATGCACTGTGTGTGCATTTTAAAATGGGGTGAAAAAATACAGCTCCAGATGTGGCTGTAGGAGATAACTGCACCTGGGTTCAGCACAGGGGTTGACTATAATATAACAATATATAATATACATCATGTAAATTATTATATATTTTATGATATTTTTAAATTTTATAATACTATTATATATTATTAAAATTTACTATATATTATTTTTAATAAAAGTAAACATTTATTAAAATATATACTATATAAAAATATATAATATATTAAATATACAATATATATTCATATTATACAACTTATATCGATCTTATATCTAATATCTAATATCTAATATCTAATATCTAATATCTAATATCTAACATAATATATAATATGTAATATATAATATGTAATGTGTAATATATAATATGTAATATCTAATATATAATATGTAATATATAATATGTAATATATAATAGATAATATGTAATAGATAATATGTAATATGTAATATATAATAGATAATATATAATATGTAATATATAATATGCAATATATTATATAATATACTCTAATAGAACATATATAATAATAATATAGTATATATAATATATTATATACTATTATATATAATAGTATATATTATATGTTGAATATAAATATATTAAATATTTTTGTATTTTTATTATGTATTTTATTGTTTTATTATGTAATATTTTATATATTATATATATAAGATAATTCAAGTATTTTATATTCATTATCATTTAAGCAGTTTGCTGTTGAAAGACGTTTTAATGCTGATTTGTCAACAGCACAACCCAGTG
This sequence comes from Pseudopodoces humilis, assembly GCF_049639895.1. Taxonomy (NCBI): domain Eukaryota; kingdom Metazoa; phylum Chordata; class Aves; order Passeriformes; family Paridae; genus Pseudopodoces; species Pseudopodoces humilis. The sequence continues at coordinate 18,717,075 of NC_142212.1, forward strand.
GGGTTCCTATCTCTCAGTCTTTCTATTTGGGTTAAATACAGCAGATTGTCTGGTTGGCTCTTGCCTGTAGAGACAGGGTTATTTACAGCTGGGAATGCCCAACGGTGTTTGGATACTCATGAAAGGATGGATGAAAGAGAGGCACTCCCTGAGTCCTTTCCAGCAATTCCAGTGGGATCCTGGAGCACGTGGACACGTTCTGCTGTGCACTGATGGCAGAGGAGGGTTTCTCTTTCAGCATCCTGCTTTAAGCTCCCAAATTGTTGCAGTGAAAATAATGACAAGGGGAAAAAAAAATCAAAATAATTGAAAAATAATTTAAAATAATTTTTTTTTTTTTTTTTAAATCCTACTGTGTCTTCGACTTGACTGTTGGAGGAGGTGAGAATCTTTACGCGGATGCTTAGAATCATGGAATGGTTTGGGTTGGAAGGGATCTTTTAAAATCACCCAGTGCCACCCCTGCCATGCCAGGATCACTTTCCACTATCCCAGGTTGCTCCAGGCCCCATCCAGCCTGGCCTTGGGCACTTCCAGGGATGGGCATCCAAAAATTCCCTGTGCCAGGGCCGTGTCAATGCTGGTGAATCCATCTGGGGAGGTGAGGAGGCCTCATCAGACACCAAATCCCATTTCTCCTCAAATGTCTTGATTTGGGGAGTTTAAGACAACAAAAGCCTCTGTAGTGTCCCACCATGTAGGATCTCAATGTCACCTGAAACACAATGAGCTGTTTGCTCGGATTTAGGGAAATGTTTTGAAAACACAAGATTTAAACCCTCCCCGAAGGCTTTATGCACTGAATTTGAATTGCAAATGAGCCACAGTATTTTCTGCTTCCCTAGGAAAAGCAATAGCAGTCAGGAGTGAAAACCAAATGAAAATCCAAGTCCTTTTGTGAAAGAGGAAAAATAGGAGTGATCAGTATCGGAAACCTTTGTTAAATAGCACGGGGTACTTTTCTCCCTCAAAATATGGTTCAATAATTCTAAATAAGCAGTAAGTACTCCAACAGCATACATAAATCTTGCTGGAGCCTGGAAAACTGGTCTCTTCTGCTCCTGCTCTGGTAGTTGCAAGTGTTTGCTATTCACTCTGTTATGGATATCTGGAAAATAGTTTGAGTGTAGAAAGCGCCTCAGGGATAAAAAGTTTGAAAAGAAAAATGTAGCTGTATATCATTGGTATTCATGAGAAAATTCACATTAGATGCCTTCGAATCAGGTGCTCAGGAGACAATAGAGAGATCAGGAGCAATGGTGTGCCAGGAATGCAAGCCTGGCTGGGACAGGATTATTTCCTGGCACGTGAGGAACACAAAAGTGTGGAAGGCCAAATTCAAAAGATAATAGAGATGTGTGGAAGCTGGCGGGAGAGAAAGCTGAGACTGCAGAATAAAAAGGCTGTGCGTCTGGATTCGAGCTTTTCTCTCCACATTTCCATTCCTTTCTTCTCCCTTCTGCAGCAGATCTCACTCCATAGTTGGTTACACCAATGAACTGGATTAAATAAATAAATTGGTTACCCCCAATAAACCTGGAGTGAAACTCCTCCACCAGCACCACTGTGGAATTTGGCCCCAGATCCCTGGGAATTTGAAGAAATGTTTCTTCCTCCACCAGGTCAAAAAGCTACTCTTTCTGCAAGCACAGCTACAATTTGCCATGGGTAAAAATGTCCATTTACTGGAATTTAGCTGAGAGCAAAATCTCATCATTCCCAGGGCCTGACAGGTTTTACCCCAGTTCAATGTCACATCACCACCTGAACCAACTTTTGCTTTCAGAAAACTTAACAGAAAATTGTGGCAGAAGTGAAAGATGGGGCCTATATTCCTGAAGATTCAGATAACACCACAAGAGCATTTTGGTTTTTGTCACAGATTTGGTCTTGTGAATGTTTTGTTACTCGAAAAATAAGTGGTTGTAGAAATTAAGGGTGTTGAAAACGAAAGCGTTGGCACCAGGTCGGGCTCAGTAAAGAGCAAGGCATGGGCACTTTTGTTAATGTGTTAAATATATGTCAGATTATTTTAATTGATAAACGAATTCATAGCCTCTTCCCTTCTAAATTGCAAGGAAAACAGCTGTACAACTGCAACCTTCAGCCACACAAGAAAAAGCTTTTCCCTCTGTGTGCTAAGTGCCAAGTCAACGCTCAAATCCCACTTTTAGGCTGAATTTTTCAGTATCCCAGATGTCCAGGAGGGAATGGTTGATGACAGAAATAGCTTTGTGTGCTTTCTTCCCAATGATATCACCCAGAGTGTCTGCAAGGAGCAGCAGGAGCTGCACAACTCATCCACACAAAGCCATTGCTGACCTGGGTGTTTTATCCACCTTTTTCCACTTATTCACCTCCTGTATATCCCTGTGTGTCCCACACTTTTGGATCTCTCAGGAGCAGATATTTCTCCTTCCCCCACAGATAAGAAGTGAAAATGACAGATATAAAATGTCTGAGGACTGAGTTCTTTCCTATGGACTTGTTTTCTCTAATGGGAAAACAACAAAAAAATGATGTTGCCTCCTTCAGTAACAAACATATTTGTATAAATTACATCCTGCTGACAAATGGACACACAATCAGGATTTTTAGGGGGAAATGTAATGTTTCCCCCATGATCATATTTAACATATTTTGTTTTCCATCCATCTCTCTGCTCAAACTGTGGCATAACAATTAGAATAAGTGATAGCAGCACATCCAGAAAACAAAGGGTATGATGGCAGAATTTATCTTGTTACATTTCTTGATTTAACGCCAGTCTGGGATTTCTGGTCTGAACCAGATTTTTCCTATGCTATAAATATTTCAGTTTTTTCATTTATTCTTGATTTAGTTTGACAGTAAATAATCCCATGGAAGCTGCTGTTGGAAAGATGTTGTAAAAATTATTAAGTGCCTGCTCGCCAGTTCGGTCCTTGTGTTTGTCAAAGGGAAGGGAGTAAAACAGTTGGGTAACTTAAGGGAAATATGTGTGTGTTTGTGTGTATATTTACAGTAATGCCCCATAATTTGCAGTCCTGGGAGCAGAAGAATTACAGTTCTGAGGATTGATCAATACCTTGGATGAATACAAAGAGTTTGGGTTGTATATTCTGGATATTGGCAGCTGCAGGTTCTTGTTTCAGGGTTCCAAAAGACTTGTCCATAACCCAACAAGAGGAGAATAGAAAGCAGGGAGGCATTCAAAAGGATATTTCCTTGCAAAAAAACCCCAAAAGCTATCTGTCCTCTTGGAAAAGGCAGAATCTGGGCAGTTATTTGGCTTTTATTGGTTACTTTTTGTTTGGAATATCAGGAAGAATGTAACTCTGGATGGTCTAAGTCCATTCCCAATTTTCTTTGGCAACTCTTGCACCTTTAGAAGGGATTTCTGCACTAAATAACTCACACACCCAATGTGGGAGGACCAGAAACTGGATATATTTGAGAGATCTCGAGGAAAAGGAGTTGGGTGGGACCAGCACTGGGAAGTACTCCAAGTCCAAGGAAACAAAATCCCCAGCAGAGGAGGTGAATCCAAACAGAAGCTCCAAGGAATGTGCAAAATCCACGGCAATAACTCCAATAACTCCAGCAAAAGGGGATAAATTGCAGACAAAGGCTGGTGGTTATCTGCTAACAGCCACCAGGCATCCACCAGGAGGATTTGTCAGCAAATGGACAACTGGAGCCTCCTCACCCTGTGGTGCTGCTGGGTTCCTGGGGATTCCTTGGGGAATCTTCTCCCTCCTCCAGGGGAAAAAAAAAAGCGAAAACTGGGACAGGTAAAGTCACAAAATTAATACAGGAGGAATTAGATGACATCTAAGTAATTAATTAAAATCCTAACTTATATTTTCTGATCTGAAGGGATAAGTTCTGTTCAGGAGGGACAAGGGAAAACAAATTTAAAGCTGTTTTTTTGGTCTCAGATATCACAGATATGTACACGAGCTCCGAGACAAATATTGACAAGCAGGAGAAAGGGTGTGAAATAAATATGATGTGATTCAATAAGGAAAAGCACCAGGTTTCCCACTGAAGCAGAAATAATCAATGCCTACCTTCAGAATCGACAGGTGGTTTAAAGGAGGGCTTGGAGTGGAACCTGAACTGAAGCAAAGTGTTCTAAAAAAGCCCCCAGAAGTATTAAAAAATAAAGGAAATATTGATTGAGGGTATTTAGGCATGGTTACTGCTGCTTGGGGCAGGGTTGATTTATAAAGGTACAGCCCAGCTCATCCTTCTCTGTTTCTACTTCAGCAGAATTATAATTTAGTACTTTTTAATCCTTTTCCTTTCAAACACTTATAAATTTTGCAAATGTTCTTCAGTAGATCACAGCTGTGTGTGAAGTAGGACATCATGAAAGGCTAAAAGAAACTCTGGGTTTTTTCCATCTTTTTTTTTCCCAAAACTTAGAAGCTTGTCAAGTTTTGATCATTCCTCGGGTTTTTTGAGAGACCACCTGTAATTTTTAGGTGAAGTTTGTAGAAAATATTAACAAAATTAAAGTTCCTTAGAGGAGTGTGGTGGCTTCTAGATGATTTGGATTTCTTAATTTTCTAAAAAACATCTTTCTCACTCCTACCAGCAATAAGTTCCAGGGCAAGCCTGGATGAGATCTTTTCACACTGCTGTGAAAAATGAGCCAAGAGAGAAGAGAATAAGGATCCATAAATGTGGCTCATAATTGTAATTTCTCAGTGGAAAATTTTCAGCACTTAAAAGGTTTGGAATGATTTTACAATTTTGTAAACTCATTTTATTAAGTGATTTCTGGTTTCAGCTGCTTTATGAACTGATCCCCAGCAGTAAATCACTCATTTGCCCTTTGGGAGTATAGGCCAAACAGATACTTTTTCCTGGCTTAATTCATCATCTGTTGACTGAAATGTCAAAGGAAATTAGAGGAAATTGTTATGTAAATCCTTACAGGCGGATGGTTCATTTCTGAAGGATAAAAGTTCACACAGAAGAGATGGTTTATTCTTTTTACACGGGGTGTGTGTGACATTGTGATCCCTCCTCCTCCCGTGGGAGATCAATCATTTTGCAGCAGGATCTGCTCACGTTACACCAAATCCACCAAAGGATCCTGGCTGGGGTCAGAACCACACCACTGTGGAATCCTGGCATCCCAGACTGGTGTGGGTTGGGAGGGACCTTAAAGACGCAGAGCCACCCCTGCCATGGGCAGGGACACCTCCCACTGTCCCAGGCTGCTCCAGCCTGGCCTTGGGCACTGCCAGGGTGGGGCAGCCCCAGCTGCTCTGGGAGTTCCATCTCAAATCCTCCCCACCCTCCCAGCCAGGAATTCCTTCCCAATACCCCATCCAGCCCTGGAAGCCATTCCCTGTGTCCTGTCCCTCCATCCCTGTCCCCAGTCCCTCTCCAGCTCTCCTGGAGCCCCTTCAGGCCCTGCAAGGGGCTCTGGGCTCTCCCTGGAGCTTCTCCTCTCCAGGTGAGCACCCCCAGCTCTTCCTGGAGCTTCTCCTCTCCAGGTGAGCACCCCCAGCTCTCCCAGCCTGGCTCCATGGAGAGGAGCCACCTTTGATGGAACAAGAAGTATCTCAGTGTTTGATGAGCATTCAGAATTTGGGAAAAGCCCACATTTCCAAACACCTTTCCTTCCACCCCAGCGCTGTCTGGAAGAGGCACCACAGGCAGATTTTTCTCTCCTACTTGGAGAAACTCCCTCTCATCCAAGAGATCTCTGTGCCACAGGAGTGGATGGGAGGAACCCCAACATTCCCTGTGATTTTCATTCCAGCTTTGTGTCATTTTGGAATTACTGTTATAGCAGGATGATCCCATCCAATTGCATTTGTAGCGTCTGAGTCTCCAAAAGGTGCAGTAGAACATGATTTTACCTGGGGAAATTTGGGGTGTTTATTTGGATTCTGTACTTTAATTGCCCAATATCTCTTCCTGTTTTTGCAGAATGTCCAGGTAGTCACAGGAAGACACACTTTACTTTCTTCCACTGATTGGATGGGAGGAATTTTTGACCTTGGAAAGTGGAGATGGTGTTGCTATGGAAACTAATAAGTCTGCTGCCATTCATGAGCTGCAGCACAGGTAAAATGTTCCACTATTAGTGTTTGTGATTGATAAATCTCTATCAGTGTCATAATTCTTGGGGAAAGGAGAAGCAATTACCAAAATTAACAGCCCTTTTTTGTATGAACAAGGGACTAAGGAGCTTTTCATTAGGACACGCTTTAATTTTAAACAACTCCAGGTGATGCCTTTGAACCAGGAAAACATTTTTCAAGATCATAAGAAAGCTGGAATCCAGGTAATAGCTTTAAAAAATAGTCCAAGCTGTAACAGTGAGAAAGAAAAACAATTGTTACTTGGGCAACAACATCATGAAAACATTTCTTGGCCACAATATCAGCAAATGAAGCTGGATTGAAAACCAGACCAGTTTGGGAGCACTGAATTAATGGTTTTGATTCCACATTTCATATCACACCCTTCAAGCGCTTCCACACAAGTGAAGCATCTTTAAATCACAGTTAACTGAAAGACAAATTAAAGTATTTATTTATGAAGTCCAAAAATGGGTGAGAATCGTAAGGACTGTCAATATAAATTGACAAAAAGGAAAGAAAATCTTGCTTAAAGCCCAAAGCAAATGGAGACATTCCCTCTTTGCCTCCTGCTGGAGCGATGATGGACCCTCAGCCTCCCACCCTGGGCATCCTGGCACTCCTCAGGCTGGGATCAGAGGACAAAGTGTGGTTGGAGGAAGCAGGGATGTCCCCCCATTCTTCTTCTTGAATATCCCTAGTTCTTAATTAAAATATCAACAGTTTGCAACCTATTGTGATGTAAAATGTTCTTTTCTGCCTGGCATTGCTCACAGCCAGGGTTTGGTATTCTGAGTTCATTCCTTCTCTGAACCTTTCTTCTAATTAAAAGCATATAACTTGACAATCCTGCTTCATAAAGCCATAAAAATGGGATTAACTCATGTGGTTCATTACAGCCTCATCTCCAAACAGGCACTGAATGGGAACTGAACTCTTTGAGGTTATAATGAATTTGGGGATGGACTGACCCTTCAAAATTGGCTGTGATAGAAACCATGACAACTGACTTTTGTCTCCAATTAATGTATTGAACTCTAAATAGCCAGGATATTACTCATGTACTTACAAGGAAATTGTATTAAAGTAACCTCAAATGATACTTAAATTAATTATGTAGTGCATGAGTCAGCAGCTGTTTGAAGTGAAGAAACAGAGCAGAGGGCGGACTTCAGTAGCATTTTAAAATACAATTTAAATTAAACTTGATACTATTTTATCTAAATGTGAAATGTAAACCTCAGGATGAAAAAATGTAAATCTCAGGATCAGACTTTCTGTTAAATAAATACAAAGTTGCTATTTCAATAACAAACAACCAGCATGTTAAGGAATAAAAATCTTGGAATATATAAAATATTGTGACATATAGAATATTTCAAGTGAGCAGTCGCTCATTTAAGCCCAGCTTTGCTGAAGTAATCTCAACAACCCCATGTTTAGGACCAAAATCTTCCCTTTAATTCCCCACTGCCCCACCCAGCCCTCTTGGGTACCTCTCACAGATCATTCCCTTCTTTACTACTCTGAGTAAAGCACTTGCAGCAGTCTTCCAGAGCACAGGATTTCCCTGTAATTCCTTGATTTCTTGGGAAATAGATGGTGGTCCTGGAATCTGGATCTCTGGAGGAGAGCTGCATGAGGGACAAGATATTCTTACACCCATAATTAGTATCTCCAAAAAGAACCTTTTACTTTTATTTTCTTTTTTTTTTTCTTTTTCCCCCCAGGCTTTCATTTTTGAAACTTTTTGTTATCTTCATCATTCTTGCCAGAGGATTATCTTTAGCAAGCCCAGTCCAGGGCTTTAAACCTGAGTTAAAAGGTACTGGGAGCTCACTTTAGGATGAAGATGTTCAGCTTTTAAAGACTCAAAAATAGCTAAAAATGTAAATGTTCCATATTCCCAGGCACCAAGAGTGGCTCACAGCGGCACTTTTGTCCTGCTTCTGCTCCTAATTAAAGGAACAGCAAAAGCTCCCACTGACTTCACTGGGACAAGTTAATTTATACCTGAGTATAAATTAACCCCATTGATTTCAGCAGAGCTCCGCTGATTTTCACTCCATGACATCCTGAAATATGCCTGATGGTCACAGTCAAACTGCACTTATGGCAAAACTTCTCTGATTTATCACGTGGAAGGTTCACATCAATTTAGGAATAATAGAAATGAGTAGGATGAGGAAGCAGATGCTGAGCAGAGCAGTTTTGTGGGCTGGGGATGGGAAGGTAATTCAGGGTGTTGGATGGCATTGGTCACTCATTTCCTCCTTGTTTCTACCTCAGTTCCACCTGACATGTAGAATGAAAATGATTTTGACCTATAAGTTAATCTTGAATCTCAGGATTAAATGTGCTGTGCAGAAGAGTTGGATATTATTACCCCCCAAAATGGCAATTCAATTACTCAAAAATCAAACTGCCCTCTATATTGTCTTTATAGACAAAAATCGTGGAACGAATAATGTTCCCTCCAACTCTTATTTTCCAGCAGAGCTTTTTTATGTGTCTCAACGAGGGTCTTTAGGGTTTTCTTGCAGTGCCTTAGGGGACAAAATAAAATAAAATAATGCATCCACAGTGACACAGCGAGGGAAGAGATTAGATTTTTTTTTTCATAACCCATTGCTATTTAAATGAGATAATCTGATCTAAGCAGAGCACCAGAGGCAAGAAGGGTGATGAAGATAAACTCAGAGATCATTACTTTAAATTCTGTGTACTTGCTATAGGGATGTACAACAACAATCTCCTGACATTGTTGAAATTTAAACATTATTTGATATGAATATGCTAAGAAAGAGCATTCACTTTCTGCATTAAAGATGTAGACAGGATTTTGGGAAGTTGAAATGAACAGACCTGTCCAAAGTGCTCAATAAAATAAAATAATTGCCTCTTCACACCAAAACTCTCTCATGTTTTCCTCCTATGGCTGCTCCTGCATTGTGCTGCTTCCTCTGGAGTTGTTATGCAAGGCAGACAAGAATATCTTAATGAGGGAAAATTTTATTTTCATTTTTCATATCCTGTTTCTGTCTCAAGCATCCATCAACTGAACCTCAGGCTGTTCTTTGGGTGTGGATGCCAGGTCAGGTTCTCCATCAGGTTAAAGGAAATTTCCTCACCTCTCTCTCTCTCTGGTCCCTCCATTCTCTGTCAATAGGGAATTACCTTCTGATTATTCCAAGTGTCTGCCCTCCTCCTGGACAGCTGATCCACATTTTCTGTGTCCCTCCTGTTCCTAAAGGGAATGGCACCTCTTTGACCTGATTTCTGGTGGCTTCTTCCCTTCAAATAAATCCGTGATGGAGAGGTGGCCTTTATGGCTCTCCTTTGTTCTGCTGATGCTCTTGGCCCCACCGAAACAAAGGGGATTTCCAGGATTAAAGACAAGGGAAAAGCAGAATGGCAGTGAATCCCATCAGGCTGTGGACAGTAGAAATATTCCTCAGCCAGTCTGACCTGCATTTTGGAAATGAGGCATCAGCTGTATTTTTACACAGCCCTTTGGCTTCCTGCCTCCAAATCAATCGAAGATGCAACCACAACCTCCCGGGCTGGAGTTTTGGCCCATCATTTTGAAAGTGTTAAATTAGAGAGAGACATTTCCTGATGCAAAGTGTCCTGATCCTCCTCTGGGTCACAGCAGGATGAATATTGAATACATCACATCCCACACTCTGCCTGCAGTGTCTCGCAGATTTATTGTTGGCATAACAGCACCTTTAGGGATGGAACAGCACACCATATATTTTCAGACAAGTGACATCTTTGCTATTTCTAACAGCAAAATCTGGAGATGAACTAGCCCAGCCTGGAAATGTTAAGGCTTCCCTGAACAGCCAGAGGCATTTGGAGATGTGCTGATGAGTCAGGCAGTGATAATAATTAGGTGTTCCTTAGACAGCATGGTGGTTTTCATGGGTTTGGGAAACAAAATGCTGGATTTCTGTGACTTGTAGGACGTGGCTGACACTGCAATGACCTTCCCAGGAGAGGGAGCAGTGACATTTGAAGAAGTTTTGTTTCCATGCTGTGGGGTGCCAGGAGGTTCAGCTCACTGTGCAACATCAGTGAACACCAGCCATCCCCTGGTGCAACAAAGCCAGGAGAGAAGGGAACCTCATGCCCTGGAGATGCACTGTGGCATTCAGGGAATGTGAGGGTGCTAGCATTCAGGAACACACATAATCATGGAATGATTAATTGAAGGTGCTTTATTAAGAGATCTGGGTGCCAGGGGTACACATACCCAAATCTGACCCATCTTGGGTCATACTCTATCATTATATAACTTACATATTAATTATTAAATTTACATTATTCTATTGTATGCATTGTTTTTACCCAAGCATGGATTTCTCATGATCCCCCCAAACCCCTAACATTGTTCCTCATGTTCTTTAAACAATAATTATATCTAATCACATCTAACAATTGTATCATTTATCATACACTGATTACACAGGTGCGGTTTTACCTGATCTTAGCAAGCACAAGGCCTAACATTTCCCAGGTCATACTTTTAACACTTTTCCCAGGGCTTGCCAAGCCTAACTTTCTTTCTAACTCCCCAGATTTTCTATGATTTTAAAATATTTTACTATCGAGGGGTTTGAAGCTTTCCACCAGACATAAACCCACCTCAAAGCTTTGTCCTGCCAAGAGACACAATACGAGAGCGCCACTCTCGTATTCCCAGGGATTCCACACCACCCCAAACCTGGGGAGAGGGAATTATATTTGATTTTATATTTGATTTTCCCTACCACGGGCTAGGCTCACTCAGCAGAAGAGTCTCCCTCATTTGGCTTCATCTCCCGAGGGATTAAAAAGGGAAAAACCCATTTTTGGAATTCCTTGAGTGCAGGGATGTGGGGTGGAGAAGAGGTGAGAGCTCAGGTGATGCTTTGAGATTGGAACCTGCATTGATTTTGCTGCCAGGGAAATGTTATTTATGGTTCCTGGAGTGAGGTGGAAATGCTGGAATTCCTGGCTGTGGATTCACCAGAGTTTTACATTTTCTATATGGCTCTAGCATCTAAATTCTCTAGTCTGAAAGGCCTTGTCTATTTTTATGCTGCTTTAAATAATTATTGCTTCCCAATCTTTTCAATTAGGTGCTTTACAATATTTTTTTTCCCTTTTATTTAAATTTTACATGATTTCTTCCTGTTTCATATCAAACCATTTCATCTCCCAGCACAAAAGGCTCATTAACTTTGTAAAATAACATCCTGGTACTTTAGAAGTCATTAATTTTTTTTTTCACTTTTTTTGTTGCAACAGCTTCAAAGACAATTCAATTTTACTTTATTATCACTGCCAAGAAGTTGAAATTAGCAGGTGATTAAGCACTTCAAATATTTTGAGCATTTTCTATTGTCAACAATGGCAAATTTAAGTAAAAAGAAATTAAACTTAAGAAGGTACAATAATATATTACTGTAACAGTTTATTGAAGCACAAAATTTTCAAGGAAAATTGCTGGCTTTAAGTAATTGTTTAAATAAAGAGTAGGTTTAGATTAGATTTTAGAGATAAATTTTTCCCTAAAAAGGGTTGAGGTCCTGGCACAGGTTGCCCAGAGAAACTGAATTTTTAGATTTCCCATTTCAGAATTACCAACAAGGATTTTTTGGAGTTTAAGAGCCAAATCCACTCCCTTTTCATCTCTACAACCAATTCCTCAATTAAAGAACTGACACTTGAAACCTTAGATTTTATTATGGAGAGAATGATGGCCATAAAATCATGGACTCACTGAAGGGTTTGGGTTGGAAGAGACCTCAAGGATCATCTGCATCCTACATGAAACAGAGAAAAACCCACCTGAACTCTAATTTCCCACCCACAGAAATGAGAATTTAATTTTTTTCCCCCAGAAATCAGACCATGAACATGCAAAAAAAAATAAAAAACAAAACTAACTCACCTTTTTTTGACATGAAAACCCAGAGCAAACTTCCTTGCTGTTTAATATTCCCACCCAGCAGCTCTGCACACCCTGACAGGGGTGAAGACCTTGCCCACAAATTTTTAAGTGCTGCAACAATATCTGCGACTTCCACGTAATCACAGGCTGATCATCCCTCCCATTGTTTGCAGAAGCTGGAAAATAAAACGTCTGGGGTTATTGATTTGCTACTTCTTTTTCATTTAGCGCCTATTGATCGCTGTTTATGTGTGTGTTTTTTTGTTGAGCAGGAATTAACATTGAAAACTTCTTGGAATTCACTGCATTCACACCTCCTTGACATTCCTAGGGAAATCTTGCTGCCACAATCCCACTCCAGCTGGGGGTGGGTCTCAAAAATCAGCTTTTTCTCCTCTGGCTTCTTGGTAGCAAAAAAAAATTCATATGCAGAAAGCATTTAAAAATATCATTATTATGAATTATATTAATAACTAACACGTACTATATTAATAATTACTATTAATATATTAATATATCAAATACATTATTATATTAAATATAATAAATATTTTAATATTTATTATTAATAATCTTTATTGTTATTAATAATAAGAAGAATTAAGAATTAATAATAATGATGATGATAATAATGAGGATAATAATAATAGTAATAGTAATAGTAATAGTAATAATAATAGTAGTAATAATAGTAATAATAGTAATAGTAATAGTAATAGTAATAATAATAATAATAATAATAATAATAATAATAATAAATGAATAATATTGTGGTTGGCACTTGCTTGGGACAGAAAATGTGGTTGTCACAGGGTTTGAGCTCTCAGAGTAATTTCCAGCCCCTCAGGATGATTTAGGCCATGGTTATCGTGCCTACATTACAAAAATAAACCTCTTGGGGTTGGGAGGTGTTTTTTCATCCCTATCTGCAAGAGGAAATCTTGTGATTGCCACAAAAAATTGCTTGTGGAGCGTGGATGGGAAGGCAGCTCTGGGACAACGAGAGGGAAATAGGGATGGATGAGTCCTGTGGGGCTGGATGGATGGAAATATCTGGGATAGCTCTGAGCTCTGACTGCTGCTGGCACAGCTGGGCCCTGTGTAAAGCACTCCTTTCATTGCTCTTGTGATATTCAGAGCCCACAGTTTTCCCACTTGTAGCTCCAAAACCAATCAAAATCACAGGACAACCACACATTTCCCAGGAGACTGAATTATAGTCCTGAACCAGCCAGTCATAATGTGAATGGAGAATTTTTATTTATCTTATGTTTTTCACCCTCCCAAGCACCCCTTTTCTCAATTACTCCATTCATAGTTAGGATTAAACTCTTAAAAAAAATATTAAAAATTAAAAGCAATGTTTAATTGTGATGGAATTACACAGTTCCAGGAACTGGAGGAGCAGCCCCACATGCACCATGTGAGGATTTATGTCAGTAATTGCTTTGGTTCCTGGCACAGTTATCACAATTAACATCCAAAGGCAGATAAGGCTCTCTAAGGTTTCTCTTGCAGGAGGTGAGAGGGGAAAAAGAGGGCAAATTTTGAGTGTGGAAGCAGAGATCAGGCACAGAGGGGACCTGTATCCCCCCTTTCCCTGGGTCTCTCTGCTTTCCTCGTGTGCCAAGCTCACCCAGAGGTGACAATTCTTGTCCTATGGGTCAGACACTGCCAAAATTCCTACCTGGTGTGCAGCAGGGGGAAAATTTATAAACTTTATTTTGATATATTTGATTTTCAGACCCTTGTAGAATTTTAGTAATAGCACTTTTTCCTCTTCTGTGTAGCATAACCAATATTTTGTCCTGTGTTCAATATTAATATCTGCTTTATTGTTCTATTCTAATTACAATCTCATTATTAAAGGGCCCTATATTTTCCTGTGACAGATATTGCATCTCATTGCTAGTGGATCCCGGTTATTCCATGCTTATTGTTATTAATAATTTGTAGCAATTGGATTGGAATTAGACTATTACTTTGCTAAATCACTTTTGCTGCTAATTAAGGCACTGTGTGTGACATTGTTTAGCTCCAAACATCGTCGTCCTGCTTTTCAGCCTGCTCTAATTACCTGTAACTCATTCATTTCAACTCAGAAATCAGGGCTTTTAATCAAACTCCTTCGAGCTTTGCCGTGATGGGAGCTGCTCTTGGTGGGAATGAAAAGTTCCCATGGACAAAGATATTTGTAATGACAAATGCACCTTTCACTGCAGCCCTGGAGCTCCTTAGAAATAGAGTAATTGTTCTCAATGCTTCCAAACACAATAGAAGTAGGAAGGTTCTAAGGGAAAAGTGAAAGATGCCTGAAAAATTCCAACTTTTCAAGGTATCAGCAAGGAAATGGCTGTAGCTTTAAATTGTCTTCTCTCCACAAAACATCTCTGAGATCTGTCACGCTGTTTGCTGGGGTAATATCTCCTCTGAAGAAGCAGCATCACTTTGTTATTTGCCTGGGAGCTTTACTCACTTTGGCTACCAAATAAACAGAAGAGACACAAAGGTCGTGCTGGAGTCAGGAGTGAAAACTCACATTAATGGCCAGGGGGCTTCCTGGTGTTAGCAGGACTTCCTCAGTGACACAACCTCTGACATGTCCTGAATATCTCAGCAGCTTGAGGAAAAGCAGAAAAAAAGGGTTTATTCCTGTGCAATTCTTTCCTCAGCCTTTTCAGGGGGGTGTAAAAAAGGGTCAGGTATTTGTGCTGGAGCTGTTCTGTGAACAAACCTGGGCACACATCCAGCAGCTGGGCCTTTCTTTTGCCATGGAATCACAGGGTGATGGAATGGTTTGGGTAGGGAGGGGTCTAAAAGCTCATCCCATCCCACCCAGCCATGGCAGGGACACCTCCCACCGTCCCAGGTGCTCCAGCCCCAGTGTCCAGCCTGGCCTTGGGCACTGCCAGGGATCCAGGGACAGCCACAGCTGTGCCTGGTCCTCAGCACCTCCTGCTCCAACAGCACCCCTGCTCTGACAGGGAGGAAAGCTGTGAGGCAGGCAGGGATTCAGGCATCACTCCAGCATCATTCCAAAGCCAATGGAAGGTTATTTCCATGGGAGGCTATTTCTGTGCTTTGATCTCAGTCTGGGTGGATTGTTTGCCACCGGATTTCCTTAAAAGCAGGTGCTAAGTTCTCAAAGTTATCATTTGGGAGAATTGCCTGGGAAGCAGCAACCTGTTAGAACATCTAGCACATTGTCCCTTGGGATTGGCTTCTCCTTTGTGGAATTGTTGGCTGCCCTTGGGGTTAGTTTTGTTTCACTGCCCAGCAGGTACCAGGCTGCCACTCTTCCCTCCCAAACCTTGGCATTGTCTCCATCTCAGTGCCCTGAGCTCATCCTGGAAAATTTAGAGTACCTTAGAGTAAAATCTATCCAAACTTTGGCTCACATGCCCTTTCCCCCCAGCCCCAATGTGATTTATGGAATGCAATTTCTTCATCCTTTAACATTGTCTCACTTCATACACTTATGCCAAATTGGTTTTGATGATTTACTGCTTTTCCTACAGCTCATAAAAAAATGGGTATCAACACAATGTCAACAAAACTGTAGGGGTTAATCTCTAGTAACTTACTGAGCATTAATCAAATTCATATTTCAGCCACATTAGTCTAAAGCTGCTAAAATCACTGATGGTATAACACAACTTAAATCAGAATACAATGTGATACCTCCAACTGCTGTTTCTATTTAGATTTATTGTGGTTTACACTGAATATGGTAGAAATAAAAGACTTTCCTCTGTGTCTTCCTTGTACATTTGTGAGTTTGCAAAACACAAATAGTTTGCTCTAGGCCAGAGAAAATGTAACCATTTATGCAATAGATATTGAATTCATATTTGCCTGACAAGTGACCTTATCAGCTATAACTTGTCATCTCCTAATTAGTCTACATTTATTTTATTCACTCAATTAACCCCCAGCCTCTCCAGGAGATAAGTTGACGATACACGAAATTATGTGTGTGCTGCAATTAAAATGGTGCTGCACATGTACTCCACAAATTTGCCTTAAAGAAAGGTAAACCTCATTAATATCCCACCAGCCTGACTGCAAATTAAAATGGTTTTATTGCCAGTGATGCCACTGACTTTCAGTGCTCACTGGCAGGGAACAACAATGTCTTTTCTTCAGAGAATCTAATAATAATCACATAAAACTAAGAGTGAGATTCAGAGAGCAGAAATATTTACGTATTATTAAACCTCTCCTTCCCAGAGAAATGCCCAATTTCTTCATTTAAAAAGAATTTACAGATTAAGAACGACCTGAAAGGTGAGCACCCAGAATTTGTATGGAAAATAACAAAATCCCATGAACAGAATTTCTATGAACAGAATCCAGCTTAATTCACATTTTGTGCCTTGAAATAACTTGGGTTAAGAGTTTTGGATAAAAGCTGAACCACATGATCAACAGAAATCCATGCAAACTTTAAGGAAAACAAACCTGAATCAAGATTTCTGTTCCAGTTTGATGTGTAAAATGCTTGTGCATATTTTATTTATGTGCTGATTTATAGGAGAGATTGAGACAAGAGAACTGTTGTCAGCTCGAAGGTGGATGCCCACTGCAAGTCAAAATAATCAAACCAACATTTATTGTATTGCACTGACATTTTACCCAAATGCCTGCATAGTTTTCAAGTTATTAGGGATGTGAAAGCACAAACACACAGAAAATGAATGTGGTGAAATAGGACATGCTGTAAATTCAGTCAGACGCAATTATTGAGGAGAGGCAACATGGAACACCCTCCTCTCTTTTCTTTAAAACTCTGCAGTGTAAATCTCCTGAAATCAGAGCTGAACCCATCCCTGATTGTGTCATTCCCCAGAAACATGGCCTTGAGCAGATTTGTCATAGCTCTGCTGGTGATGCTGCACCCTGCTGAGCCATCAGTCAGGAGGACACAGTTCCCCAGGGACCACAAGTCAAGGAAACGTGTCCCCAGCCTTGTGGGACAAGTTCTGCTGGAGAAGGATGGCACCAAGCTGTGACAGATGGCAGGAACAGGGCAGCTCCTCACGCATCTCTGGGCTGTGATCAGGGTTTAATCCTTAGGGAAGGACAGGCTCTTCAGCTCTGAAATCCCTTGGAAATCTGGGGAAAAGGGAAGTGCTGGCTGCCCATCCCTGGAAGTGCCCAAGGCCAGGGTTGGATGGCCCTTGGAGCAGCCTGGGATGGTGGAAGGTGTCCCATGGCAGGGAGGTGGGACCGAGTCCTCTTCCATCCCAAACCATTCTGTGTTCAATGATTCTGTGATCCAGCCTGAATTCAACACTTGACCTTTTGTCTTCACATCCTGAAATTCTCCACCACCTCTGTATCTCTTGATTTATTTTGATTTATAATCTCATCTGTATATTATTTTCACTTTTTGGATTTCATCTTTGCATTTCAGTTTGTTTTGTCTTTGCATTTATTCCCCATTGCACTGTATACATTTATTGCATTTATTACACATTACAGTATATTGCACATCACTGCTGGCATTACCCCCACCATTTAAACACTCTGCCCCAGCTCAAGTGATGAGAAGCAGCCCCTACATGAGTGTCCTCCTTTCTTTGGCATCAAAACACTTTCCTGTTTTTTTTTATCCCCAATCTGCTGCAGTTTGAATTCCACCACTGGCAGAGATGAGATGACTAATCCAATTTCCCTCTATGCAGAGAGTCCTCTTGCATTTCTCTCTGCACTTCTACTTTTTCCCTGAATAGCCGTCATTTAATGCCCCGTTATCTTGGATGGCACTCATTTAGTGGTTTATTAAGCAGTAATTCAGCAGCCTGTTATCAGTTCCTACTAGAGCTGGGGAAAATATGCCAGCCAAGTATGTGAGATTTCCGCAGAATTACAGTGGTTTTGTGATTTTTGGATTAGAGAAAAATTACCCCAAAGTAATAGATATAAAATGTTTTCTCTGCATTTCATTATTGGCCCGGTGCTAAAGCTCCCATCAAGCCATTCTGGCTGTGGATTGTCTGATTTTTATTTCTGTTTTCAACCCAAGCAGCAAAATTCTACAAAATCACAGAGAGCTCAATGGACTGAGAAGTCCTAAACCTGGACTCACTTTTTCTCCCACACTCATGTCCTTTCTGAATGTTTCCAGGTGGGAAAAAAGACATAAATTAGTTTTTTTAGAGCTTCTTAAAAAACAGGGAGTTGAAATGAAATAATGGGCAAGTGTAGAAACCGAAGTGTGGAGGGATCAATGTAAATCCCAGCTGGAAAAAAATGGGTTTGTGAAATAATTTTGATGATAGAATAGGTAAAGGCTAAAGGAAATTATAACTTATAAAAGTTGATGAAAACAATATTTTTTTTTATAATAAATCATTCCTGTTTCTTAAAATGGCTGGATTTTAACAAATAATGAAAGTAGAGATAAAAGAGAGGAGGTAAAAGGGTGATGGGGCAGCTAAACTGGCAGTGGCCACGGAACAGCTGCCAGAGTTACGGAATTTTTCATATCTGCTTATGAAAAGCATTTCAGGTTCTGGTTTCCCTCTGGGAACTCTCACAGGAGATACAGGAGGACAAATGGTGCAAACTCTTCCCATGGCCTGGCATTCCGTGCTCTGCAGGCTCCGCTCCGGGCTTGGGAAGGGTAAACTGGGACACCTCAAACCCCAGTTTTGGGCTGCTGAGGTTTCTGTGCAGCTTTGAAATGGTGTCAAACAGCATCAGCAGAGGAAAGGCAGTGTCTAAATGGGATAGTTTCCAGTTTTCCCTGGATTTTCAGCCTGCTGACATGGCCAGAACATTTCCACCTCACGTGTCCATGGCTTGAAGCCCTTCCTGCTTCCCTTTCCATCTCTGCTCCGAGGCAGAATTTCAGTGCAGCCCTATCAGCCTGCATTTCCCCCATCTTTTCAGCTGGGTTTTGTTTCGTTGTTTATGCTGTCATTTCTTTTTTCTTTTATTTGGAGAACACATCAGGTAAAGGTCATTTTCCCTTGAATGGAAAAGCACAGTAATTTTGACAGTGAGACGTTCCCAGCTTGCTCTACATCAGAAATGTTGGCATTAGCTCCTTTAAAATAGAGAGTAGGGACAAAAATTACCTGAGCAGCTCAATGACTGGCAGTCATTTCCCAAAAAAAGAGCATTTGCAAAGTTATGCTTGTGGCATCTACAAAAGTCCAGGGTGCCATTATTGGAAGGATTTTAACTTCATTTGCATTTGTTCAGAAAAAGAAAAAAAAAGAGAGAGAGATTATCATGAAGGTATTAAACAACCACAAAAGATGATGGCTTCAAATAGTGTCTTTTGGCTGATCCATAATCATTTGCTTTGGCAATTTTATTGGGGAACATTAAGGCTGATCACTAACTCTGTGTTCCTAATTATTTCTGAAGTATTGTGCTGTTTTCTGTGCTGAAATGTGGAACGAGCAGAGCAGTGGGCTGCTTGGGATTGCAATGTTCTAACTGGTTTTTAATCAATGAGTGATAATGAGAGCTTGTGTTTTGACTTTCCCTTCTTAATTGCCAGTAATAAAGCAGATCCTCATTGATGATATTTAGCAGAGTTCAGTTTCATTCATCTCTGTTTATTTATTTTGAAAGTGCCTGGGAGCTTTCAGCATGCTAGACACAATAACAGAATATACAATGCTAATTATATTTTCCTTGCTGATATTTTCCACAAGAGAGGACGATGCTGACTTTTCCTGGGGAGTGATTTCACCTCCCTGTTTTCAGCAGGTTTCTGAAATGCAGGAGGGGTCAAAGGATAAAACCAAGTCCTGTGAAATCCCAACCGCATTTTGCTGTTTAAATCTCTATTTCCCTTCTGCTGCTCACGATAGTTGAGGGTTTTTTGTTTTGTTGAGGTTTTTTTTTTTTTTTTTATCAGGATGCCAAAATAAGAATTAAATATAAATATTCTCAAGATGAGGCACATATGCAGGTACTGCTGGCCAGGAAAATTTATCTTACCCAAACAGCCACAACAAAGCTACATGAGTCTGATCTATCTCAGGTGGATCTCCACTGGCCAAGTGTCAGTTTTGCAACCTGATTTTTGGTTAAGAGAAACCATTTTTTTCCTAAAAATTTAAGTTCCAAATTTAGTTTTGGTCCTTCAAATGGATGCCAGTACAGGGATGGCAAATGCATGCAGTCAGTCAAGACAATAAATATTTTGATAATATCCTGCCTGAATAATCTAATTTAAATCAGGACCTGCCTTAGGTTTAAAATGCTTTAAATATCCCTTACATTCCTCTTCAATTATATGTAAGAAAATAAAGAGTTTTTTAATCTTGCCTGGATCATTGCTTGAGATGATTTATATCCCAAGATTTTCTTCCTGAGTTATCAATCATCTGAAAGCAAGAAGTAGGTGGCAGCCTGAAATTTCTATATCAGATCTTTCTGTGTCCTGAGGAATTTTTTTGCCGTGGCAGTAATTTGGGCTACAAAAATAAATGTTCTCTACATGTTTTTTTCTATTATCTTCATCATCTCAATTATTTCTAAGTGTTATCCCAGGATATAAACCTTGTTGTCTGCATACAAAATCATCACTGATGTCAGGGTCTTACAGCTAATTCCTGACTGGTTTAATTCATGCCTCTTACTTAAGCCCTAGTGAGAAAAACAAGCATCTGGGAAGGAGCCATTTTGTTCCAGTTATTCAAAATAAATAAACCAAATTTAAATAACTTGTACAAGGAGCTTAAACACCCACCTGCATTATAGTGCTGTAGAATAGAGATTGTATCTGGATTTTTACAAGGTCTGGGATTCTCAGTGCTGCAGAACCAAAATACAACTTCACATTACAGCAATTTTCCTGTGGAGCATAAGTGGGAATTACCAAGTGTGGCCTCTGGAAACAAAGAGGAATCACTGCTTGCTTTAGTAAATTCAAACTATTTTCAAACCAGCCTTTTCCATGATTTCTCTGCATTCCAGTGTGGCTGGATCTCTGAGTGCAGCAATTCTCCTTTGTACCCCCCTGTCTCCAGAGTCACTGGGTGGGAGCAAAGGGTTGCAAAGACTCAAATGGACCTGAAATTTCTCCAATTTATTTTTTTTTTTCCTCATTTTCTGTGTAAGCAGAACTGCAGTTTCTCATGTTGTTATGTGCTTATTCGAGTCATTGTTTCACTTTCTTCCCTCTATCAAGATCACACTGATGAGACACTGACAGGGCATCTATCAATAAAATTTGGGAGTCATCACACAAAATTCCAATGACAAAAATCATCTGAGCTTAATTAGTCCTCATCCTCTAAGAGAGCAAAACAGTTACATTTTAAACAGAGAAAAGTTAGAAACAAAGTGCTGGCTTTATTTAAGTGGCAGGATATTAAATGATATAAGTGTTATCTTTTCCTGTGGTATAAATTATTGAATTAAGCCTTCAGTCAGTTTGGCAGCAGTGCCAAATGAATATTACAGGATCTCAATGCAGCAAACAGAATCTGTCACTGAATCTGGGGCTCCCTTCGAACTGAAATTACAGTGAACAAAATGCTAGATTGGAAAAGGTTCATTATTATTTATTCATCTTGCCTAGTAACACAAAAAACTAATGAAATTTCATTGAGAAGGGAGCACGTCAGGATTGGTATCCATCAGAAAAGCTCATCCCTCCAACTTCATCAAGGATATTTGTCTCCATAATTAGATGTCTGTTCCACGAGAGTTCTCCATCTGAAGGACGTGCCCAAGTTCATGGCATGAAACAAATCACCCACACTAATGAAAAGGTGATTTTCACCTCTTATTTCACCTGTCTACATCTCCCACAATAGCACAAAGTCTTCGGGAAATCTTTTCATAAAGCCAAAATATGTCAGGCCCAGGTAGGAATTTTAGCACTGTGCCTCACATGTTTGTTTATTTTTCAGTAAAATATTCCATTATTAACATAGGTGACACATTGTGTATTTATAGCCCCTCTGCTGGAGCACCTTTCCACACATCCCCACAATGAATTGTTCATAAATCTGTGCTCATCTCCAGCTGAAATCTTAAATCAGTGCAGCTCCACTGAATGCTCTCCCCAACCCATCCATTAGGAGCAATTTTCCTTCTCTGCAACTTGAACTCCTGGTCTGGAATCTTTAGGGAATATTTGGGGGTTTGTATGGAACACGGTGTCCTGTAAATCTGAGGTTTGATTGCCGTACTAGGGGTGATACCAGGAGAAAGCATCATATTTCGGCATTTAGGGATCCATCCTAAATTATTTTGGGATTAGGATTTGTGTATCTGCAATATATACAGTATATTTTCTGCTACCCAAATATATTCCTGGAAAGTGTTGAAGAAATACAGTTTATTATAGAACTTTAAAAAAAATGTTAGGAGTATCACATTTTGACAAAATCTTTTGTCACTATATATATATTTAATTGAAAAAGGCTCATAATTCTCATGCCTATGACAGTTTTTGCATAATACTTCCTTAATTATCACCTGTGATATATTACACCCTAATTTTTTCTGCTAGGTTCTGACAATAACGGTTATATTAGGAATTAAATCCATATTTTATAGCTTGATTTTTTATTTTCACACCCAAGGAAAATGTGCAGTCAGTCCATAACCTGAGCATGTTGTTTGCCACATCAGCCTCAGCTCACCCTACCTGCCCCACCACAGAGATCCTGTTTAAATAACAGGAAAAATATTGGAATATCTGACTCATTTCTCAAGGAATAAAATTGACAGGATGCAGAATCAACTTACTGAAAACACTTCAAGTTTTTGTGTCATTTAGGGCTGGAGGAGCCCTGATTAAATAGAAGTTGTATCTCCAAATTCAAATCAAGGGTGGGGTTCTCCGAGTGAGCCAGAGGCAACTTCCATCCATCACACCTGGGAATTTTCCCACTGTCTCCCAGATGGAATGGCCTCAGGTTGAGACAGGGGAGGTTTAGATTGGATATTAGAGGAAATGTCTTTATGGAAAGGGTTCTGAAGGATTGGAACAGGCTGCCCAGGGCATGACCAGCATTGGAAGTGTTCAAAAAAAGTGTGGATGTGGCACTTGGGGACATGGTTGAGCAGTGATGGTGCTGGGGTGGATGGATTTGTTGCTTTGGAAGTCTTTTCCAACTCAAGGAATCTATGGTTCTGTGAAAGGGATGCCTTGCACTCTTGGCTGTCATTTTAAAGAGTTTCATTTAAAAGCCCTGGGCTTGAGTGCCAAATTTCCCGTCATTACTGAGAGTTCTTCCGACTTCAGCAGTGTCAGGACTTCCCCTTGCGAGCCTCATCACTGCCTCCCCTTCTCCCAACATCACAGGGAAATAAATGTCTCCCTGGTTTGGTGCCTGCTGACAAAGACACGGTGGAATTCCACCAGTGCTCCCAATTTGACTCTTTCAATAGAAGCTGAGACTTGAAAGGAGCCCCGTGTCCCCGGAGCTCTGTCCATCAACATCTGAAGGGAGAAAACACAGGAAAGCTGAAGGCCCTTTGGGAAAATCCTACAGGTCTTATGTTGCTTCTTCCTGCTCAAGCCTGTAAGATCTAATCTGCCTTTTTCTGTGCTGCTGCTTCTCTCCCAGAGAGCTGGTGGTGCTGGGAGGGAGAGGGAATCCTGCCTGTGCTCCTGACAACTCGTTTTTCTTCCCACAGAACATTTTCATGGCCATTTTTCCGCTTCATCTTTTCCCATCTTCTCTCCCAGTGTAAAAATCTGACTCCTTGAAGGGATGTGTGTTGCTTTAGGTTGTACCAAGCAGTGCCTCATCCTTTACATCTCGTTTTGCATCTGTCAGGCTCCTTTTAAAGTCCTTGAGCTCCTTGGTCCAGGCCTTTGAGGAAGGAAATAATAATTTCTTTCTGCTTCTGACAAGATTCAATCAAAAACTCCAGTGGTCTTTGCGGGGAAACACTCAGTGGCGTTTAAAAATCTGAGGACCCCATAAACTCCCCGTCTTCCAATTAAAAATTACCCATGTCCTCAGCTGAAAAATCAAATAGATTTCGAATAAGTTGGATTTTTCATAATTTTTCTGCTGTCATTAGAAGGGGGAATGGTCTAATTCACCTGTCCCATCCCTTTTGCTGGAGCTGACAGGTGTTTTACTATCACACTGATTTAAAAGACGGCTCTTAATCAGGTGTCAGCTTTGGCCCATAAAGTCATATTAATGTTTTGGATCAGATATGAAGCTCTATCTAAGGCACATTAAGAAAGATTCATTAGGAACTCACTACCCCTGGAATTTACAGCCTTCTTGGAACTTAATAGCCTGGATAAATTCCTTCTTACCTGGTTTGCTTATGTGAATTATGGCAGTTTTGCATTTAGAAGCTTCTCCTTATGATCTTCCATAAAGATTTGCTGATATGGTACATCCAGAACCATGGAATGGTTTGGTTTGGAAGGGACATTAAAACTCATTCAGTTTCACCCCACAGGGACACCTTCCACTATCCCAGGTTGCTCCAAATTTTGTCCAGCCTGGCCTTGGACGTTTCCAGGGATTGGCAGCCACAGTTTCTCTGTGCTCCCAGCCCACCAGAACTCTCCATTCCTGTTCCTGGAGCAGTGAATCCTCTGGAGTTTGGCTCCTTGGAGCTGATTCTCCCTGGAAAACCTCAACTCTTTCCCTGAAGATAGATCACAGTATTTCTGGGACACTCTAAGTTTCACCAAACAGATTTTATCTGATATCACTGAGCAGCTTGGAGTAATGGTAATTCCAATTGCACTTTGCAAAAAATCCTAATGGGAAGATCTGTGTAGGAAAGGGATAAAAGTCAGCTAATTTACAATATTGGCCTATGGAGTTATCCCTACTCACACTACAGACTGAGCCTGGGCCAACCTAACCTGCTCTGGGCATGTTCTCCTCTGCATTTCAGCAGGGCACAGACCTCACAAGGAGCTGAATAAGAAGCCAACCAGAGTCAGAAACCAGAAAAAACAGGGGCCAGCATTTGGCTGGAAATTAAGTTGATTAACTGTGAACTCCAGATCTGTGCTTCTTTCTCCCTGTCTGGACGAGGCAGAACATAAATATTTAAATGTTGATCATGGCTGAGTAAAACCTCTTTAACTGTGTTTGACAGGAATATCAGGGTGTGACAAATCCACCCATTGCCCATGGAGCAGTGGCTGGGAAGCACTGGGACACCCCCTGCTTCTTCCATAATTATGGGGAAAACAGGGTTCCTCCTCTTCCATTAGCGCTGTGTTAATCCCTGGATTGGCTGAAGACAATATCATGTAATGAATGAAGGAATGATGATTCATTTTCCTGCTTTAGCTTTGAATTCAGGCTGGCATAATTATGGTTTTTATGGAGATCAAACTGATTTGGCATCATAAAGAACTACATTTTAACTTCTTATCAAACATTCCATAACAAGAGTTTATATTTACTTTCAGGCACTACGCTGAGGATTCACACACAATTTTTATGTATAGAAATGATACATTTAATTAAATATTCATATTCCAATCGGCTTTTAAAAAAAAAATCTGAACTATTCAAATTTTAACAAAAGCAAACAGCCCCACAAAAACATATTTGTCATGTGTATCTCTGGAGAAATCATGGGGATTGTATAGAACCTGGAGGATGGAGAAGAAATATACGGCCATTCTCTATAGGAAACACAAAAGGATGCATCAGGAAATTAGAAATGACCAGCCTGACCTTTTCTATAAATAAGAGATGGACTCCTAGGACACCATTGGCTCTGTGAGTGCACATCATTTCTCACAAATTTGATGTTATTCTCTGCTGCAGATCAGCCAGCAAGGAAAGGATATTAAAGAGAAAACAAAACAACAGCAAGAAGCTGCCTTTACTAAAATTCATGGGCAGTATTTTTGTGACAGGGACTGTGACATGTCCACTGGAAAGGAGCTGTAAAATATCGTGTCCTTATTCTATACATGAAGGGCTTGCTGTATTAAGGACATGGGAAGGGGATATAAAATGAAGATATTCAATAATCTGCAGATGACAAATGAGTCTAAATTCCATTTAGGAAAAAACATGGGAAATTAATCCCAGGCTTACCAAAATATTTGCATTTTTATGAGGTGCAGTAGGGGTTTTTATGTACATCAGGTGGTTCGCCACTGGCCCAGGCAGGTACAGGGATTTAAAATGCAGAATGATGATCCCTGGGTCATTCTGTGGCTTCAGAAAAACTTCTCCCTGGCAGTTCTGGGGAGGTAATGAGAAGGACTGAGGAAATGAACCCAGAAGAGAAGAAAATTCCTCCCAAAGAAAAGACAAGTCAAAGGGCCAATTGTAGAAACAGTGAAAAAAGAAGTCTTCAAACTTGCCAAGGGACTAAACCCAGAGGAGTGGCAGGACAAGACACAAAGACTATTTAAGCAGACCCAGGCACCATCCCAGAGAGCTGCTCTGCCTTGCTCTCATGGTTTGCTGAACAAATTGTCTTCTCCCCTGCTCCCCTGAACAAGGAAGGTCCCCATGACATGTGGAAATAGCTCTGGTTTGCCTTGCAACCAACCATTTCATTTTGGATATAAAATAGGGGTTGATGATGTAATGCTACTCCTGTTTTAAAAGGACTGAAAAAGAGGAGGGGGAAAAAAACCCCAAAACACCAATAAGGAAGCAAACAAAAACCCCATCAACAACCCTAAACCTGGGCCAGTATAGAAAAATATACATGAAGTATACAAAAATAATATCTCAGAGAGTGGGAAGGGTTAGAGGAGAAAGTGAATGATTCCCTTAGACCAGGGAACACCAGGGAACACCAAACACAGAACCACAATTCCACAATTCCATCTTTTCTGATCCCCAGCACAAGGAGGAGGTGGATGGGCACATTCAGCAGTTGGCCAGAGAGCTTCCATGGGAAATATGCAAAGAAGCTTCACTGTCACCTGCAAAATAAATCAGCAGCACCTGAGCTCTGCGATTTTATTATCAATCAGCCTTGAAATATTTCCTCCTTAATAGTCCAATGTCTGGAGGTGGATTCTCTGCTGAATATAATAGCAGACCTTAACTTGCAGCTGAAAGCAAAGGACTCCAAAGGACAATTTTATGTGGAAGGACACGCTAAAGACATCTAATCTTAAATTATTGTTTTTCTTTCACAGGGGAAGAAACCCTTCATGGGCCTATTTTTATCCAAGAGCCATATGATATCACTTATTCCATGGGCTCAGCAAATCCAGAGATCCTCCTGAACTGCACAGCTAAAGGATATCCGCTGCCATACTACAGGTGAAGTCAACCTTGGGGAAATACTGTCTCACTGTCACTCTTTGAGTTGTGTTTTAGTCAATGCAACACCAGAAATAAACACCCCAAAATTTATTGAGTGCTCACAGCGAGAATATGCAAAGTTTAGAGTAAATTTGAGGAATGAAGGAAAAATATTTTCGCTTCTTTGCTGTAAAGAAAATTAACACAGGAAAAGAAAATAATTAAAAATCATCCCCAAAGTATTTAAAAATATACAGAATTAATTCTGAATCCACAGAACAGCTGTGAAAAAATGGGAAAATGGAAGCACTGAGCATCTGTACTTGATAAAACTTTCCATACACTAATAAATGCTTGGAAAGCAGAAGAACAGTATCCTTCCCCTTTTCTAATTCCAGCATTTCATGTGCATATTTGTGGTGTTTGTTTAGAGAAACAGCTCCAGTACCTTACAAGAGTCACTTAATAAATCCTTGGTACATAGGATTCTTTGTTTATTTGGTAATTATGGTATCATCATTTACAATATAACTTATTATATTGCCCCAAGGATCTGGAAATCCAAGTTGGATAAGAGGAAAACTGGGAATCTAGGGAAAAAAAGAAATAAAAAAAAAAGACTTTGTGCTTTCTTCAGAAAATAATGGGGAAATAATGGTTGAGGTGAAGGAAAATTATATACAAAAAATAAATCATTCATGCAAGACATGAAACAAAATTGTGTCCTACCAAATTCTTAGGGAATATTTATGGAAGAGATTTTAACTGCTCCCACCACAGCCTTCCCTGGAAAGAGCCACCACTGGTTATCAGCTTGGCTTTTGGACTTCATGATTGATTTGTCCCCAGACATTGTGTTATGAAAGGAACCCTTAATTTCTTTAATTTCCTTTATGAAAGGAACCCTTAATTTCCTTTTCACGGAGTAACTTCTCCTCCTATGAGTAGAAACTTTCATGTATTTCCCAACCCATTTGTTCTCCCTGTTCTCAACATGAACATCAACAGGTTCAGGCCATGAGTTTCAAGTCTTATCAGATCATCCACCCTTCTGTTTCATATTTAAGCAACTTCCTAGAAAATTCCTGGGCTCTTGTATCCCCCCATGGATTCCTCACACCCACAAAGAGCAGAGACAGCAGCTTCTACCAGGCAAGAGAGCTGGGAGGTCTCCCCCATCCCATATTTAAAATCCATACTTTTGGCCTTAATTTTTTCTACTCGCCCATTAATTAAATCCCCTGGGTTTTTTTCACCATTCCCATTTTTTTGCAAAGCCTCAGTGGCTCCAGGGACATGAGATCAACATCTGGGGATGGATCCTGGAGCCCTGAGGTCAATTAAAAGTTATCAGACAATCACTGCTGCAATTACACCACGATTTGGAGGGAACAGGGAGCTTTTCACTTTGCTTTGATTTCACCACAGCTAATGCTGGCTTTGTCAGATAAGGATTGAGCCCATATATTTAAAGTTCCAACAATTTTAGATAAATCAAGCCCAGTATGAAATTTTAATAATCTCTTTTGCTGAGTGATGGCAAAGAGCAGCAAGGACTGCTGGAGGTTTCTCTTTGATTCAGAAATACAGAGCCACTCCAAGAGGAAGAAACTTAGATATGAGTTAATTTGCTATTTAGCATTTTTTTACATCAAAAAATATGCTGGTAAATGTCTTTTCTTGAAATAAAAAAAAAATGCTTAGCTTTTCTTAAAAGTTTTATTTTACTAAGTACTCTTTTATTCTTATAGACTTGACAAATATAGTGATAATTTTTTGCAACTCCCCCTCAAAATATTGTGTGTCTGAGAAGCAGAGTGCAAGAATTGTGTAGAACTGTAGGTGGAAGGGCTGAGTAATAAAAATGAGACACAGTTTTCCCTTTGGAAGTAACAGAGAACACAGATTACACTGGAAATGAAAATATGGATGGAAGCATCTCTGAAACCATTAAGAAATCTATATAAATGTTCTGAAAAATATAATTTTATCTCTCATGTCTTTTTTAAAAAGCCAAAATTGTCTATAATATCAGGTATATTATTCCAGGTGTTTCCTGGTGTGATGTTGGTCATAAATAAGCACAACTTTAAATTAGATTTATCATTTTTGGTACTTAAACTTTTTTGGTTATAGTCACCAGAGGGTTTATCACCAACTAACTCAAGGAATTTTATGGTTTGTTTCTTTTTTTTTTTTTACTTGCAGCCTATCCATGAACACCCTGCAGTGTTTCCAGCAGTATTTTGACATTTTTTTGTTTGATTTCAGGTGTTCTCTTTTCCTGCACTTCCATTCAATATCCAGAGCAATCCCACAGTCCTGCATTTTCATGCAAGCTGGAAATTGAGGGTGTTTTCCCCTCAATAATCTTCTCAGAGAGAAGTCAGTGGAACCAATAAATAAATCCAAGGGCAGCATAAGCAGCATTCATTAGAAGAACATTTTAATATTTCAGCCCAACACAGAGTGCTTCACTAAAAGGAGATAAAGAGATCCAAATCCAATCCAAATCCAAGCAGCACAAGGATAACTGGAAAGCACAAATGAAAGGGAGGGAACAGAGCACAAAGTCTACAAGGATTGCAAATGACATCAAATATGTTATAATAATAATTATAATAATCACTGCATCAAGCTGGACAACAATTCCCAGTAATCCCAAAAATCCACCCTTGACAAAGAAATTGCAGCCCTGAGCTCATGTCCTTGTTCCCTGGAATGCTGCTCCTTGGCTTAGTGCAGATTCTGCCTCAAAAATGGGATGGGATTAAAATCTCCTTCACTCTCTGCTGTCTTGGTCAAAGGGAAGAGTTTTTAAACTTTGTATTTTCTTCCTGACTGGAAATGCTGTACATGAATGGGGGTTTTTGCAAATCCTTTTCCCAATTACAAGAAAGCCTCAGGTGGCTTGGCAGGACATTTCCATTTGAATGCAAATAATCTAAGAAATATAGAACACAATGAAGTCATAAAAATATTGATATTTTTATTATAGCAGCAGGCTGAAAAGATAATTTATTGGTAATTATTATGTGAGCATATACCTACTCACAGTCCTTGGGCTCCTAGGGAACTGATCAATTCAGCATCAGAACATAGGAAATTTTTTAAAGTTTGGGTTCTGAAACAATTGGTGAAAGGAAAACAATCCAGGATGTATTTCCTATAACCGAGAAAAAATATTTTCCAGTGGTTGCATGAAAAAAATCACAAAAAATACACAGATGATCTCTGCCTTAACGGGCTTATGTTAAAAATTCCCTAAAATAATTATCCAGATTTCTGTGTATTAACACACTGCAGAACACACAAAGTCATTAAATCATTGTCTACCACATGAATTCATTAATTCGCTTCCTTCAGTGATGTAAACATATTAATTAGGGAAAAAGCCCACACCAGGAGCTGAACCCCTGATCTATATGCAAAGTTTAATAATCATTGTACCATGGTGATTAGAATGATTATGGGGATACTGTGAAGAATTCATTTGCAGCAACTAAGCTAACGTCTTCACATTTGTTTGGAAAAACAATTATAGACCTTAATTGGGAGCCATGCAATGATGACAGCAGTTATTTCAGTGATTGATTCTGAAATTAAAGAGAACTGGCAAATTAAATACCAGAATATCTTAGATTAGAAAATGGAAAGCTTGAGACAATTTGGAGCATATGTAAATCCTGAAATACGGCAAAATGCTAACGTTAATACCCTAAAATAGCAGCAGAACCTAGGCCAGCTAAAACAAATATCAAAAAGGAATTGAGGAGAGGTACAGAAAAATCAGCTGGAATTTGTAGGAAGAGCTCCTGACAGTTGAGTGTTGCACCCCAGCTTTTCAGTGTGGATGCATCCATGACAGGGGAGACAGCAACCCAAAGAAATGATTTCATGTTATTAGAATTTGCTCACAGAATTCCACTGATTTCATATTTAATCAGTCATTACCTGTCAAAACAAGTGCTCACTTGAAGGTCAGGGCTCTCCCTGTACTTGTGGAGATTTCCCTTGGAGCACAGAATTGCATTTTTCAGTCCAGTGTGGAAATCCTCCTGCACCAAACCAGCTCCTGAGCAGTGTGAGTGTGTGAGAGAGGCCTGGGAGGGGACTGACAAAACCCTGTGCTGTGTACCCAGGGATAAAGTGTGAGTTTGCTTCCATTTGTTACCTGGGGAAACTGCCCTCACTCTCAGGAACTCTGCAAAAAACACAAATGCAACATTTATATGCTGTGATCCTTCAGATAATTAACAAGGAGATGATTGGCCTTGGTTTGGGCATTGCCAGGATCCCAAAGTGAGCCATTGGCAGTTTTTGTATGAACGTTCCATCCAATGGAGGGCTTGGAAACACACCCAGAGATCAACAGAAGTTATACAGATATATAGAGAAATTATACAGAATTATACAGAAATTATATTGCAAAGCGGAGGGGGCTCTGATGTGAAATCAGGAGAAGAAAGCACCTGGTTTTGTAGTTTTAGGATTACTGACCACCTAAAAAGTGGCATTAACAAACCCCAAACTTGCTGGCCTCAGTGGCTGAGTCCTTTACCCTTCCTTTGGCCCTCAAGTGAGCAAGGAAAAGTCAACCCTGACGTGACTAATGGCAGAGGCGCAAAAATTCCCTTCCTCAACCACATAATATTCATTTTCTTTGAAAGAGAAATTGTATTTTGACATCTGTAAACAGCTGGGTAATGTTGCAGACACAATCCATTTTCTGCTTAGTGGACTAAAGGGGACGAATGATGATTTAAAATAGCAGCGTTCTCATCATTAAATGATCAGTCTCAGACTTGCTGTATAAAAACTTCCCTCTCACCTTTTGTTCTGCTCTCTGAAGTGCAATCCTTCCTGATCTACATCTCCAAAGCATTTTTGTTGCCAAGTTCATGATTAGTCATTTGCAAGGACTGTAAAGCATATTCAGGTAGCATTGATATTATAAAATATAATGTAGTTGTAGGCAAGGTATAAACCTCCCTCCTGACTGAATGGATAACTTTGTGTGAATAAGTTATAATTACTTTTCGTGGACATTTGGGTGACTAAAGTAAAGGTTTTCCAAAGAATACTATTATTGCTACCATTAAGATTGATGTAAGAAGCAGTCGTGTGTGAAAAATGATCTAATTTTGTGATATTTAACTACATTTTTATCATTACAGGTATGCTACAGCACACTATTTAAGATAAATATGAATAGGCTCTGTAAATTATAAGCATAATTTGATTTTTTTCCCCTCAAAGGTGGAAGCAAAATGGCACAGATATTGATCTTACCATGAGTTATCACTACAGGTTGGTTGGAGGCAGCTTGGCAATCAATAACCCACATAAAAATCAGGATATTGGAACATACCAGTGTTTGGCCACAAATTCATTTGGAACAATTCTGAGCAGGAAGGCAAAGCTTCAATTTGCATGTAAGTTGGGAAGATCATATTTATTGGAGCATTATTTTCCTATTAATTCTGCACATGGATTGTAATTTATTGGGTAATTAAAGGATCATTGGGGATTCTGTCCAAAAGGTTTGACTTCCTTCAGCACTGCTTATTCCTAAAAAAAAATAAATGTTCCTAGTAAATATTAATAACAAAACCAGACATCTGATGGCTGCTGCCCTCGGGAGCCAGAATAAAAATCAGGAAATTGAAAGGTCAAGGAAGATGAGCACAATTATATTCACTTAATAAAGGTGTTTTCACTCTTTAGGACAGTGGGTTTTTTTGTTATCCCACAGGTAGCTACAGCTGGGGGGGGAGGAATTGTTACAAAAAGTTGGGCTTTGAATTTTCTGTAGCTAATGAGGTCTAATTGAGACACAAAAACATTGTTCCCCTAATTGGCACACTGATTTTTTTTTTTTTTTTTTTTTTACATTACTAAAGAAACACTCTTTTTCCTTACAGTGTGTAAAAGTGTGAGCTACTCTCTGAAATATTTCATAATTCAGCTCCCTCAGGTCGAGCATGTTGTCTGTCTTGAGGTGATTTAAAATTTATTTCATCTTTGCTCCCCCTTTCACTTCTTCACAACTTCACAACCTTTTTCACAAGGTTTGGACACAGTGACCGAGTTCTGTGAATGCCCTGGGGAGGGGGAAAAAACAGTGACAACCAAAAAACTCCAGATATTCCTTCCAGCCCTTTCTATATTTTTTCAGTCTAAAGCTCAGAGCAGTCTGTTGCTGGGAGAAAGCAATTGTTTGCAAAGCTCATTAATAAAACATGTGACTAAAGCCAACCTTGTGTCACTATTTCAGACACCAGCAAATGGATTAAATATTAATCTTGTTCCATTTCTCATAGCAAACCTTGTGTCACAGGGGTTACACAAAGGAGACATCAGAGGTCAGGCTGGTTCACAGAGTCTCTTTCAGCAGAGCTGATCAAAAAGTGTATCACTGGTACCTCATTTAATAATGTTTTACCCTGAATTCCTCAAATAGCTTTGATTTCCAAGAGCTGGTCAAACGTAAAAAGAATAAAATTTTGATTCATTATTTTACCACTTTTTCTGCTGAAACACTTTTTCAAGCCAGACTTCCTGTGTGGGAATTTTTTTCAAGATTTGCAGGTGAAGGTTTAGTGACAGAACAAATTCCATTTTAGAAAGGAGCAAGAATAGACAGCCACCTCAATATTGTCCATGGAGTCTGTAATCCCCAAGGAACCATGGCAGGCCAGGGAGGGATCTGAGAAAAGACCTAGAGAAAATTATCCTTAATTGAAGGCACAAATGAGGTGTAAAAAAATAAAATTGAAAAAAATAAAGTGGGGACAGAAAGAAAAAAACAGGAATATCTGTAAAAAAAAAGAAGGCCCTGATGATTATTCAGCATTTTATATCAAGCAGCTCCTTTACTTAAGCTTAATATCCCCACCCAAGCACTTCCCAAAGTTCCAGCAGGGAGCAGATCCCAGAGCTGGGTCTGGTTTGCCCCCAGCTCTCAGCCTGCTCCAGTCCTCCAGCTCAAACAGCACCACAGAATGCTAAATTTATCCCCTAATCAAGCACTACACCATTTTTCCTGTAGTGGTGACAGATATTTACATCCTTCCCCATGGAGAAGAGAGAGGACAGACAAATCAAAGGCTGTTATTTACACTGACAAGCACAAATTTACAGGAAAATGCTTCAATTTAGCAGCATCACTGCAGAACTGGGAGTTTTGTCTTACAATAGGGAAAAAATCCCCACAGTACATGGAAAACGTCATAATGACCTGATGAGAACAGTGGAACAAATTACCTTGAAACACTTATTTCACAGTCAACATTTCCTTGTTATTTTCATGTTGCCATCCAATTTAATTCTTTGTTTCAACCAGTACTTCAGGCTATATCTTAAAATCCAGGCAGGCAGGCACGTTGCTGTTATGACACTTTCATTCAACACCTCACAAAATGGGATTCCTCCCTGGACTGGAAAGCCTGGAATATTATTGCAATCTCCCTGATAAAGAATTGAATCAAAGTTATTATCCAAGTACCAGGGTTTATGTGTATTTGTCTCTTTACTACAAGGTAACTAACTCTGAGTTGGAGTTGGAATTAATGATACCTCCAGAAACCTATTCAACATGTCAACTTAATATGTGAAAAATACTTCTTTCCTCTGTTCAAGATAGGAAGTTCTCCGAGAAGCAAAATAAATGCGGGACAAGATTAGAAATATGTCTTCAGATTCAGCTGGAGTTTGGTGCTTATCCTCTATTAAAACCAGAGCTGTCAAAGGAAAGCTGCAGGAGGAATATTGTACAGAAGGCAGTGGCATAGATTATTAAAGTTACAAGCTGAAAATGAGAGACAGCGTCAGGGAGAGGGAGCGCGTAAATGCATTAGCAGGATGCAAGGATGGCAGGCCCTTGGCATCCCCGCTTCCTGCACAAGGCTTGTTTTGTCATAAATAAACTTGAAAGCTGCCTATAAATCCTGCACGTCTCCTGCTCCCCTGCCAGCAGTACATCCAGAGCAGCCCACGTGTGGTTTGCAGGAGCTGGAGTTGTTGAGGTGGAAGTTGTAAAGCTTTGGTGTCAGGCCTTGGCTGCTGCAGCCAGAGCCAGAATCAGGAGAGGGTCCTTGTCCAGGCTGGAGTCATGGCCTGCCACCCACAGGGCTTTTCCCCTTCCAGGGCAGCGGTGACATCCAGCACAAGGTCACCAGGAACGCTTTAGCTCAGCCTAAAGGGAGATCAAAGGCCTGGGAGGTTCATCTTGGAAGTAGGCCCGAGTCAGCTCAAAGAAAGAGATAAGGATGTGAGAGCTTTTCCTTCAGCTTTCACACAGAATCACAGAAGCAGCAGAGGACACAGTTTTAAGCTGCAGCAGGGGAAGTTTAGGCTGGACATTGGGAAAGAAGTTCTTCACAGAAAGAGTGGTTGGGCATTGGAATGGGCTGCCCAGGGAGGTGGTGGAGTCACCGTCCCTGGAGGTGTTTAAGGAAAGACTGGATGAGGCACTCAGTGCCATGGTGTAGCTCATAAGGTATTGTTAGGTCATAGGTTAGAGGTATTTTCCATCTTTAATCATAGAATCACAAAATCACAGAATTAACAGGGCTGGAAAAGACCTTTGAGATCATCAAGTCCAGCCTTTGCCCAATCTCCCCCTGCTAGTAAACCACATCACAAAATGCCACATTTACTCATTTTTTGAGCGCTTCCAAGGATGGGGACTCCATCATTTCCATGAGCAGCCAGTTCCAAGGCTTGGCCACTCTTTCAGTGATGATTTTTTTCCTGAGGCATTTTTGTTTAAGGCATTTCATGCCTTAAAAAAAAAGAGAAACATAAAACCTGTTAGGGAAAACTTCTTCAGTATGGCTTCAACCAGAACTTTCTCCCAAGGCACACAGGGGATTTGCTTTAATTATTTCCTCAATTTTAAGCAAAAATAACTGTGTGCAAACAACTGGTCTTGAGGGAAATCCCTGTAACAGGCTGCATGAAACAGCCTGTCCAGGCCTGTTACTTGTTCTTTTAGTTCTCAAACACATCTATAGCAGAGGCATTAAAGGATATGCAGGAGAAATAAGAAGTGCAATTAAACACACTAGAATAAAAAAGGACTCCACAATGAAAAAGAATCAAATGAGAACCTAATTCATAATTATTCAGGGCATAAACCCAGAAAATTCAGTATTAATTGAAAGCATCTTGTTGCTTAGGGATCTTAAATTAGATTCTCAGTCAAATATTTCTACGCTTGATGATAAAAGTCATGATGATTGCAGCTTTCTCAGACCTGAAATTCTAAGAAACAATGACAACAATCTAATTTCATGCCTAGAATTGGTCACTTTGCCCTGAACCACACAGGAGGGCACACACTGGAGCCTTTTAAAGTTTTAAAAGTTTAAAAAATTTTAAAAATTTTTAAAGTTCCCCACAATGCTACAGACCCAGGAAGAATTTCTCCTTGGTGTTTTTGGGCTCCAACCACATTCTCCTGGTTTTCAAAGTGGTGCTTAGGGATTTTGCTCGGTGCTTGTTTTCAACAGCATTTTCCCAACACTGCCACCCTCACTGCTCTTGGCCAGTGATGTGCTCACAGCAGTGAGAGTGACAGTGCTGGAGCACTTGGAATGAAATTTGCATCTCCCAAGAGCTTCCACGTGCTTTTTGGCAGAGACAGAAGACACAGTTTTGCTGAAATTACAAATTAGAGGCAATAATTCCTCCTGGACTGAGTTTTTGCCATTCTGAAACACAAAAATAACAGTCCATCGTTAGCATTTAACCATTTCAGAGAGGAATATATTAAACCAAATCAAACCCATTCAGTGTTTGCTGGATGGTGACAGGCTGAGCTTTAGCAGAGCCCTGTTGGAGAGGCTGACTGGGAGATGCTCAGTCAGCATGAAAACCCACTTTTCATCTGATTACTTCATCGTGTTATTTACCTTTGAGTGCACACAAATTACAGAAACATCACAAAGCAATCCAGCAGCCTCAGGATGTCATAACCCTTTTCACTGGCAGTGTATGCTTTGAAACAGAAAATGGAAAAATCAATAGGCTTGGATCAGATAGGCTGAATTTGCAAAGTCTGGACATGCATGAATTTAAGGCTAAATGGCACCTACACTTCTGGCTGGATTGTGTTGTGGTGCAGTGTGTGTCCAGAAGTCCCTCTGTAACAATTGTATTTGATTAAAAGGTGTGCTAGCTGTTGTAACTACCACCTGGAGTAAAGCTCTCTGGGTCTTTAAGCTGGTTGTTAATTCATCACAGCACATGAGGGCTGGAATACTGATCAGACTCCCTGGCAGCTGGATTGCAGGAATGAGCTCTGGCAGGGCCTTTCTTTATCAAAAGGAGGCAAAAACTGCTCAATTCAGCACTCAACAGGCACTCAGGGATGAGCAGCTGATGACTGAGGAGCAGCAAGGAGAAAGAGCTCAGCTTGCCAGTGCCAGGAAAAGGTCATCATCATCATCATCATCAAAAATACATCCCCAAAAGTTTGACTTGGTTTTCTAAATTCCCTTTTCCCTTTAGGGACATATCAGGTAAAGCCATAGATTTGCCTATATCCATGTAGAATCATGGAATGGCCTGGTTGGAAGGGGCATTAAAAATCATCCAGTTCCACTCTCTGCCACCTTTCACTATCCCAAGGTGCTCCAAGCCCCATCCAACTTGGCCTTGGACACTTCCAGGGATCCAGGGGCAGTCTCAGCTTCTCTGGGCACCCTGTGCCAGTGCCTCCTTACCCTCACAGGGAGGAATTCCTTCCCAATATCCCATCTAATCCTTCCCCCTGTTGATTTGAAGCCATTTCCCCTGGTCTTGTCCCTCCAGGACCTTTTCCCAAGTCTCTCTCCATCTTTCTTGTAGCTCCTTTCAGGCACTGGAAGGTTACAGTGAGGTCACCCCAAAGCTTTGCTTCTCCAGGCTGAACAATCCCAGTTCTCTCAGCCTCTATCCCCATTCTTTCACCTCTCTCTACCCTACACATGCTGAGCAATGCACTGACCACACCTCTGTTTTAAAAGTGTGGCCTTCTATACAATCCTAGAATGGTTTGGGAAGGACCTAGAAGCTCATCTCATTCCAGCCCCACTTCCACAGGCAGGGACACCTTCCTCTGATGCAGAAACACATCTCAGCTGCAGATCCAGGGAGAATCAGCCATGAAATTCTCCTTGGCATGCTCTGCACAGCCCTCCTGGTGATCCTGGTAACACCTCCCAGTCTGCATCTTCCCTTCAGCGGGGTGAGGAACAAATGCAACGTGCAGTGGGAGCACTCGCTGTGGATCGATCCTGTCTGGAGGATGGAACTGCTGCTGTCGTCTCTTCCATATGTCACTAAACAGGCTCACAGCTCAAAATTGCCTTTTGGACTCCTAAGCACAGGTAGAATCCAATATCACTGCAGCAGCAGCAGCAGCCACCCTCCCTGGTGTGGGGAGCCGAGGGCCAGAGCAGAATGAGTTACAGGAAATAAACCCTGCATTTTGTCAAAATTCTGCTTGAAGGGAAAAGAAAGAGAACTTTCATTTATCACTTCTGATTGCTATGGACACTCTGTGCCAATGCTCCAGATCTCTCTGCAGCAGCTCCTGTGGCAGGAGACCACACCAAGGTCTTTGCTTAATGGATGCTCTCCATGGAACAGACCCACCAACCTCAGGCATGTTTTCCTTTTTTGCCCCTTTACTTCACAGAGTTTCCTCAGGAAATCAGGACAACCTGGTGAGGTTGTAAGGAATATGACATTTCCAGGAATAACAGCCCCAACTCTCCCAGCTGCCCTCACAGGAGAAGCGCTCCAGCCCTCTGATCAACTCGATGGCCTCCTCTGGGCCGGTTCCAACAGGAAGGGGTCTCTAAGGAGTCACTATCCTGCTCTATCCACCCCAAACTGGGGCACTGGGCATTCTTCAAGGCCACTTTGAGCAGAACACATGCAGAGAACACTCTATAGTGATGCAATTTAATCACTCCAAGACCAAAACCGCTGCAAGACCTCACCACACTCAACTCATCTTCCCATATCCCCATTGAGCCTCCCAGTGTTTATTTCTTTGCAGAATCCTGCACACACAGAGCCTCTTGCAGGCTCCAGGAAAAGCAGGAACCACCACTCAGCAGTGATGAAGCAGGAAGCCTGGAAGGGTTTCACCTGCCTGCTGACAGGACAAGGCAGGGCGATAATAGAACTTCTATTTTAAAGCTCTGATATCACAAGAATAGGATTCTGCGAATCTCCTGCCATTCCTGAAGACACAAAGAACAGCCTGGATTCTTAAAACCAGAAGATATGGGTGTATCTCCATAAGGAAGGGGGTTTGCTTTCTCCATCATTCCCTTTTTTAAGTTTCCTCTGCATTCTCGGAGCCCACGTGATGTCCATTGACACCAAATGCTGTCACAGCCTCTCCTCTCCTGTTAGACACATCCTGAAGCTGATGGGACCAACATTCTCTGTTTATTTTATGTTGTAACAGACCAGGCACATCAGAAATTCCACTTTTCTGCCCCTCCAACTGTTTTAACATCTCTCTCAGAGTACTTAACCACTGTGTTCAAGGCTCTGCTCTTGGTTAAAGCTGCTTTATTCCAGGTTAGTTCCTTAAACTTTTATTATAAAAGGAGGTTTTTAATCTGTGAAACAGAGATCTACATTGCAGAGGGGTTGTAAGGAGCAATACAGGCAGTGAACCAGGCAGATAAAGTAGTAATAGAGAGCACAGAAGTATTTGAAGATTATCTTTTAGTTCTATATTACTTACTCTTCTTTAGGTCCTTTAAAAGTGCTTATCCTAAATCAACCCATTGCCAGTTGTATTGGAAAAGCAATATATGTGATTGAGATATGGTGGGGAACAAAGCATCCACAGGTCCTGGAGCTGATAGATTCTGATTGATAAAATTTAATACATGGGAAGGATAAAACCAGTCTATGTTTGCAGTCTGGGTGATTTGCTATTTTATCTGCTCTCCTTTCATTACAGACAAGATGATGTAGATTCCAATAAATTATTGAGTGAAATATCCATGATGTTCACATGAGATTCTTCATTTTTTGGCGTGGTGAAAGAAGTTATGGTGGAGGTTTGCAAGGGAAAAAATACTAAATTATTTGGAATAAATGATGGGATTTTTTTTCTTATAAAAAGAATGAAATTAATTGATCAGTTATTTTTGCAGTGAAGATTGATCCTGTGTAATGTTTTAAGGTAGCAGATAAACTTGTCTATTCTGTAGCTGATATTGGAGAAGGAGGAACAGCGTGTAACTTTTGGACTTTTCATGGAGTGAAGGAATGAGGTCACAGACATTGCTTTGCTCAACAGGAAAACCACATCTGGCACTGAGAATGCACTGAGTTGTAAATATCCATTTCTAAATGCTACAGCAAGAACAAATAATGTAACCTACACCTGAAATCCCACTGACAAGATTCACATTCAAAAATCCCCCACATCAATCGCTCTGGTAAATCTTGAAATTCCCATTGGAAGGAATTCTTTGAGGGCTTTGCAGCTGGAATGAGGGAGGTAAAAAAGGGGCTGGGGGTAGCTCAGGGTAATTCTACCAGAAGTAATTCTGTGCTGGATCAAGATCTCCATAGGGTTGGGCAGGAATTTGGGAAGGGCTGAAGCAGTGTGTGGGAGCTCTTTCTTCCTTGCCACTTTCCCTCTCTTCCTTGCCATTTATATTGTATGTATTACAAGCCTTGATTATTATTTTATTGGTAGAAACATAACAAAAAGAATTAGTGGCCTGAGGTGGGACTGTATCCATCAGAAGCCAGGAAAGGGATGTAAGAGGTCCTTCCTGCAGGAGCAGGGACATCTACATGTCCCCAGCAGCAAGGTCAGGGTCTGAGGGAAGGGAGAAGTTCCTGGACCATCTCCACACAGTTAAGAACAGGTTTCTGAGGGAGCAGTGGGAAACATGAAGGAGAAGGGGTTTGGCTAAGAATTAACCCCCCTGCCAAAAGGACATTTGCTGCAGCAGCCAGGGCTGTCTCCCGTGGAAATCAGGCGAGTCAGTGTAGCTCTGGCAGGGATAAATCCGACCCTTGAGGTTCAGCCCAGGAAGAGAAATCTGTCTTTAAGAGCTCTCCAATCTGGAGAAAACTCCTGCAGACGGCGAAGTGACTCTGGTGATGACAGGTGACAAATGAACTGTGCCATGACAAGTGAGAAAACTGTTCAGGAATATAAAATATTAAACAAATATTCCCTCCGTGCCCCTCCCTGGGAGAGGGGCAGCTCCTCAGCTGTGCCTCTGGCCTGCAGATGGGCTCTGGAGCAGGAGCCCTAAGGCTGTGTCAACACTTACTGCTCAGAGCAAGTCCTGTGCTCAGCTCAGAAGAGAAATTTAATATTTTATGCTGCTAACTCTATAAAAGCAGGGGAAAAAATAACAAAGGCCAGATGTAGACCAGCTCTACAACTCCCCAGCATATGTTTCTGTGCTCTGGGTTTGTTGGTGCATGAACAAAAATCAAGCCAGCTCAGGGTTTTTTCTCCCCCTCACCTCACCCTCCTTCTTTAATTTAATTGTGACCTTCCACTTTTTTCCTCTAGAGAAGCTTGGTATTATTTTGTAAAGGGCATTTTCACTCTTTAATTGAATAAGACAATCAGACTGCGGCAGAAATTATTGTTCCCCACCTTGAAAATGAGTGTCTGGATTGGCCATTCAGGTCATTTAAGCTGAATTGAGGACCCGTGTTCATCCTGAAGTGTAAATTACAGGTCCTTTCCCTTGGAAGCTCCAAAAGTAAATTAACCAAATAAATAAGAACTGATGAAGGCCCTTGGATGATTACACAGCTTTGGAGAAGGACAGGACCCAGTGATTGTGGTTTTGTCTTTCTTTTTGAGAAGTATCAGGGAGTTTTGGGGGACAGGGCAGCTTTCCCTTTACCCACTCTGGGATGCAGTGCTCCCCTAAGGTGGAAATGAGAACAAAAGTGGGAATTCCTGTGGAGTTTTAACCTGTCCTGGTGGAAGGGGACACTCAGGCATTGCCCAGGCTGCTCCTGGCTGATTCAGCCCCAAATCTTCCAGACCTGAGGTGTTAAAGGCTCATGAGTGTTTCAGATGGAGCAGGAGAACTCAGCAGGTGTTGAGGGAAAAAAAATCCAAGTATTTAAAAGGCAGGAAATGGGAAATACTAAGCGGCTTTCAGACACCTTAATTAGAGATAACACTGCTCTTAATCTCAGAATTGAATTCATAGAAAATCAATTAGAACATTTAAAAAATTGAGATTAGATGCTAAAGGGAAAAGATTAATGTATTGACAGTATTATCAAGACAAAGGAACTGTCAGAGGGTTTGTTCAGCAAGTTTAGTGCAGTTTGGAAAGAGAAAAAGAGAGTTTACTTTGCAGCGGAAGTTGTAGGGAAGGAGATTAGCCATTCCTTTGGGAGATGTTTGGAGAAAGAAGGATATTTCCATGTAGTATCCAGGCTGCAAGAGATTGGTGCTCATCTCCTACAAGGCAATTAAGTACAAAAACACAGAGGAGAAGTAAAAATTAAGGATTAATGTCCAGGAGGGATCTGGGGGGGTCTGGATAGGCACAGCCTGTAGTTAAAAGGGCTTTAACCCCAATTTTTTTGGGATTTCCTTTATGAGAGAAGAAACAAACCCAAAATCTGGAAGTATGGGGCCTTCCAGAATCTGAGGTAATTTAAAAGATTCAATAGGCTTCACTTTAATTATTTGTAGTTATGACAGACCTAAATTCTCTGATTCAGGCACCAAATTCAGACCCAAATGGAGCCCCTAATTCACCACAGGCAGAGCAGAAGAAGGGAACTAATTGACAGCTGATAACACTTGTGCTGAAAATACAACAAATCATAACCAGGAGCTTCCTTGGGAAACTGCTGAGCTTGTCCTTTGCACCCCATTTCCCTGTGAGGAGATTCCTGTGGTGCTGCACCACTGCAGGAGCACCTCTCCTATTGCAATATATCACAGGCAATAAGAGACACAGGGAAAAAAATAAAGGCAACAGAAGTGATCTATCACCATCTGACACAGGCACGTGGAAATGTGAGGAATTGTATTGATTTGTCCTCAGAAGCGTGGCTAATTTGTAAGGAGCTCTTACTCCTCATGCCTTAACATTCATTGCACATTTCAATACCAAGTAATTACAACCATTATATTTGGGATTATGTAATGACAAAACATTTATGAGGGAGGAAAAAAAAAAAATCAAAAGTTCAAGAAAGCATGAAATCACATTAATTCAGATGAACTGGGGTAATTATGCAAGGTGATAAATTGGAGTTTCTCTAATT
Organism: Pseudopodoces humilis; assembly: GCF_049639895.1. Lineage (NCBI taxonomy): Eukaryota > Metazoa > Chordata > Aves > Passeriformes > Paridae > Pseudopodoces > Pseudopodoces humilis. Next base: position 18,760,592 of record NC_142212.1, read on the forward strand.
GTCTGTAACAATTTCATATATTAAAACACCCAAGTTTCCTTGGTTTCCTTGGAGAAGTTTTATGCTCCTTCTTAAGATGGACTGGTTTGGAATGGATGGGTTTGTCTGGACTGTCCCTGAACAGGTTCAGGAATTTCAAACCCATGATTTGGAGGTTGAAATGACTGAGTTGTTTCTTGTGATTAGGTTTTTGTTCCTATCCAACATATTTAAGAAGCAGCTCCCTAATCCCAGGAAAACTGAGCTTTCACTCTGTTGTGTAGTTAAATCTGCTACTCTGACACCTGTAAGGCAGTTTTATATTAAAATAAACCAAACAAAAACCCCAGATGTGTAGGTAGTGGAGGTGGTGGGGAAATCAGAATAAATATATTAATGAACAGTCAGCAACTGGATGTTGCTTGGAGCAACCTGCTCTAGAGGAAGGTGTCCCTGCCATGGCAGGCCATGGGACAGGATGGCTTTAAAGCCCCTTCCAACCCAAAGTGCAGTGGGATTTTTGATTATCTCTATTATTATGAGCTTTAAAACATTAAGGAAAAAATAATGTATGGCTGAACTTATTCATTAACCTGTTAATTAACACAAGTGCTTCAGCAGGAAAGATTTCTATCACTTCCATTTTGTTTCTGTCTCCAGAGACCATTTTTTCAGGCAAACACCTCACCCAGCCTGGGTTTGGTTCTCTCACTGTCAGGTTTGTGCTCAGCAAAGTGGCACTGGTGGTCACCTTCACCCAGCACTGATATTCCTCTCAGCCTCTGGTTTTACTCTATGTAAAATCTACCTGGAAGATTTTCAGGCTATAAATCAGGATAAAGGCAGGTTGGAGGGGCTGGGAGCACCCTGGGATAGCAGAAGGTGTCCCTGCCCATGGCAGGAGTGGAATGAGATGGGCTTTAAGGTCCTTCCAACACAAACCTTCTGTGATCCCATGATAGCATCCTTGACCCCAGTGGGCAAAGTTGGGTTACACCAGGTGAAAAATGCTCTGACCCATTCCTTCTCCCCATTCCTCCCTTCATTCCCAGCGAGGAGCTGACAGCCTCCTCCACCTCAAGCCTTCCTGCTCCCATGGGAGAAAGCTGTTCCCAATCTCCATCCCACAAAATGCCATATGTTTGGGGTGCTGTGAGCACAGCCCCTCCTCGCTCAGCTCTGCAACATTCCCAGCCCGGGACGAGGCCGTGCCACGCGCAGCTGAGTCCGTACGTTCCCACTCTTCCCTGGGAAGGATTACTTGTGCATCTGAGCATCTTGCTTGGCCTCCATGACCTCATTATCACATCAAACTGATTAATCGTGCTCTACCAAGAGCTGGCTGCCAACATGCACAGATCCGGGGGGAAAAAAATGTGTTTTTTTTGTTAAAACTCGCAGCTGAGAGAGCAATGGAGTGTGAGGGAACTCGTTGTTCTTCAAGTGAGATAAATACAGACAAAGAATGAAAGGAATTATGTAGGAACTAGGTGATAATTTATTTATAGATCTCTGCAGAAACACTGAAGTTAGCAAATATACCATCTGTTAAATAGTCATCTTATTCCTAAGTGCATATTAGCAATCTAAATGTGTGCCAAACACCTGATCTTAGCCTTCTTAGTTGATACTCTTTTTGACAAGCAACATTCTGCTTTATTAGGTTATGTCATGTTACGTTATAAAGCTGTGCTAGGGAACAGGAGCTGGAAGAACACAGTGGTTGTGCTCTCTTGGTATAAATGAACACCCAGGGCAAGGAGAAGTGGTTTTGACAGCAGACAGAATTTCAGAATAACAAGAACAAAGTAGAATATCTGTATTTTTATCCTCAGGTAATTTTTATATATATATATATATACACTTAACACATTTCAAATTGCAATGAATCATTGAAAATACAACCCCATAGGTTGGAAAATAGAGAGAGAAATCTTTGTGGCAAAGACAAACATCATTTCTGAGTGTCCACCTCTTCCTTCTCTCATCCACCTGGACTGCAAAGCAAAAGTGGATTATTTTATAGCTCATTATTGAACCCATTTAAATGAGATGTCACAATATTCCATGGGAGATGCTGCCTGCCTGGAGGAAGAGCCCAATAAAGATGAAAACAGAAGCAACACCGACTATTAATGAATTCTCTTTATCTATTTTGCCTTGGTTTGCTCTTTCAGAGGTTTGGGGTTCTCTTGTTCTTCGATGATTCTGTATTACAGAGAGAGGCAGTGAATAAATTCACTTTTTGCAATTATCTATCAAAATCAGTCAAAGCAAAAAATCTTTTCTGGTTTGGCCTGTGAAATTTTGGGGAGGTGAGGGTTTCTAAAGGATGCAGAGTGATGAAGATCTCGGAGTTAAGCAGTGGAATGGATTCTTTAAAGAAAATATCTTTTCTTAAAGTTCTTTAAAAATTGGGTTAAATAAGGACATTGCATATTTGTCCCTGTCATGGGTGAGATGAAGAGATTAAATGATGATTTATGTGCCTCCACAGCTGCTTTTTTATACCTATGATTAATAAGCATAAAGGGATGGAAATCTCCTCTCCTGCACTGGAAAATCCGAGTTGCTTTGTAAAACAAAGTTACAAATACGTCATGAAAGAGCCCAAACTCCTGCCTACGGATTTTGATCCTCAGGGTTGAAAAGTAGAGATTGAAAAGGCACAGCCAACTTTTTCCCCACATGGATTTAACAGAAAGGTTTAGATGGGATATTGGGAAGGAATTCCTCTCCATGAGAGTTGGGCAGGCCCTGGCACAGATTCCCAGAGCAGCTGTGGCTGTCCCTGGATCCCTGGCAGTGCCCAAGGCCAGGCTGGATGGGGCTTGGAGCAGCCTGGAACAGTGGGAGGTGTCTCAGGGATGGAGCTGGATGAGTTTCAAGGTCCCTCCCAACCCAAACCACTCCATGACTCCATTATACAATCAACAATGGTCCTGCTCCCTATAAAACTGGATCCCTAAGAGATCTCATCCTCCTGCTTTTAATTATTCAAGTCAGGGACACTTGTCATGGTTTTAATGGAGAGACACGGACAGGTGACACAGCACCTAAAATGAGAGTAAAACTGATAACATGACATATTGTGTCATTAAACTAAAAATTGCTACTAGCAGCTCATTACTTTCCAAAATCTATTCCCATTTCAGAGTGAGGTATTACACAGTTAATTCTCAATTGTCAGGAAAACCTTTTCCTCCTGCTGCACTGCGCTTCCTTTATTTTTTTCTCCCTCCTTTCTCGGATGTCTCATAACAACTGAAATTTTATTCTTAGCAAAAAAAAAAAAAAAAATAAATAAATAAAAAGAAAATAGGCCTGATTTCCCACAGTGAAAATATTGGGAAGAATTACTTAGACTGCACAGATTTTCCATACTGCCCCAGAGTTTTTGGGAGGTTTAACTCTATTTTTAAGTAGAAATTGCAGTTTGTTTCATATTAGCAGCAGAGGGAAAGAGGAAAGGGAGCTGTGACCATTTCTGTTGTAAGCACCTGAATCCTAAAAAAATCTGAACTTTTGCACCTTTCTAATATTTTTAAAACATTTAATAATAAATTAAAACATTTAATATTATTAATATGAGAATTCGAGGGTCTTTTTTCCCCTTGTCCCAGGGCACAAAGCCTCAGACCAGCCACCCCAAGCAAATCCTGACAGGAACTCCAGGGCCCGCTTTTCCACACAGATATTTGGTGCTGGCCTTTTTCTTCTCAGAAAACAATTGCCAGGAAAGAAAGAAAATGTGGTAAATTTCCTCAGATGGAATTTTCAAAATGAGTAAATAAATCCAAAAATTCAGAGAATGAATTAAGTATGAAGCCAAACTGCCATTAATCATATTACGCCCACCTACTATTTTGTCTTTTAATTAGAATTACAGGATGGAATACAACTAAATAATTTTTTTTTTACTTATTTTTCTTGGCCTTACTTGTGTTTTTTTCCTCTTTCCTCTACCCATAATCCATGGCAGAGCTGTAGCCAACAGGCAATTAAAAGAACATCAGAGTTTAAAACCCTTTCCCCGTGTATTGACAGGCCCCATCTATTGTGCTATGACAGCACGAGGAGGTGCTACAGGTGCTTAATTCAATCCAGCCCCCTCTGAGCAGACAATGTCTTCATAGGAGGCCAATATCCAGGAGATGAAGAGAAGGAAAAGAAAAATTAACTGTGTAAAGTTCAGCTTAGGGGGAGAAAATTGATATATTGACATAAATAGCTGAGGCCTTACAGGTAGTAATCGTTATTGCTCTGACCAACGAGGGCTGTTTCTCTCTATTGAACTCTGGCTCAGGTTGGTGTTCAGCTGATGAAAAATGGAACAATTGTTTGAAACAAGAATCTGCAGCAAGGTAAATAAAATGAGCTTAGGGCAGGCAGTTTACAGCTCTGTGGTATAAAGAGGTTTAAGGGGAAGCTGATATTTATTGTATTAAAATGTATTTTGAATGGGTTTCGAGCAATCATTTCCCAAATGGCTGTAAGGAAATGGGAAGGCTTCTCATTAGGATGAGAACTGGATCAAAGTGTAAATAATCTATTTTTTTTTTAAGCACATCTCCTGTGTCATGTTTTGTAATTGAATTAATGGGAACCAGGCTTATAATTCTTCACCATCTCAATGAAACGTGAGGAAGCAGGAGATTAAGTGTGGTATTAGATGTAGTGAAAAATAGACATTAAAAGCCATAAAAATCACCTGTGGGAGATGGGCATGGACAGATTTCCCATTGAAAGTCCCCTCTTCCTCCCCTTTAAAACCAGTGCTAAAGCTCATGGCAATTAAAACATATCCAAACACTGCAGCCAGTTTAGGCCAGACCAGAATCTTAAAGAAAACAACATATTTTTATCATCATTTAAACCTACACTCTGTGGGAGTCCTGCTGATCTTTAATTATCACTTGTATATATAGAACACAGCTGTTCTCTGTTTCTATAGAAAAGGAAACACTACAAAATGCATTTTTTTTTTCCTCCAACCCATGTAGATTAAGTCTTGCAAGTTCCAAAAAATGATGCTGGAAAAAGTCGTGGAATAATAGACTGGCTTTACAAATAGAAATTGTAAACACAAATTCCCAGAGTTGCAGTAGAACTGCTGCAGGAATAAATATTTTGTGAATGCCAAAGGACTCAGTTATGGTTGATCTGGGTTGATCCAGGATGATCTGGGAGGTCTTTTCCAACCTTTATGATCCTTTAAATCCACGATACCAGGTTGGACGAGCTATTTTTGCGTACAATTTCTCAATGAAATTAAATTCTGCCGTCCAATACGTGACTGTTCTTGAGCTAATAAATTGGATAAATTGGGATGCAGTTGGGAATGAATCTGCAGGATAATAACCAGGCCTTGTTTCCTCCTTCTCCCTCAAGACCTGGAGAACTTCGAGACGAGAGCGAGGAGCCCGGTGTCGGTGAGAGAGGGACAAGGAGTGGTCCTGCTCTGTGGAACTCCTCCCCACCACGGAGGTACGATGAGGGACAGCCTGAGCAGCCCCTGCTCTGCCTCAGGAGAGCCAGAATTCCCTGTGGGGTTGGCACTGGAATTTGCTTGTGCATCAGTTTCTGGGGTTTACAACAAATTTGGGTTTTGTTTCTTCAAAAGACACTGGGTACACACTTTTTTAGGGTCCTTTTAATTATTTTGTTAGGGAGTAGAACCTGTCATTCCTTGGGACACAGCAAGGATGGCATGAAGGTCGCCGAGACTCTCTGCTGACATTCCTGGTTATCCCAGGGTCCTGGTCCTCATGGAATGGCAGAAAAACAGCTCTCTGCAATTCTTCCTACACCAAATCTACTCCAGGTCTGCATGGAATGGCTCCTTTCCCCTTTAGTGCTTGCTGCTGCAGTGCCCTGATTTGAGTCCTGCATCAGACACACTGGATTTGTCATGAAGCTTTGGCTTCTCTCTTGAATCCCTGATTTTATTCCTTCCTGATAATCAGAGAACACTTTAGGCTGGAAGGGGCTTCTGGAGAGGTGAACTGCCTGATTAAAGGAGGGCCTAGATCAGGTTTCACAGTAATTGTCAGTGCTTCAGATGGGGAATGAAAAGGAGTTTTCTGATGAATTATTTTGGGAGGGCTCATCATAAGACCCTGGAGTTCCTCCTTTCTGGGTGGGGAAAATCCAGGTGAAAATTTTACCCAAGTAAAGCAGGTATTTATTAATAGAGGGGAAATATCAATGGCATAGTTACCAAATTGTCTTGTTCTGGACTCAAAGAATGAGCAGCTTTTGGGTGACTCACGTCCTGCTTTTGGCAGCAGTGACCGCACATCCACAGGAGCTGCAGTTTTCCATGTCCTGCTCCCAGCAATCCTCCTTAAAGAAACAGAGTTATAAGCCAAAGTCCCAGGAGAAGGTAAATAGTGATGCAGGAAGAGCATGCAGTATTTCAGGGAGGGAGAAAAACCCATCAATCAATAGGAACCCCTCCAGTCCTGTAGAAAGGAAGTGTCAGTTCACTGGGTTTTTACAGCCATATGAAAGGAGGATATAATCAAGGAGACGAAGTGAAACCTGGTCCTTAAGGGCACAAAAGGCTTCAAAGAGTTCCTCAAATGTATCAGTGGGACAGGCAGAAAGACAACACATCCATCCTGGGGCCAGTGAACTATCTATTTCCCTCCTGCTGCAGGGTAAAATTATGATTTGACAAATAGGAAGGAGAAGAAGAAAACATTCAGAACAAAGAAATAGTTGCCAGGTGAGTTCCCCCCAGATTAATTGAACTGACAAAATGGTATCCACGAGCAAAGCCTTTCCCAGAGTGCTGCTGCAGCTGGGGCTGGGAGCTGCTGGCCAACAGGCCTGGAAAACCTGCAAAAACAAGTCCCCAGAGAACAGAGCCCAAGTCCTTTTGTCATCCCTAAACACTCTGTGTAGGACCCAAAATGATGTGCCATGGGGATGGAGCACGTGGTGAGAGCCATGAGAAGTCAGAGATTATTTCAAGATGCTCTGGAAGTTGTTTTTGTTGAAAAGGATTGTGTATTTAGGTCTTTTTTTTTAATTGAAACCCTTGTCTCCACCTCTCAATACCTACAGGAGGAAGGATTACAAACTGTGCTTCACATTATAAGAGTTCTGTGCAGCACTTTAAATGTGTCAGGAATTAGAGAGATGTCAAGGAATTTGGAAGATAAGCCCTACCAGGAGGGAAAGAGTTGCCTTTCCTGTGATGTAATGACTTGAAGGAAGACAGGAACCCTCTGTAGAGCAGTTGTTTGAAGCAGCTGCTATTAATATAGGAAATTTGAAATAGGAAGCACTGGGTAAAACCTCCTGCCAACCTCTAAAAGTCAGGATAACAATAGAAAAAGAGGAATAGAAATAATGGAATGGAAAACAAGGAGGGGTCATTAATTCAATTCCTCCCATATAACATCATGAAGATGGAACAAGAGCTGCAGAAGTGTTTCTACCACCCGTGGTCTCTAGGGAAGTGTCTCACTTCTCTTTCTGTCCCTCACATTACTAAGTTTTCCTGGTCCTGCACCACAGCTCTGGATTTAAACCTCCTGCTCACAGGAAAACTCTGCAGAGCTCATCAGGACACTCAGCTCCTTGTCAGACACCAAAAGTGTTGGCCTATGGTCAAAAATATTTAAAATATTTAAAGCTCAATTGGAATTAAACTTAATTTTCCAATATAGTTGACAAGGAAAGATGTGTTGCCTCTTTTTTTGTGTGCTGGTTTCTTAGCTGAGAGCACTGCTAACCTATTTTTGTACAAGAGAAACGAGTGATTCATTTAAATAGAGGACAAAAATATATTAGTCAGCTATAAACCCAAAACAAACAAACAAAACCCACCAAGCAAACAAACAAACAGACAAAAAGCGCTTCTCCAGCAGCTTCCACATCAGCTTCAAACCATCTCAGAGAACAAAAAGGGGATTTCACGTTGCTGTGAACTAATATTAGGACTTTCAGGATTGATCAAACAAAAGCATGGAAAAAAAAATAATCCCCACCCAAGTTTATCTCTTGGATCAATTAGGACATTAAAAATGAACAGTTAATAGACAAAAAAAATAAAAACATCACAGCCTGTAATTAGTTTTTAAAGCAAGAGCAGGGCAGCCCCAGCTTACCTGACCCACCCCAAACCCTCTATTCCCTCTACCTGTCCCTGCTGTCTAATTTCTGCACTGTTCTGCTGTTATTGATGATGCTCATCACCACACCTTCCAGGCTCAGCTCTGCTTGTTAGCCAGGCTCAGCAGGGCAGGGGGGACCAGGCGAGCTGCATCTCTCCCTGAACCTCATCCCATCTCTGCTTTAAGTTCTCCAGCCCCTTCCCCTGTGTAACCAGCATACAATAATATTTTACTAGTCAAAAAAAGTGGTTTACAGAGAGCTCTGAGGCAGGGAAAGGCATGGAGGGAGTAAATTGGAAGAAGCTTTAATTTCTGCAGCTACACATGAGCTTGACCTGCCTGTGCTTAAGAAGCTGCTGCCTAAATGGTAATACTTGACACAAGACTATGGGGTGGACTGTTCATTTATTTCCTTAGAAGTGAAGCTTGATCTAAAGCCTGTTTCCTCTTAGCTGGCTCCCTGCAGAGCTTTAAGGAAGTTGCTAATCTTGTTAGGAGCAGCAGGATCACTCTGCATTTGCATTTATTTGCGTGGAAGAGCTGCCAGGGCTGGGAGTGGGACGGAGGATCTGGGCTTTCTTCTGTGCTGATATTGCTAAATAAACCCCAAAACACTCCTAAGGATGTAGGAGCCCTGTGGACCTGCTTGGGGGGGGTAAAAATTCCTAATTCTCAGCCTGGTGAAGGAGGTGAAACGTGAAAATGGGTGTGTGCAGGGGATGGGATGAGATGAGCAGCGCTGGGAAAGGGCCTTTGATTTCTGCATTTCCTATTAAAGACTGCACTTGATAAAGTGACTAATCTGAAAGGAGGGTTTGAAGTGTCTCTCCCTTTATAGAACCCAGTGCCTCAGTCACGGGCTGAGAGTCCCTTTCTCTCTGCTCCTATGAATCTTTAATCCAGCTTTCCCTCAGCTCCAGAGGGAGGGAGAGTCCTCTCCCTGAGCCCAGCCTGGAGCTGCAGATCCAGCAGCACAGATTTGGATTTGGATTTGGATTTGCTTGGGCTGAGGGAAGCACTGAGATGTTCAGTTTCCAGATCAGCACATCAGGAATGATTATCAGCTGCTCTGAAGGAAAACTCTCAGGAGTGACTGAGGTGGGAGATGCTCTCCAGCCTGGCCGAGCTCAGGGATTGCCCACCTGGAAGGTGAGGTGGGTTAAGCAGCTTTTGGGGTATCTGCGGTGAGAAGGGACACCACAATCACTTCCCTTGGATTCAAAAAACCCCAAGCAAATGTACCCTAATATTACAGCACTATAAAATAACTCCTGCTCTGCTGTAAGAGCAAAGGGCTTTTTGTCCTTTTTTTGGCTCATTCAGTGGATCTTCTCATCTGATTTATTCCAAGTGACCCCAAATGGAAGATTTTATGACACAGTTCTGGATTTTCTACTCTATTACCTGTTGCTGGAGTAAGTTTCCAAGACAAGATACTGAGTAAGGGAAGTAGGTTGCTGGTATTATGCCTTAAGAGCATGAAAAAAAGTTCAATTTCTAAAGTTTGGCTCCTCCCTCTTGAGATTTCATCCAGCTCCCACTGAAGTCAATTAAAATTAGGGTTTCTACAGAGTTTAGTGGAGCTGAATTAGGCTCTAGGCAAGGATGGCCTGCAGATGGGTGATGCTGAAGCTGCAGTTAGGAGAGGGGGAGTGTTAATATCCCTCATACTGGGGGGAAAAAGGGATTTAAATATGACTAAGAGGAGCCTGTGCTTGTTCCCAGTTGATGGGAAAATTCATCAAGAGTCCCTGAAGCAATGGTGGGGAGCAGACAGGGAGAAAATTCAGAAAATGAAGTCAGCTGGAGTCCCCCGAGAACAGAAATCAGGACAGGAAAGGTCTGGTTCTCTTTTAGTGATTAATTAATTCACAGATTGACCTCCTGAAGAATGCCTGTGTAGCACAAAGTTGGCTTTAATAGAGTTTTATTTGATTCTGTTTTGCACAGAGAATTCAGCTGCATCACCTGCTCCCACGGCTGGAGTCTGGGTTTTGGTTCCATGCCATAAAATGTTTTAAAGATCTTTCCTGAGAGTCCTTTTGGAGTCTTGGCAGGAAGAGGGATGCCCTTAGAGGGGGTCAGGGCTTTCTTCAGCTCTGTAATTGCCACCACCAGAACTTTGGCAGAGAAATTCCAAGCTGCTTTTCCCTATTACTCATTCTTAAAAATATTTCCAGATTCTCTTGGACACACTATCCTGGCCTGGAAATCTGGGCATCCAAATGTCAGGTTCAAGCACTCAGAGTGGTTTTATTGCCCAGAGGTGCCTTAGTGCAGGTCTGAGTAAGGAGGAAGGTGAGAACTCCAGCTGTCAGGAAAAGAACATCGAGGTACCAGCCCTCAGTGTTTTGGGAAATGTGGGGAGGGGGCAGATCCAAGGTTTCTCTTCCACAGAAATGAAGACAACATTTAATTGAACATAGATTAAAGTATTTACTTTGCAAATCTTCAGCATTTTCTGTAAAGTCCCCATCTGGCAGCTTAAAAACCTCCAAAAAATGAGTTGAAATCAGAATTTTGCACACTTTGTTCTGCTTGCCCAGACAGTCTGCAGTCAGCAAAACCTGTGCCTGAGACAGGGATACAGTCTGTGTATCTCTGCAAGACAGATCACATTGGAGCTACAGCCCTTATTTCCCATCCTTCCTGTAGGAAAACCCCTCCTGGTCCAGATTTTCCTCTGTAAATAAATGCTTTAAGGTACCTCCAAGTCTGTGGGCAGTAAATGTGCCAAGGTGGGGCTTTAATCCTGTGGGTGAGCACATGGACCTGCACACACCTCGTGTAACACTGAGAATTCATTGCTGCATCGCCCAGGTTTACTGCAGAGCACGGCAAAGTTTCGCATTATCTGCAGTAAAACGGAGCCTGTTGCAGGATTTAGCCAAGTATAGGAAGTGTCATTGATTGCTCCCTGGAGATGCATCATTTCTAATGAGAGTCCTAAAATGCTGGAAGCTGATAACATAAAACTCCACAAAACTACTGGAGTTTGCAGACTTATTACCATACTGCTCCCCAGCCGGAGCTGAGGGGGGGAAAAGCAACGTAAATAATCTTTTTGGAATGGGGTTGTTGATGGGGGAAATGTGTAAAAATGAAGCTGTTGGCAGAACACTGTTAGCTTATGAATTATGCATTTAATTAAGAGGAGCTAAACTGGTAGATGTGGAAAGTTCTGATTTACTGTGGCTTGTAAAAGACAGGGTTTGAGTCCTGCTGCTGCTGTTGGGTGTGGAGCAGCTGCAGAGAGGGGCTGGCAGGACACCCTGGGTGACCCCACACTGAGGGACCAGCTCTGAACCTGCTCCTCAGTGCCCAAGGCTTGGACCAAAAGTCTTTCCCAAGAACAGGGAATGGCAAACTCCCAGGATATCTGCTTTTCCAGGGTGGGCTGGCCAAATTAATCAGTTTTAAGTTGCCTGGTCTAATAGATCTACGTTATGAAGATTTGCATTGTGTGGGAAAAGGGGCAGGAAGTGAGGATGGGGCAAGAAATATGGAAAAAAGGGAATGTTCATTATCAAATGTGCAAGAGGATCAAATTTTAAGTCGTCTCCAAAATACTTCTGTGCAGCTGAGCTCATCCCTCCATGAAAATCCAGTGATCAAGCTCCATGTTGCCAATTCAGTTTTTCCATTTTGAGAATGAAGAAAGGAGCTCTAGCACTGAGCAGCAATTTTCCCCCTGGATTTTCAGAGGGAAACTGCCATAAACAGAAATTATTTACTAAAGCAGCTTTCCCACGCCATTGCAGCGCTGCCATTCCTGCTTAGGAGCAGGCTGAGCAGGAAAATGAGAAGTAGCAGGGGACAGAAGCTGCTGTGACCTCCTGAAGTGGCTTGAAATGAGCTGAAAAGTTGAGCAATGCTTACCTGGCCTGTGCTAATTTGTGTCTCCCCGGTGGTTTTCCCTGCATCTGCCTCGCTCTTCCCACAGGGGAGAGGGTTCTGCTGGAGGGGATGAATGATGTGTGTCTGGTGTTTTCCAGCCTTGTCCTACACCTGGATCTTCAACAATAACACCTTGGATCTTCGGGAAGACAGCCGGCGCTTTGTTTCCCAGGCAACAGGAAACCTGTACCTGGCCAAGGTGGAGCCGTGGGATGTTGGGAATTACACCTGTGCCGTGAGCAGCGCCCAGGCTCAGCGCCAGGTCTGGGGGTCTCCCACTGCCCTCACCCTCCGAGGCGATGGTGAGTCCACAGCGGGGCTTGGCTGCCTCGAAACACCCGGCTGCTCCTGCTCCAGATGTTGGGAATTCACCCAGGGCAGGTTGTGCAGCAGGACACGGCCCCACAGTGGCAGTGCCTTTTGGGGCTACCTAAAAACAGAGGCCAGGCAGAATTAAGGGAATAAAAAGCAGTTCTGTTCATTGAAGGCCTGCAGGGACATTTAGGGCAGACAAAGCCCCCCAGGGGCTGCACCCAAAAATGGACCACAGGTTTTACACTTTTATAAGTTTGGTCCATTTGCATTTTGGGGGTTGATTTTCCAATTCCAGCTGCAGGTAATGAAGTCATTTAGCCCAAGTTTGCTGCCCCAACTCCCTTTTGTTTCCATCTCTCAGGCCTGAGGCAGTGAGGTGTCCTTGATTGCCAGGCCTGGAGAGGAATTGCTGTGTCTGCCCAAAGTGGGGAAGCAGCAGCTGGCACTGGGTGTGGAGTTTGGAGTTCTGCACTAAAGATCTGCAGGGTTACAAATAGATAGAAAATAGAAAATCTGAAATGCTAAGTCACCAGTGAGGTTTGAGCTGTCAGGGACAGGGGTGAGGAGATGAACACGCAAAGAAAGTTCTCAATGTCACGGAATAATAAGAGAATGTCACATGGGACGTTAATATTTCCCACCTCGTGCCTGTGTTGAGGTTTAAATCTGACAAATCTTTCTAAATTTGTCATCTAAGTATAGCTCAAATATCAAATCCAGAGAGCTGCTTCAAATCAAGTTGCTGAGGTGAGAAACTCCCCTGCACATGTACAAACGCCTTCCTGGCAACATTTGTAATTAAATGTTCACAGGGAGAAATATAGACCTGGAAATCTGTACACAAAGTTTATTTTGTGAGTTTGCCCACCTAAATTTCAATATACTTCTGCTGTTTGCAAAGCAGCGGTGACAATCAGTGACAAAAGCCTGTGCAGAGTTGGATTTGGAGGATAAACAAAACTCAGCTGTGCACTATGGAATAATGCTTTCACTGCGAGGCTGTGCTGTTCAATAACACCAGCAGATCACACAAAGCAAAGCTGCACTTCCTCAGCTCCAAAGTTAATAATTTGGCACAAACTCTGATTGGAGATGCTTAAGATCTTTCCTGATTCCTTTTTTTTAATTTTCATCACGCTATTCCTTTTCTCGATCTCTTTATCTTCTCCCTTTCACTCTGGTGGCCTCTGGATTGGCTCCAACTCTGGCAGCCTCTGAGGCAACAGTGGAAGTTGCATGTGCAAAATTATCCAGATGCCTGTTAAATATAAAACAAGAATTTGTTCATTTTCTGTGGGAAATCTGGCCAAAGACACTGCAGGAAAATACCTGATTTATCTTCATCCCTACGGTTGGAATGAGTTTCACTGTAAGATACATAAAAGATATTTAAGAAGTTCAGCTAAAAGTTTATTTTCCTAAATCCATCCCAAACCTGCTGCAAAATTAAATGCCCTAAATTAATACTGGATTATCTGTGATTTATCAGATGTTCAGCCAGATTTTCAAATATGATAATTCCATCTAATTACATCGGCCTTCCTCAAGTCTGCAACTCACATTTGGACATCTTAAAGAAATTTTAAGAGTTTTGCAAGTAGTTTGGATATGGAATTTTCTAATTTTCTTGCACATGGGATCAACAGAGTGTCCTGAGAGCGACTAGTGGCAAAAGTGTTGCTTGATAAGAGGTGTGAACCCAAAATTATCTCGAAAACCTTGATGCACAGCAGACTTGTAATGTAAAACTTGTACAAAGTCACGCTCTTCAACTCCTAAATGCAGGGAATGGAGAGATTTCACAGGATTTTCAGCAGAGGGTTGAACTCCACCCCGGAGGTTAAACCTGCTCCATCATGTGCCGCTCTCCACGGGTGGAACACGAGGCTCTGAAGTGATTCATGCCACCTTTCCTTTTACCCTGAGCCTCTGTTGCATGAGAAGGTCTGGGGCTCAGCTGGAGTGAGCTGTTTTGATGTTCCACAGGTGCGATGGGGGAGTATGAGCCAAAGATTGAGGTGCGTTTCCCAGAAGCAACCTACGCGGCAAAGGGCTCCTCTGTCAGACTGGAATGCTTTGCCCTGGGAAAGTAAGAGCTTTGTTTTTATTAAATGTGGGGTTTAACACTGCTTCTTCGACGTGAGAATTATTCTGGTCAGAATGGGGTTTGTGAATTTTACTGTTTTTTAACCTTGCTTTGATTGTTTCTGTGCCATGCGCTCCCAAGGGAATGAGAGATAACACTGTGCTGTAACTGAAACTCACTTGGGTGCAGCTCGAAGAAGGGGGGAGGGAATGTGGGAAGAGGAGGGAAAACTGGAACAAAGATTTTCTTTCTTGAGAGCAGTTTTGACTTTGAGATGAGCCCTGGGTCCAGGTGACAGCGCTCAGTGTAGCTGCACACTGACACTGATAGATATCACAATAGGAACGGGGTTTTTTGGCTTGTGTGACATCATAAAATCACAGACTGGTTTGGGTTGGAAGGGACCTTAAAGCTCATCCAGTTCATCAAGTTTCAGCCCCCTGCCCTCAGCAAGAACATCTTCCACTGTCCCAGGCTGCTCCAAGCCCCATCCAGCCTGGCCTTGGGCACTGCCAGGGATCCAGGAGCAGCCACAGCTTCTCTGGGCAACCTCAGGGCCTCACTGCCCTCACTGGGAAGGATTTCTTCCTGATATCCCATCTAAACCCACTCTCTGTCAGTTTGAAGCCATTCCCCCTTGTCCTGTCCCTCCATCCCTTGGCAATTGTCTCTCTCCAGGTTTCCTGCAGCTCCTTCAGGCCCTGCAAGGCCACCCTGAGCTCAGCCCAAAGCTTCTCCTGGCCAGGCTGAACAATGGCAGCTGTGCCAGCCTTTCCTGCCAGCAGAGCTGCTCCATCCCTCTGCTCCTCCTGGAGCCTCCTCTGGGCTCTCTCATTGCTAAAAATCAAATGTGGGGAATCAAGTTATGTTTGAAGAGTGTGTGGGATGGATCTCCTGACCCTCCTGTCTCCAAAGCAATGCTCAGGAGCCCTGGGTAGACCCAGCAGCAGTCCTTCCTTCCAAAAATCCATTTTCCTGCATTTTTCTTGCTCTGCTGTGCCTGTTCCCAGCTGCAGTGGTGGCTCAGGCAGCTGCTCTGCATTCAGGGAGCAGCTGGGCTACTGAATCACTGTAACCAGCCCACAAACCCCAGTCTTTCCAACGAGCATCATTTTCCCTGGAAAAGCCCAAATAACCCTTAGATTGTTGACCTCTATTTAGTTTAAGTTCACTTTGACAATCCATTCTAAGGCTGTAAGCTTTTAAAGTGTTTAGAGCTTTCCCAGAGGTTAAAAGCCTGACTTGCAGACAGCACAAATTAATCAAATGTTCCTCTGGAACCTATGCTGGCAAGTAGAAAAATAAAGCAAATAAAAAGTTAATAAGATTGAAATGGCCTTGCCTTTCAGATGAGATTTCTATACAAACTAATACTAGAGCTAATTTTTATTAAAGGTATATGCACTTTTTTGGCCCAGAAGCAGTACCAGACTTTAGCACCCTTGGTAAAGCTGATTTTCTTTTCCAAATACTGTCAAACTACTTCTCTTTAAACACCTCCTTAATTGTGTGTTAGTCCATAGAGGCTTTGCATTTCAAGTTGTCATTTCTTATTTCCATCTGTTGCATGGAAAACGTTGGACAATGACAGAGCAAAAACCAGAAAATGAGATGTACAAAGCACTGACATCTTAGTGAAGGGGTGAAGATGGGTCATGTTAATGTGACAAACAGATTTTGCCACTTTAAGAACATCTTAAGGAGAAAAAAGAGGACTGAAAGGATATATGGATAATGAGATCCCTCAGGGAGACCCTTCTATGCTGTGCTTAGGAATGCCTGAGAGGGTTAATGCAGCTTTAATGTAGATTTTCTTCTGCATGTGCAGGACTGCAGCTGAAAGCAGTGCTGCCAGACTTCCCTGGAGTTATCCTGCCTAAATTCCAGGGATCCACGGGCCAAAATCCATTTTCCACACACTCTCTGGTATGGCCCTGCTGATGTGCACCCAGTGTTGGAGCTGCTGCTTGGGAGCAGAGGCTCTTGGGTGGTGATACTGGAGAATTTCTGAGAATTTCTCCACTTACATTTTATTTTCAGAAGTTCTGTGTATCGTACAGAACTGCACAGGTTTCAGTCTGTGTTTTATTTCTCCCTAAATCACCTTTTCACCAACATGTCCTTCAGCAGAAAAGCTTCATTTCAGAGCGTGCGTTTAGGTGAGAATAAAACGAGCGAAACAGATTGCAGGTGAAACATTCTTAACTTATTAGATAAGGCCAGATTTCCAGAGGTATGCAGGTGATTAGTGGCATTGTGAAAAGCTGGAAGTTTCCTGCCTCCAACTGTTTACAATTGCAGGCAGAACCATCTAAATGCAGCAGCGTGGCCGCCTGCACCTTCAGATTCCCAAATTCCACTAAAACCCTGGCCCCTGCTATTGTCTGTTTATGTTAAAATCAATTCAGCCCAGCATTTGTTGAGCTGTACCTCTGATCTGCCACAAGCACCGGTGGTTATTATCTCGCTCAGATTTCAGAACTGCTTTCCCATTATCCATAATTTTCTATATTCACACTGTTAGGCCGCTGGCTCCGACAATGCTGCGGCTGCTGCTACCTGGGCACGGTGAATAGCAGAAATCTTTCACGCTGAAGGCAGATCATAGGCAACCTGCTGGGGTTTTGGTCTGCAAAAGTCTTAAATGAAAGTAGTTTTGTGGTATTTAGAGAAATAGCATCTCTTTTCTGTGTGGAACAGCAAATCACACCAATTGGGCCTCGCTCAAAAGGCACTTCCACAGTTCAAATGCAGCTACGAGAGGCCAGAGCTCATGGCTGAGTTTAAAACTCAGTTTAAAATGTCTTAAAGATGCTTTTTTTTTTAGTGGGGGGGCTCAAAGTCACCCAAAATGTGTTCCTGTGGGGCACCCCGGGGTAGGTACATTCCACATAGATCTGTTGCAAAGCTCATTTTGCACTTCACATTAAAATATCGCTAACGATTTTTACAAATCATCTACCAGCCCCAGAAATTCTTCTTGTTTTGAGGAAGATGAGGGGTTAAATAAGAATTTCTCCCTGAAAAGATGGTTTGGAGGGATGGATCCCAAATGGACAAAGAATCTCGGGTCAGTCCTTGACTTTGAACTTTATTTTATAGAGCACAAATAGAAGATTTTGAAAAGCAAATTAATGCTCATTGTGATGGAAATATAAGATAAAGTGCAGCTCTCTGATGAGTCTAAACAGGCAAAAAACTGCACCTTATACTTAACCCTTTGAAAGGGGGAAAACTGAAATATGAAATAGTGGCTCCAGTATTTCAAATCCTGCAGCCTGTGGCAGTTTAATAGAAGAGATGAGACTTTGTGTTCTGCACCAATATTCATTACGATGACAGTGTTTAATATTATGCCAGGATTAAAAGTCCTGCTTTGGATCAAGCTCTATTAATCACGCCATATATCCAAATTATTGTTCCCTGTCTTTCAGGGGATTGAGCACCATGGAAAGAATTATGTTCAGTTGAGTTGCACTGTGCTGCTTTCTGTAGATTTCTCTCAAAATAACTTTTCTTTTTTTTTTTTTTTTTTCTGTTGCACAAATAAGAATAGTCCCTGGAATGAAAATAAGCAAAGTAGTTTCCATGTCTGGTGCACATATTTATTAAACTCTGTCTGTGGTTTATATTTTTCTTCATTCCCTTCTCAAAGAAAAGGAAATAATCAGTTCACAATCCCTGCAGATGGGCTGTTGCCAGCTGAGGTTGTAAAAAGCATATGTGAACAATATAAAACAAAATATCTTTCACCCCAGAATATTCATTTTTCATGGGAAGATCCCACCTATTCCTCTAAATGTATTCATGGAAGGGTTTTTTTCTGGCAGCTCTTGGAATAAGATAATCACACAGCTCCAAGGGGGTTCCAAATAACCATTTTTGCTAAATTTACATAAAAATCCCAAGCTTCTCCTCTGGTACATTCTCAAGTTGTTTATGTAGGAGGCTTTAAAAGGGTCAGATAGAGGATCCTGAAATCCCAGATACGGGGATGATTTTGGCACCACCAGTGAAGTTTCCAGCCCCCATCCCTGATCAGAGCAAGGCCTGAGGATTTCTCCTTCCAGGGATGAGCAGATCCCCTCTCGCCCAGTTCAGGCTGTGCCTCCAGGAGAGTGAGACTCAACACCTCGCAGAAAACTGCCGCTTTCAGGTAATCCATCAGGAGGATCCAAAATTAAATTCTTTAATTACGGTGCTCCTCGGATCCTAATTCTTCCTGGTGTCAGCGGCGATGCGGCTTTCCGACCTCGGCTCGGGCTCATCTGTCTAACGAACCACGGGCTTCATTATCCCAAATGCAGATTGAATTTCCCTTTGAAAGGCCCCCAGATGCACAGGACAAAAGACGAGGCACAGTCCCAATGCATCATCTTTGCTGGAAAAGGTGAAACCTCCCTCACGGTGTGGGTTCTAATTCTGCAGACAAATTAATTTCGCGTTCGCTGTGACAAGAACTTGTCACCAACCACAAAATATTTTCCATCTCCTTTTCTTTCCCAGTTAGTAACTTATGGTTTTGTGATTCTGCTGCCTGTATGGTGGAGTATAAATTAAATTAGTGCTCCTGGATGCTCTGAAGGTTTCAAATAAACTGCAGATTTATGTACTAAGACACTCTCATATTTATGCACTGTTTTCCTATTTACTCAGGAGAAAGCCAGACTTTGTCTGTGAAGTGTAATAAATTTGGGAAGTGCACTCATTGTTTCTTTATGTATTCCAAAACTTTTCAGGCCCACCAAGCAGTTATTGTTTTTAATCTGGTTATTGGAAGGGACTTATAGGAAGACCCATGAGGGGCAGGGCCACCCCAAACCTGTATGGGCAGGCTCTGGTCTGTGCAGCAATGTCAGGTCCTGACTTTCCACGGAGCATGAACATGCAAAATAATCCCACAGAAATACAAGAATATATGAAATACATTAATATAGAATACAAGAATCCCAAGAGCTACAAGGCTGTATTTATTGGACTAGGTTTTATACACAATTACCTGCATCTAAAAGAAAGTTTCACTCCTTAAAGCATCCATTTCCAAATAGATTGTTCATCCCAAAATCCAATTTAATCAAACTGGTTTTAGTTTTGGTTTTTTTTTTTTCAACTTGAAATGTTTCACATGGCCTGAGTTACTGTTAAGAGATTTGGTTATAAAGATGGAAACTAGCAGCAGAAAATGGTGAAACCAGCCAAAAAAACCCTGTTTTCTGCAAAATGCAGTGACTGAAGACGCTGGGAATTCTGCAGCAATGAGGTGTCAATGAAGAAATGCAGATACTCTCTAGGAAGGTCCATCCCGTGGAACTGGCTGAGTTATGGATCCTCCCAGATTCTGCTCCTTTACCTTTAGCTCATCAGCTGGAGCAGCTGTCCTGACACAGAAATTCCTTCTCCTGATAAAATCCAGGCTCCCTGGCAGGAGAACAAAGTGCTGTTAACCATTTATTGTCTTTAAACACAGCAAAGCTGATGAACTCTGAGGTTTCTCTGCCCTCCTGCTCAGCTGACATCAGGAGTGAGTTTCAAACACCCTCATGGCTGGCTGAAAATGAGCTGAGCATGCCTTGAAACATCCCCAAGGATGTGATTATAGGTCTGTGGTGTGGAGAAGGAGAACAGGGGAGGTTCTTTTGCTCAAACCTTGGCCAAGGTGACAGAAGGGGCCTTTTCTCACCAAGCACTGCCTCTGGCCTTGGTGTCAGCACAGAATTCCCTCGTTCGTGGGCAGCCAGCGCTGAGAGAAAACAAATGGCTGAGAGAATAGGAAATATGGAGATTAAGCTCTTTCAGGTGGCAGAATGCATCTAATTATTGTTTTCTTCTCCCATATGGCTGTCGGTTCCCTTTAATCTCTTTGTTATAAAAAAAATTAAATAAATTAAATCCAGAAGAGATGCCTTTAAAGCAAGCAGTTAAACGCTCCTGGCATTCTGCAGGCTGCTGTTGCACAGTTGCTGCTCGCCCAGTGTTGAATATGCAGGAGGATTTGAAGAGCCAGCCGTGCTCTCCTTCCTGTGGATCAATCCCATCCAGGCTGGGAAGCTCCCCTGGCTGTTTTCCTGCCTGGAGTCGTGAGCCAGGCTCGGTCTGCACTAGAGCTGTGCTTCTTTTAAACAGCTGAAAGTACCTTGCTTTATAATAACTGCCTAAATAACTGAATAAATAACCAAAACTAACGTGCTGTAGAGAAATCCTGCGGGAATGCTGGCGTGCAGGATTAGTCTGGAGGAAAGAAGGCTTGAGGGAATCCTCCTTTCTCTCTCCAAACACCTGAAGGGAGCGTGAGCCAGGTGGGGATGGGCTCTTCTGACATGACAACGACCTCAAACTGCACCAGGAGTGGTTTGGACCGGATTTTAAGATAAATTGGTTCATTGAAAAAGCAGAGAAACATTGGGAAGAGCTGCCCAGGGAAGTGGTGGAGACACCAGCCCTGAAAGGCTTCAAAGCACAGGTAGATGTGGCACCTCCTGATATGAGCAGGTGGAAGGTTGGACTTGATGATCTTGGAGGTCTTTTCCAGCCTGGATGGTCTTGTGATTCTGTGCCAAGCTTTCTGGAGGAGACAGCACCTTTTAACAATTCACTCAGGAAAAACAAACCCTTCTGAATTCCCTAGGAAGGAATTAAACTGATGTATCAAACGACACATCTGAAGTAGCTTTTGGTCTTGTTGGAAAGGACAGTTAATAAAGGTGGTGGTGGTGGTGACAGTGACTATTGTCCAGAAAGATCTGGAATTTTTTACAACTTGAACCAAAATGGGGAACAGTAGAATAAAACCTTAGTTTTGCTCTGCAGCCCTTTCACTGGTTAGCAATATCTGACATGTCCCAGTCACTCCCGTTTGTAGGAGATGGTTCAGAGAACTCTCATTTCTCCCAAATCCTCATTCTTCTCGCTTAGAGGGAAGTGTGAACATCACAGACACACAGACTTAAAATGCAGAAATCAGGCCCAAACTTCCTGAATTATTAAGAAATTAATCCATTCTGTATTTGTGACTCGATTTCTTTGTTCAATAAACAAGGACTTGAACTTAAATAATTTAAGGTGTGAGCAGTTACAGTCTCTGCTAAAAAGGAATAAATCCTTTTTAAGTCAGCACTTCAGGCAGAGACCTTGGAGACTGGAGACAAGGACTTGTAATTTCCATGAAAGTTGTGCTTTAAGTTGCTGTGGTTGTTACCTCCAGTGCAAAAGAAGTCAGCATTACCAAAGCCTCTGTACAAAGCTCAAAACTGAATTTGTTAGAAAAAACAACTTACTTCAGTTTGCAGAAACAGCAAACTGTGAAATCCATGACCATTAATATTTCAAAGTGTTTTGGTGACATAATAGATCATGAGAGTGAGGCTCCTATGGTTTGTGATATTCCCAGAAATCCAAGGTGTATTTATAGCTGCCTTCACACTTCAGTGTTTTGTGTTGTATGAGATACATTGATCCAAATATAAATGAAAATGATAGGAAGCTTCAAAAAACATGAAAAAAGAAATATTTCTTTTTTTCTCTATCTCCTTCCAGCCTCAATGTTTTGTTCTTTCCTCTCCTCACACAATTCTCTGTCTGCTCTCTTCTACCTTGGCTCCCATTTTATATATTTAGATTGATTGGTATTTTTAGGTCTTTTGAAATCTTGGCCAATATTTCTTATTTTGGGGTAGCAAAATACCTTTAGTGTTACAGAGAGTTTGTTTGCTGGGAGAACCAGTCAATAATTCAGCACTTGTGCCGTGTTTATTTCGACTTGCAAAGTCATTGCTTCAGTGTCACAGGGTTTAAAAACAGGTTTGAGCCCTGAGTTACTAAGGGGAAAATACAAATTGGCCTAAGGAAAAATCATAGAATTGACTGAGGATTACATCCCATTTTGGACCTGTGCTCCTAAATATACTGGATGTGCTATAAAATCTCAGTCTTATATGAACCTCTGTATGTCATGCTTAGAAATTATTTCTTTTTAAAAAATATTGCTACTCTCAAGAAAGGATTTTGCATTCTTTTTCCTCTGCTGTAACAAATGCTGTCTCTTTTTCTCCAATAAATACAATCCTTTAGTCCTGTGCCAAGTATTAGCTGGAAGAGGTCTGATGGAAACTCCTTGGCAAAGAAAATCCAGCACAAGACCGGAGGAGTTCTTGAAATCCCCAACGTTGAGCAGGAAGATGAAGGTTCCTACGAGTGCATCGCAGGAAACACTCGAGGAATAAACATTGCAAGAGGCCAATTATTTGTCTATGGTAAGCAGATTAATTGAATTTTGATTTTTAATGAAGAGCAGGATGGTGTTCAGTTGTGTGGTGCAGGTGAAGTCTCCCAGCCCCTTCCTGGAGGCAGAAAGTGCAGCTCAGGTTAAGTTGGTTAAAAACTGGTTGGGGGCTCTCAGTGACCTCAGCAAATAAAGATGTTTTACATCAAAGCTAGGATTGGAAATGTGGGATGTTGGGAATGTTAATGCAAGGCAGAGAGGAATCCCTGTGGATTTGTGTGGAACATCACAGGCAGGGAGGGATCAGTGTCCAGCAGAAGAGGAGGAGCAGGGAAGGTTTCGGGAGCCTTTGGTCTTGGCAGTGAAGGTGATTTCACCTCCTCTGTTGTCTCATAAACAGAAGAGGACAAAGCACAGCCAGCTCATCCCATTCCTCCCTCTCCCTCCAGCTTGGCTAAAAGTGGAGAATAATCTGGGAATCTTCTCCCTTTCCTTGTGCCTCCCCTTCTGCACTGATTCCAGTCCCAGTCACACAGGATGGTCCCTCATTTCCAGGGTGAATTATGTCTCTTTAGTGGAGTTGTTAACACCCAGGGAAAGCAACATATTTTGACAGGAATAAGAGGAGAGATCTTTTCTTTACCTCATAAATCTTTCAAAGGAGAAAGCAAAAAATAAAAAAATAAAAAAAAAAAATGAAACATAACAGTGAGGAGAAAAAAAATCACAGCAAGCGAGACTGAGCCTCCAGTTAACATCTGTTGAGAAGACTCTGGCAACTATTTTCCTTTTTTTTTTTTTAAGTAAATCTCTTCTAATGAAGAGATGCAGGCTTTGCTGATAAGCTACCAGGCTTCTGCAGCCATGGCTAATATCAAGATATATGCCAGGAATAGAACAGTCTGCTGCTGGTTTAAATATTTCATTATTTCCTTGCTTTCAGGGGGTAGATTTGCTCTCATTGCTCACTAATTTTTTTCACCACATCAGTCAAGCAGTTCCATTAAAATTAAGTTCAGTAGATTACCTGGCTGTGATTGATAACAGCACAGGCAATTATAAAATTATGATCAGTTAATTCAATCTAAAACAATGTGCTTATTAACTGTGCTTTGTACATTAATTAATAGCTGTTCATGGTGCAATGTATAAACAGCACTCACAAAGCCTTGGCATGAGGTTTTTTTTGTCATATTAGGAGTGTGCTGGTGAATTATCTCTGTAATTGATTTCCTCTTGCTCCTTTTTTGTTCTCTGGGGGTTTTCCTTTGGAGCAAGGTTGTCTCCAAAAAACAGGGATTCTTTCCTGGACACTTCTTTGTGTGTGATCCCTCCAGCCCCTGCTTCAGGCTCTGAGAGCAGTAAAAATTCCGTGTAAATGGAAGTGGGGTGAGCTTCATCCTTATGGGATCTTCGAGCACTGAAAGGGGCTCCAGGAGAGCTGGAGAGGGGCTGGGGGTAAAGGCTGGAGGGACAGGACACAGGGAATGGCTTCCCAGTGCCAGAGGGCAGGGATGGATGCGATATTGGGAGAAGTTGTTCCCTATGAAGGTAGAAATGATCTGGAATGGAATTCCCAGAGCAGCTGTGGCTGCCCCTGGACCCCTGGAAGTGTCCAAGGCCAGGCTGGCTGGGAACAGCCTGGGACAGTGGAAGGGTCCCTGCCATGGAATGAGGTGTTATTTACCCTCCCCAGGTCTCACCTCCACCTCTGTCCTGACAACTGTTCCAGATGTCAGCCTTCCCCATGGGAATTCCTGCTCAGCTCAGTCCTTAAAACTCAGCTGTTTACAGAGCTCCTGGGTGACTCCTGAAAATTCTGCTTTTACACCTCAGGGAATTTCTTTAGAGGAAGAAATTTGCAGAAATTAGGTGTCCTGGTGCTTTCAGCACATATATCCTGAATTTCAGGCATCTAAAATCAGCCTTTCTGCACATTTTGGCCACAAAAATGGATAAAATCTTGACCAAACTCCCTACCCGTGGACCACTTGATTTCTAACATTTTCCCAAGCTTGTCCAGAAGTTTCATGCCAGGGAATTGTACAGAATTCATTTGCAGCATAATAAAAATGTGTTAAAGAGATATTAATTAGCCCTGCTCAGTTCATTAATTAATGGCAGCATACCTCAAGCAAAATCACTTTTCTCCTGCTTAAAACACTTTGCTTATTCTTTTCAGCACCGCCTGAATGGGATAAAAAAATCCAAAATGCCTTTCTGTCTCTCTATGACAGTTTATTTTGGGAATGTAAGGCAAGAGGAACACCAAGTCCTTCCTATAGCTGGTTAAAAAATGGCCAGCCCCTCATGTCAGAGGTAAGATTCCTGTCTCCTTTGATTTCTTCTTCATCTTTTTGTTGGTTTTTTTTTTTAATTATTTAGTCATTATTTTAATTCCACAATATATTAATTATGTTTCAAAAAATAGATAAATATTAATATATCAAAATTGCAACACAGAGCCTCAATTCTTGTAATTCATCTCTATTGGGAATGTATGATATTGGAGTTTAGAGGGAGAGAAAAACACCAATTTCTTCATGGGAGCAATCTAATTGCTACAAGATATGGCTGTAGATATAGAAGGGCTTAAAAATATGAATTGTAATTGGTGAAAGAAACACTAAATACATTTGTAGACATAATCTGCAGTTTGGGGAACTGGTAGGATGCCAAAGGACTGGAAGGGGATTCCAGAGCTGGAATTGCCAAATTCTCAGTGTTGAATTGCACTTTTCTTCTGTTTCTGTTCCGAATCAGTGGCTGGGTGGGCCTTTGGTCTCGTGCAGAGTGGCTGCTCTCCTGCCAAGTTAATCCTTCACCTTAATTAATCAGTCAGCTCTGAAAATCAGCTGATTCTGTGGGTGATATTTTCTGTGCTTTGGAGAAGGATAATCCAAAGAAAGCCATGTAAAGGTAAAAGGAAGAGCTGGATAAGTGCAAAATGTCACTTTAAAGGACCAAGTGGAAAGGGAAGTAGGAGTGGAGGAGCAGAGGGGAAGTTTGGAGCTGAAACCCTTGAGAGCCACGATCAGATCCATCATCAGCCAGGTCTTTGAGAGCCCAGCTTCCAGGCACAATCCCTGCATTCCTGTGGTGGCCAAGCTCTGGCACATCCATCCCCCAGCCTTCAGCACCCTCATGGAGAAGGATTTCTGTGAGAAGAAACTCTTTGCATTCTGCTGAGGCCAAGTTTCCCTTTTTTTTGTTGTTGTTTTTATGGAGCATCCATGTAACATCTCTGGGGCACACGATCTGTGAGGCATCCTCACTTGGATGTTAAAAAATAATACTCTGATTAATTCCTGCCTA
Organism: Pseudopodoces humilis; assembly: GCF_049639895.1. NCBI lineage: Eukaryota > Metazoa > Chordata > Aves > Passeriformes > Paridae > Pseudopodoces > Pseudopodoces humilis. The sequence goes on from NC_142212.1 coordinate 18,786,528, forward strand.
GCAAGAGCACATACAGGAGAATTTCCAAAACATATGGGCTAAATTAGCACCTGCTGGGCTGCAGAACCAGCATTTATTTGATTTAGTTGTACTTATTTAAAGTAGTTGGAGTGGGATCCAATCTTCCATGTAATTTTCTGCTGGATCAGTGCTAAACAGACCCAACCTGCATCTGGGGAAAATAGCCAGAATTTACCTGGACTGCAATTTTTCTGAACCTGCTCATTGTAGTCATTGTCACCTTTTTCTGAGCAAGATTATCTTGTTTCTCTCTCTTTGAAGGCAGCAATATTTAGAGTCTGTCACTCTTCAATTGCACTGTTTCAATAAAGAGGAATGAAACACTCAACAGACACATTTTCAACCAGCATTTTCACAGTACTTACAGTGTGCTGTAAATGCAATTCTTCAGGCAACAAAGTGCTGGATGTTATTGCTCAATGGACAGAATGGACACTTTGGAGGGGAAAGTACAAGGGAGATGTAATAAAATATTCAGTTTGTCGCAGCACCCTGCGTGTCGGAATTCTCCCAGGAAGAATAACATCCAGCTGCTTTTCACCCTGGGGCTGATTCTGATTGTCTCCTCTTTGTCAAACCTCTCTGCCTGACCACCTGGTTGGGCATGCCAGCATTCTCCCTGCTCGTGTACACGGCGTGCTTTATTCTTGCCTTTGTCTGCATGGCTCAGAAGGGCCGGCAGAGAACGGTGGGGAATTTGGGATAGGCAAGGAACACGAGCCTTGCTTCAGAGAGGGGTTTTGTATTCAGAGGATGTTTGTAAAAATAGAATGCATTGAGAGGATAGAAAACAGCCTGGAGGTAAAACTAAGTATGCAAAAGATATCTGTAGTGAGAGCCTCGATAAAAATTATCAGTGGCTAAGTAATGTAATGTTGTTAATTAGTTTGCCACACAGCAGCCTTGCAGCCCCAGGCTGTGCTCTCATCACTTTTCCAAGCTAAACAATCTTGGGCTGGGTCAGTTTGTGGTTGGGAGACCTCCAAGGGAAATGTGGGGTGTTGGGAAACATGTCCTGGATGTGTGTGCTGAGCCCAGAACCCCCCGAGCCCTGGGCTGATCCCAGCAGGAAAGGGGGGATTGTGCCCCTGTGCTCAGGTGAGACCCCACCTGCAGAGCTGCCCCAGCCTGGGCCCAGCACAGGAGGGACCTGGAGCTGCTGCAGAGAGCCCAGAGGAGGCTCCAGGAGGAGCAGAGGGATGGAGCAGCTCTGCTGGCAGGAAAGGCTGGCACAGCTGCCATTGTTCAGCCTGGCCAGGAGAAGCTTTGGGCTGAGCTCAGGGTGGCCTTGCAGGGCCTGACAGAAAGATGGAGAAAGAGTATTTACAAGAGCCTGTGGAGAGACAGGACACAGGGAATGGCTTCAAACTGACAGAGAGTGGGTTCAGATGGGATATTGGGAAGAAATTCCTCTCTGTGAGGGTGGGCAGGCCCTGGCACAGGTGCCCAGAGCAGCTGGGGCTGCCCCTGGATCCCTGGCAGTGCCCAAGGCCAGGCTGGACATTGGGGCTGGGACACTCTGGGACAGTGGGAGGTGTCCCTGCCCTGGCAGGGGATGGAAGGGATGAACTTTAAGATCCCTCCAACCCAACCCATTCTGGGATTCTGTGACAGGTGTTCAGCACTTCACAAGTGCATTTGAGACACTTGTGGCTGTTCATCAAACACTGGAGTGCATCCCCTAACTAAGTACTCCAACCTCTTCCATTCCTGCTCCAGAGGCAGGAGAGCCAGGCTGAATGAGCAGCAGCATCCTCCCAGTGATATCTGCTGTTCAAGCTTGCTCTTGGTGATGGGATTTATATTCCCCGTGGGTATCTTCCAAACTCATCTGTTTGGGGGAATTTTGTTTTTTTTTTCTCCTCCTCAGTGCTCCACTTTGCAGTGCAGCTATTATTGTCTCCAGAGGGTAGTAATTGTAAAATCACAAGATATTTAGCTTTAAGTTATGATTGCAGCATGAAACAGGCTTTTTTTTTTTTTTTTTTCCTGTTTTCCAAAGCAGAGCGAGTAAAACTTCTTTTAATACGTGAAATTCCAAGCTCTGGTCCAAATATACCCACTGTGCATCTTCCTGTATTTCAGCAGAATTGCTGAAGGAAGTTGGCATGTGTAAAAATCCAAGCCTGGAGGAGAATGCTCAGCCTGTGCTCTGAGCAGCTGCCTGGGGCTTTCCAATTGGAATTTAAGTGTTGGCTTGCAGTGGAGCTTTTCCAGCGGCTCAGGGTGTGATGATGTTTGAAATGTTCCTGTTAGTGGAGCACCTCTGTCTCCTGTGGAGCTTTTCTGACCTCCTGGGATTATCACCATCAGGTTTATCTGATGGGATGATGGAATGAATCCCAGCCAGGGATGAGGTCAGGATCCAAGTGGAAGATGCTCCAGGCTCCCAGGGTGGAGTATCCCTACAGGCTGCTTCTGTGCCACCTTCATGGAGAAGGATAACCACAGATTCCCATCTCAGCAGTGCAGGGAAACACATGGAAAACCTGGACAAACCTGCCCAAAGCCACTACTGCAACGTGTGCCTGGATTTCCTGAAAAGCTGGAAGAGCTCAGAGGGCTAAAAAACAACCACCACCGCACAGCAAGGTGCACATCCCATTTCTGATGGTTCCTTCCCCATTGCTCCCAAGAAAACAACATTTCTGCTTCTGAATCCTGATCAGGTGCATCGGTGTGATACTAAAAAACCTTTTATTTGTTCACTCGTCGGCTTTGTCAATGTTTTTCCTTGTTTTTCTCTTATCAGGAAAGAATTCAAATAGAAAATGGGACTCTCCTCATCCCCATGCTGAATCTGTCAGACTCAGGCCTCTATCAGTGCGTGGCAGAAAATAAATATGACACCATTTATGCCAATGCTGAGCTGAGGGTGATCGGTGAGTAAATGTCACTAAAATGTGCAGGTACCAGTAAAAAGGACAGTCGTTGAAAAAAAAATTGAATTTCAGGAAAGAGGAGATGAAACCTGGCAGTTCAAACCTGATATTTCTTTGCTTTTCACCCACATGGAAATGTGGGGTTTTTTTAGTTTAATTTCATGGCTTGTTTGAGGAAGGAATCTAATCCATGTGTGGTCTTTTTTATTATCACATATACACCTGTTTAATGAATGCTCTTTCTCGCTTAGTTTGAGTTATTAATAGTTATTCTGCAGGTTTTAAAGTTATTTCAGAAAGCAAGGGAAATAGGTTGAGCTATAAACAAAGAGCATATGGCAAGTATGGACATAAACAAATAACAAGGAATCTCATTAATTAATGATAACCAGAGATGAACATGAATGGAATTTGCTCATATATTATAAAAGTATTCTGTTCTAGACTTCAAAATGTAAAGTTTGCTCAACAGTCAAAAATCAGTGAAACCAGTAACACACATCAGGAGCACCCAGCATCTTGTGTTTTCTCCTTCTCCAAGAGTGAGTTTTCACATAAACTGCTGGAAAAATAAACATATTTTCAGAAAACAGAGTAGGTCTATGAAAAGAAAGCCAGAGTAGAACTGTGCTTGTGACAGAAGACTCTCTGCAGATGGATATATGTGGCTGGATCAGGGGTGTGAAGTTTATCCTGCTCAGGAATCTCGTCTTCCATCATGGATAGACCAGTCCTCCCAGTCTCCAGATTTCCTCAGGAAAATTTATGAAATTACTGTGTCAGAGCACACAGCTCTAGGCAGAGAGCTCAGAAACAGAATTAGAATTCTCTGGTCCATAGATACAAATTTAATGTGTAGATTTAGATTTACTTTTGCAGAAATCTGAGAACCGAAACAATTTCTGGATTCTCTGGCTGAGCTCAATGGGAAGAATTTGGCAAGTTCATTTAGCAGAGTCTCTTCTTCCTTCTCTCTTTTTAGCTGCAGCCCCTGATTTTTCCAGAAATCCTGTGAAGAAGCTGTCTGTTGTTCAAGTTGGAGGGGAAGTTACAATTGGTTGCAAACCCAGTGCTTCTCCCAGAGCTGTTGTTTCCTGGAGAAAGGGTTCGGAGGCTCTGCACCAGAACAAAAGGTAGGGGCAGCAACCAGTTATTAGGTTATTAATTGAAATTTATTTTTAATTTGTCTTGTTTTTGGATTTTTGACTACAACCAAAGGATTTTCTCCCAGCTTTGCTTGAAGTTATTATTATGAAGTATATTATTGTTAGAATAATATCTGATAATTGGCAGAGCTGGTTTTGTAAAAGAACTCTTCAGAAAGAACTGTTCAGAAAATTTGCAATATATATCAGATTTTTACACTTTTTTTAAAAATTTAAAATATATAAGGTTTTTATGCTTCTGAGGCATAGCCTCTGTTTCCCCCCATTTTAGTAATTAAAGGTAGGATATCTGTTTTCTTGCTATGAACATGAAAAACCATCAAAGTCAAACACATGTACATGTATACATGTAGTAAATAACACTTTTACAGTGTTGGGCCATTGGATTTCCTCTGTTTTAACATCATTTAAAGCTGATTGAAGCTCATCTGGCTCAGGATTGCTTTTGGCAGCTCATCCATGGAAATGCCAGAGGCCCCTTTGTCTTTGGAGTGGCCGTGGAGCTCTGCGGGTACGATGAGCGCAGAGCCGGAGCGAACCCACGCGGGCCATTGTGTGATCCATACATTTGTGCTCATCATCGCTTAATCCATGGCCAGCCACCGAGCTGGAGGGAATCAGCCTGCCGAGGAGGCAGCCCTGGAGGCCCAGGGAGGCAGGATGTGTCCCCAGGCTGAGGTGTAATCGCTGTGTGGCTGTGCAATAACCCCCGGCACAATCGGCCTCCCAGGCCTGGCGCTCACGTTTAGGCAGGATTGAGCCCCTGGCCCAGCACTGACAGGCCCCCACACACCGGTTTGGGTCAGGTGGGGTTTGGTGAGGATTAATTCCTTATTTCTGAGCTGCCAGGAAGCATCTCCTTTGTTATATTCCATGTCCTCAAGCACAGGGTGGGATCGTTGGGGCAGACAATCCCCATGGAGTTGGACTCCACGATCCCTTCCAGCTCAGGTTTTTCCATAATTCTATAATTCCACACTAATGGCAATTAAATAGCGAAATATTAAAATCAGAGGGTCTTACTGACAGAAATGAGGGATATTGTATGCAACATACAGCCCTGAGGATATTTCCATGCACAAATGGAGACAGATGGATTAAATGGGCAGCAGTGTCTTCAGAAGTGCTGAGAATGTCTGAGAGTCCTTCTCAGCATCTCTTTCAGCTCACAAATATAACAGCAACCCTCTTTTGTCACATTCTGTCGTCAGCCTTTGAAATCTATAATCAGTAATTCATAAAGCTCTGGCAGCTGAACACCAGATTTTCACACAGGACCACTTGCTCAAGGAGGTTAATTCGGGTCACATTAGACTTAAAATGACGATGATTCTCTAGAACATTATCCCAAACTGTGGCACAAAGAACTATTTCCCTACGCCACGCTGCAGGGATGAGCAATAGAGATAAATCACAGGAGTATTTATGAAAGAAGGTGCAAATCTGAGAATTTTACATAGGTGCTGGCAATGGAACAGAGAAATTTGGGTGAGAAATCATCCCATGGGCATAGAAAATCTCTCAATTACTTTTACCCCTTTAATAAGTGGTGATTTTATTTTCATTTTAACCGCTTACAATGGAAAACACTTTTCTAACCAGTACTTAATCAAATCTTTATTTGTCTTCTGATTGTATTTTGATTGTATTGCCTATTCCAGAGGCTGAACTAAGCCTGGATCTTCAGGTTCCACTACTCTGATATTCCCCACCTGATTTACTGATAAAAGAAATATTTACACACTCCGTACAGTATTTACTTGTGCTCCTGTATTAATATACTAACAATAATTCCAAGCATATTGTAATTTCTGAACATCCCAGAAGGCTCCTGCTGCTGGGCAGGAGCAAATAACAGGAGCAGGATTTACAAAGGAGACAGGGTTTAAACTCTCTGTGTGCACATTATTGCCAGCGTGGCCACTGGTGCAAAGTGGAATTTATGAGGTTGTTTGATTATTAAATGACAAACTGGCTAATGTCATGGTTTAAAAGGATGGGAAATAAATCATCAGTCCAGTGCTAGTCCAGAGATCTCCCTGACAGAAGACAAAATGAAATAAGGGTTTGTGTGGCTGTAAAGTACATGGCTAATTAAAGTGCTGGAATTACACATAAAAAGAGAGGGAACATGGTCTGTTTTTCTCCACAGATATGATTAAACCCTGACAAAGCCTTATTTCTGCTCCCATTTTATCATGCTGCAATTATAACCTTTATGGGTTCTTTTACTGGCCTTTTTAAAAATATTTGGTAGGGTTATAGTTGCTAAAAAAAGGAAACACCAATCCCTTCCAGTTCTGGCAGCCAAACTGTGATGGGCTCATTCCTAAATAAGTCAGATCACACAGCTGCTTTTAAATTATTTAGATAAATTTAATATTTTGTTAAGGAAATAGTGAAACGAGACCTATTCTGCCCAAAGGGGAAAAAATATTCCTTCTTTTTCACCTTTTCCCTTTCACTCCTGGTAATAGTTTATTCCTGTTAGTCCTGAATATCTGGTAACCAATCTCCCCGATCAGCTGAGCTCTTGATATCACAAGAGAACTTTCCTTTATATTAAATTCAGTTTGTAAGTGTGTAAAGAGGAGTGTGCTAAATAGGAACACTAATTAATAGATGCACAATTAAATATTTTTAATTACATTTCCTCTGACTTCTTGAGGCCACTTTGAAGTTTACAAAGCTGCAGTATTTGGGCCCCTGCTATCTGAAAAATATCTTAGAAGTTTTTGAAGGGTAATTTTCTGCATCTCTTGCTGGGGTTCAGCAGTGAAGGTTCTCAGCCCTCTGTCCCCTTTTCAGGGCAGAATTTTCTCCAGCCCCATTTGTCTTTCCCATCCTTTCTGTAGCTCAAACCCACCATTGCTCAGCTCTTCAGCAGCTTGTCTGCTCTCATTTCTGTAAAATACTTCACTGCATTTGAAGCACACATCTAAATCCTGCAAAAAACGCCAAAATTATCATTTTTTTCCATTAGATGGTGAAATAAATCCTGAACATACCAGTACCAGGTATTTATTGTTCCCAGCCCTCTCCACTGAATGTTTCCCTTCCAGATTTTCAGAAATAACTCCATTCTACCTTTATTGGCGGGGCTCAGGCTCTGAGTGATGGGATTTATCCATGGTCCATGGACCTGAGAGAGGGAATTTGAGGTTACCAGCTGCAGGAATCCAGAGGAAATCCCACAGCTGGCGTATCCTGGCTGGTTTTCCCTGCTCCCCCCTCATGTGATATCCACCAGTTCAGCTTCAGGAGCTCTCTTGGGCAATTATTCTTCTTCTTTGGGTCAAAATCTGGAGAAACAGGGTTTGAGGAGCAATGCCACTCTAATGGACAGCTGTTTGGCCTTTGTGGAATAAAGAACTTTTCCTGGTGTGTGCTGTGGGTTTGAGCTCACTGTAGCAATGCAACACAACAAAAACCAAGTTTTGTGCTCCAAACTCCCTCCCTGAGGAGTCTGGCACAGATTTCAGCTATTTTCATGTGTGTCACATCCTCAGTGCATGCAACAGGAGTTTTCTTCATCGCACTTCTCATTTCTGTCCTCTCATATCCAACTGAGGAAACGAAAGAGAAGAAAGGAACAATTCCTATATTAAATAAAACAAATTTTCAAGTCTAGACACCAATCTCATCACAAACGTCTGTCTCCATGCCTTCAGTGGATTCAGATTCAGGACCCTCGTGGAAAACTTACTTTACAAAAATTCCTTTTGATGGGAGCATTTTAATGAAAGGGAATTTGGCCTCGTTTTGCTTTGCCAGAGAGAGGTGCTATTCCCCCAGCCTGGGCTGAGGATCCCCAGGCACTGCAGTGACTGCATAGAAACATTTGGGATTCATTTCACTCGGAATTTCGATGAGGAGAGCTGAGGGAAACTGAGAAATGAGGTAGGCTGGAAGACTGCATTAGTCATATACAGCACTTTCCATGCATTAATAATCAGTAATAAGCAAATATTCATAATTTAAATTGTTTTTGGGGGCCCAGGCAAGAAGTACATTTAGAGATGATAAAATATGCTCAATACTTGTTGGCTCCAAGTCTTTCTTGTAGGAAACAGCTCAGTCCCAGTTCTGTGAAGGATGGGAATGGACCCTCTGCCATAAATAAAGCTGGTGAATTCTGTGTCCTGTGGCACACTTGGATTTGGTGTTTTACACTCAGGTTATTGCCATTACTTAGAGGAAACATGGAAAAACGGTGGCTTGGGAAGCTGTATTTCATCAACACTGGGAAGAGAACGGAGCAGATGTTTGTGACTGGCAGGGGGAATTATCTGGGAATTGCTGAGTTCTTGGAGCTTCCCCTCGGAGCCCAGACTCGAGGGGTTCTCCTGCTCCCAGGGGAGCAGCCAGGACCCAGCAGCTTTCCTTAGGATCTGTCCTCCCACCACCCTCTGAGCACCCCCTGCTTGTGCTTTCCATCTGCTCCTCCACTGTTCACAGCCAGGTTCCAAAACCATGAGCGCTTTAACACATTAACACTTCTTTGTTATTTAGGAAAAGGATTGTTTTGTGTCTGTGGGTGGGATTAGACAAACAGGGAGTTAAAAAGTGCAGCTCCTCCTGAGATGCAGCTCCAATCTCTGTTCTCTGTGACTCGGGATGGCTGGAGCTGTGCCAGGGCAGGTTTGGGATGGATTTTAGGGAAAGGCTTTTCCCCCAGAGGAATGGGCACGGCCTTGAGGGGACATCGCTCCCAGGGATGCCCAGGGTGGGATTTGGGGACTCTCATCCTTGTGGGGCCCTCCCAGCTCAGCTTCTCCTGTGATTATTTGGTAAACAGGAGAAGCTCTCACTCAATCCCCTGATCAAACACAACACACAAAATGCATTGTCTGTGAAACCAATTTGAGCAGAAATGTGTCAGGACAGTTCAGCAAACTTCAGGGAAACATTTCAATTACCAGAATGTCAGCGCTGTTGGTTCAGCTTCAGAATATCCATTATCCTTAAAAATAAATTAAAAAATCTGCTTGGGGAGGAATCAAGACCAAATGGATAGAAAATTCCAAAATTTGCACTAGTCTGCTAACAAAGGAGGAGATTGATGGCACTTGACTATTCTTTAGCTGAAGTCAATATGCAGCCTGAGGGAGTTATTTACTTCTTCTTGGCAGGTGCCTCCCTCTCAAATGAGACACCAAACTTAGATAAGAAAAGCTGAGGGAATGGAACCCATCCACGGCGTCTGAAATAACCCTCAACTGCCTTGAAGTCAAAGCAGATGAGTAGCACAGGCAAAGAGGAGTTTTGCTTGTCAGGCTGCCCAGTGCCACAAACCACCCTGCCTTCCTCACCTGCTGCTTGCACATAAAATACCCCAGATATTTGCATGCAGGTACCAAATTCCATATAAAGCCTATTTTTCTTATGATATTCCAGAATTTATTGTTCTATTCCCAGCTTTCTACAGCAATGCAGCTGGGTGAATAGCACTGGGATATTAATTTTACTATTATTTTATTTTTTAAGTCTGGGTTTTGAAGCCTGGATTAAGTGTGTCTCTGTGTTTATCCTCCTTGCTTCTCTACCATGAGGAGCTTTGCATAGCTTTGATGAGATGCCTTAACCCTTCTATCTTATCAGAGTCTGTGTGCTTGTAAAGAAGTTCATTTCCTATTTTAGTATTTAAACAGAGCACTTGAAGTGTGGGCATCAGCAATCAGAGCAATTCCAGCTATCTCAGACACCACTGCTGAAAGTCAACAGGAATACAAATTAAGCTTATCTGTTGATGAAATCCCACTTTTGCCTGGAGAACCAATGGGATTGATTCCACCTCTGCTAAATTTGATTAATCACTTCAGCTGCGTTCCGTGCTTACAAACAGATTGACAGGAATCAAAAGCACCGGATTTACCTGCCTGCTTTCAGCGTTTGGTCTGAAGTTACTCTTTAAGTCATGAAAACTCCTGCAAAACCTGGGGATGCTGTTTAGAAGTGTTTTTTATCTCCAAAGCCCCGGTGTCACAGCACATTTGGTGCTAACCAGACAAACCCCACCATCACACCATCCCTCAGGGAATGCTGAGAGCTGCAGGAAGTATTTTCTAGCTAAAAATATCCAGTGCTGGCACCACAGTGCTCCTGGTTTCAGACAGAAAAGAGAAGGGAATTGCTGAGAACTGGGAGAGGCAGCTCCATTGTATTTATTGGTATTTATTTGCTCTCAGCAGGGAAGTTTGTCATGTTTTGGGGTTTGTGTGGTTTTGGTGTTGGTTGTAGGCATTTTCCAGTGCTTCCCCCTGCACAATGCCCCTGGATCTGGGAGGAACACCACACGTGGCAGCACCCATGAGAATCACCAAAACTGGTGATATTGGCATAAGAGAAGTTTTACAATCAAAGGGTTGTCAGAAAACACCCCAAATTCAGTACCTTCAGTCTTTCCTTCTTCTCCAGCTTTCTGGTGATTTTGTTCTTGCTCCCCACGCTGAGGGTGAAGGCAGGGGAATGGAAAACTTGACTGAAAGATGAGGAGGGAGATAAGGAGAAGGAAGAACAAGCACAGATGATGGGAAGAGAAAAGAAATACTTTATTTTTCATTCTTTATCTTATTTTCCTTTGTTTTCCGCCTTTCTTCTCTCTCTGTTCTGTTTCCATTTGAAGTCAAGGCACTGCAGAGTAACGAGGAGGCAGGAGGGGACCCCCATTGCTACCTGACCCAGGCAGCAGCCAGAGGATATTGGTGCAGGGGATTACATTATAGAATATTGGAAGACAGGAGAAAAGGGCTTTTCCTTTCTTTTCTCTCTTCTTGGAGAGTTTTGCAGTGGAACAAGCCAATAAACCTAATTTCACCCTGTACTGCTGAGTGCTCAGTGCCAGTGTTTAGCACAGCAGATAATGTGAGCGAGGAGGAAGTAAATGAAGCAGATGTTCTCACGTGAAAATGAGAAGGATTTATTACAACTCCCCTCTGCCAGACACCCCTCTAATGCAATTTGAAATTGTTCCCACTCAAGTCATGGCAGCCTTGTTAAGGGGAACATTTCCAAGGGGCTGTCCTGCATGCTGGGATGTCCCAGGAAATCTGTCACTCTTCCCTGTCATGAGGAATTGCAATAATCCAAACCCCAGAGAGTGTCAGTGCTGTGTCCTCTCCCCCTTCCAGCTCGTGTCCTGTCTCTGCTCCATGCCTGTTTTCTGATGGATGCTCAGGGCTCCATCCAAAGCCAGATAATCTCATTGGATTTTTTCCACTGAGCAGGCTGGGAATCAAGGTTCCTAATTAGGAGTTTGCAGGAAAAAAAAAAAAGGAATGAGAGAGAGAATGCAACCTTCTGTGCTTCTCTTCCAGTCCAGGTTGTGCTGCTGTGCACATTGTTGCTGCTGGGGGTATTGCAGCAGCATCAAAAATGCCAGTGTGGGGTGGGAAACATGCACCAGGTTTGGAAAAGCTGCACCAAATTTGGAAAAGCTGCACCAAATTTGGAAAAGCTGCACCAAATTTGCTGTACAGGCACCAAATGGAAGATTCTGATGCCCAGAGTTCTCAGAGAAAGTGTCACATTTGAGGGAACAGATCAGGGTGTGTTGAGGAGGTGACCTAAAGTGAGATTGATTAACAAAGGATCACAGAACATCCCAGGCTGGAAGGGATCCACCAGGAGCATCAAAGTCCTGCTGCTGCACAGGACAAACGTGGTGGGCACAGGGACTGTAGCCAGGCAGTTTCCAGGCACGATGAGCAAAGAATCTTCCAGGCTGGGATTTCTGGGATCATTTGCAGTGGGAAGGGTCATGTGAGTGAGAGCACCTTGGAAAAGTGGCTGATGCTTGGCTACAATGAAAGATCTGTAGGAGATCATAAACAGCTCTGGTTTAGCCATGGGATTTTGGGACAAAGGAATGTTGCTCTTTCACTGCTCCTTTTCCACAAGAGCTAAAAATCTTCTCAGATTTTCAGTGCAAGGGAAATCTGGAAAGGGGAAGGGAAAGCTGAAGGGACACACACAAGTGACAGAATGTGACTAACACATCAAAAAGACAGAAATTTCCTGTGCTCTGTGCTATTTGGAGCAAGGACGTGGGTCTGGGGCTTCAGTCAACCACACCCAGTCCCCATCACTCAAACTGGGCTTAAATTCTCCAGCCCAGGAGGATTGTCCCAGGTTTTCTGGGGAGACCAACCAACAGGCACAAGAAATCAAAGGTGATGAGACCAGGCTGGATGGGGTTTGGAGCAGCCTGGGATAGTGAAAGGTGTTCTGCCCTTGACTGGGGATGGAATGGGATGAGCTTTAAGGTCCCTTCTACCCCAAAGCATCCTGGTATTCTCTGACTCTATTTTGGGGGTTTTTGGTCTCTGATTCTATTCCAGGATTTCTGAAATCCAACCAGGGCCATGCTGGTGTCAGCTGCTTGTTGTCTGGACAGAATTCTTTAAGGTTACCCACAGGTTTTGTTGTTCTTGTGCTTCTAAAATGTGTTCTGACAAGCAGAGAGGGAAGCAGCTTCCTGCAAGTGAATGAAACACTCAGAGGGCAATTCAGGGCCTTCTGTAGTGTTTAAATTCCACTTAAATCCCATATTAAGGGCTTAGTTTTACATCTGGAGTGAATTTAGTTGTGTGAAGGGCTGAGTCAGAGCTCCTGATAGTGTCTGGATCATAAAAATGATGATTAATGGTGGGATTAGAATAGTGGCAGTGTGGACATCCCATCCTGTGCTGGAAGAGCTTTTGTCTGATGTAGTGGAGTTACAAAGATTTCACAAAACGAGCAGAACTTGGAAGATGAATAAATTGGCAGAGGTTTTATTTGGCAATTCTGTTCCTTTTCTGCTTTTCTTTCCCATACACACAGAGGTGCTGTTGCCCAGTATTCCCTGGCTGCCAGTTCTGGGATGTATCACTACAAGACATTTGGGCACGGGGTGTTTTTTGTCCCTTTTTTCTTTGGCCATCACAGAGGAACATCTGCCTCACATTTAATCCTTGAGTGCATTACAGCCAGGGCAAAATAATTTTTGCTGTTTTGTGTTAAAGGCAGTAGCAGCTCCTGAAAATCCTGTGTTTTCTCTGGAATCTGTATGATGGAGTATAGCTCAGTTCAGACGGCTGTATATATTTACATAAATAAATATTTGTGGTCCCAATTGCAGGGATTTTATGCAAAAATAATTCTATTTTTAGGAAGAGGGAAGAATTTTAAGAAATAGGATGGAAGAGTTCTAGTGTCATGTTTTATAATTTCTAATAATATTATTTTCTACAATATTTTAATAAGACCACTCAACTGAATTGTGTAATTTTGTTTTGATCCAAATAGTTAAAAGATTATAATGGCATTTATTTGATTTCCAGTTAATTGTCAGTCAACCCTGAAGCTCATTTATATCAGCATGCAGATAAGGAAAAAATCTTTTAAGCACAGTTTATTAAATGGCAACACTATTAGCATACAAATTATGCTCAGAATAGAATAAACAGGTACAAAGTTCATTAACATATGATACAGACAGTCAGATCTCAGATGGGATTCAGTGGGACCTTTTCAAAAATACCAGGGCTGTCAGCAGCAGGGACAAGTCATTCACTCAGCCAAACTTTACTCACATTTCCTCCTGCATAAATCACTGCTAATTCCGAGTCACCTGGGAGCTGTGCTCATCTTTCTGCCCCTCTCTCGCTTCCCTTTGTAGTTTTTAATGCAGCCTCTCCTGCTCCTCAATCTTGGTAAAATTAGAGGAGTCAGATATTGTCTCTGTGTCTGGCAGCATGTCTGGAGAAATTTATAAACAATATATCTTTGCACAGCCTGGAAATAAAGAGGGGGTTTGCTCCTGAGCAGCAAAGGGAGGATGAGCAGACACGGTTTCAAATCGGATTTCTCAGATAATAAAAATTACTTTGCCTCTGATTTCATCAGATCCAGATTCCTCCCTTTTTATCAGCACAGCGCCGTGATGAGGCCTCAACAACGCTGGGAGGTGTCAGATGTTAGAGTCAGACAGGAGACAAGAGGGAATCTTTACAAAGTATCAGGGTTACTTTATTTGGAAGAGAATTACACCCTCGAAGGGAGAGCTGCCCTTCTGGCAGGGCTGAAACCTGCAGAATTCACCCAGTTTTACACCTATCCAGCTCAAGATTTTGACGGGGATTTCAAAGCCCTTTGCTGTTCGAATCCATGCATTTCATATCCATGAATTAACATCCCCCCTCTCCCAAAAACAGACTGGCTGAACAATGCAGCAGTGCACAAAGCTACCCCTGCTGCACTTTTAAATCTAATGACTTGACACCTCTTTCTTTTCTCAGATTTCATTTCTTCTACCAGCCTTGTTAAATACATATTATTCTTTCATGCTCTTAAGATCAAAGCAAATAGCCATCAACAATCTTTTGTTCACACGAGACAACACGTTCGGAGATGGTTTGTTTGGCCTGGTTAATTAAAAGCCGTACCTATCATCCCAGCTTGATTTCTCAAGTTCTTTACTTAAAAAGTATGTGTGACAATTTTAATGAGCTCTCACTTCTTCCCCACAGCCCCGTGGCTTCTGGACAAACTTTGCAAACTCTTCTTTTTGAACATCACACGGAGCTCTGACTCCAGCAGATCCCGGGGACTCTGTTTGTTTTCCCTTCCTGCACATGGTGCTCATCTCATCTCCTGATGGAGTCACTCAGAGGGGAATTTCAATATTTATATCTGATGGGTTTAAAGTGAAAGAGGGCCAGGTTAGATTGAGAAGGAAGAAGAAATATTTTACATTGCTGGTGACAAAATGCAGCTGTGGTTGACCCTGGATCCCTGGAAGTGCCCAAGGCCAGGCTGGAGGGGGTTTGGAGCACCCTGGGGCAGTGGAAGGTGTCCCTGCCCCTGGAACTGGATGATCTTTAAGGTCCTTTGCAAGCCAACCCATTCTAGGATTCTAAATTTCTTCATTATAATATTTCTGTATATTCCAAATTTGCCCTGGTGTGCAGGAGCTTTGCATGAATAGTCAGAACTAGATTTTCATCTCTTCTTTTGCTCACATCAGCTTGGTTTAATTGAGCTGCTCACCCAGAGGTTGCACCAGGCAGGGGCACAGGAGGCAGCAGGACTCTGATCAGGATTTAAGCATTTTGTAAATCAGAGATGCCAGCCTAGAGTTAGGCCTGTGCTTAAGCAATCCCTTGCTTACTCAGGGCTTTATGAACAGCTGGGTCCTGAGTTCTTCCGTCCCCTGCCTCTTTCACAGCATTGCATTTATCAGATCTGCTTCAGATCTCATGCTTTTGGTCCTTTGGCAGGCACTTATTTACTTATTGAGAGAAGTCCAGTCCTCCTGGCAGACAAAATATTCTCCTCGCATTGTGTTGGACAAGTTAAACTTTTCTGTCTCGTCACAGCACTTGGAATTGCCTTGTCTGGTGATGCAGCTGCTAAGAATTATTATCTATAGCCTTCACACAGCCTCAAATGTTGTGAAAAGGAATGGTTTCCAGCAAGCCTTTCAGCAGGTGAGACATGCCTTTCACAGCTTCTTTTTAAACCATTTGTCAGAGCTTGATCCAAAGCCCATTGAAGGCAATATTCCCATCGCCTTCTGCATCACAGCTCCCTGATTTGAGAGAGAAATGGGAGAGTTCAAAGTGCGGCCCCTCTGAACCCACCCAGGGCTCAAAGCCGTGGCTCTGAGGGGGTTTAGGGCAACTCTGCTGCTCTTGGCACCTGGGACAGCGTTTCACAGGGCATTTGAAATGCATCATCCTGATTTTCTGCTCTGCTCTGTCTACCCATCCCTCTCCTGACACAGAGCTCAGGACAGCTGGAAATTTCTCACTTTTTCAAACGATCTTTTTTTTTTTAAATTCCCTTCCCCACTAAACTAATTACTCTGGAATTCCTTTGTGCTCTTACACAAATTCTGCCTGAGTGTTTTATTTACTGCTCGCTCTAATTGTCGTTAGGTAGTGTGACCTGTTTCAAACAACTCAAGAGCTTTTATTTAGCAGATTTTCTCTCTGCTAAGCTCTGTTTTGATCCATTGAAAGAGCCATTCCATCCTCAGCCTGCCCAGCCACTGAAATATTGTTTCAGAACAGCATTTCTTCAGATCAAACGTGACACTGACAGCTCTTGAGTGGGTACAAACCCCTCTTAGTGGCTAAATGAGAGAGATGGGAATTATCAAGGTCTCAATTCATCATGAAGAATATAGGGATGAAAAATCTGAGGCATGACCAAACTTCAGTGAAATAGCTGCAACCAGAATCCACAGGGGCTAAGACAGAGCTTTCAAAGCTTCTCCCCTTTGCCATTCTGTATTTTGCAGACTGTTTTTTCCTGTGTATTTACCTACATTGAGGCTTTTGGGGATGGAGATTGTCTTTTTTATTTATTTATTTATTTATTTTTTGCTTTATGCCACTTCTGGATTTTAATTTGCACCTAAGAGCTTTCAGGTGCAACTGCAGTAAAAGTAACAGGTCATCAATATTTGATGGAGAGAGAGACACTGAGGTGTTGTGTTATAAATTATTATTCAGGTTATTATTTATGAACATTTGCTGATCCACACTGGCATCTCTTTGGGTACTGTTTGATGAGCACCATGTGTTACTCAGGCACTCGACTGCATCCCCTATTTTATCACCAGCAGTTTTTCTGGTGGTTGGTGCAAGCTGATGGGAAGAAACGCTCCATTAATGCAAAAAATATTGCAGAGGCAGAAGGGGAACGCTTGGAAATGTTTCTTCATATTCAAAGCTGCCTTTGGAACAGTAAGAGGTGTGTCCCCATACAGAGGAGAGGACCCAAGGCTCCTGTGTTGATGCACAGGAGTGACACCAGCTCAGCTCATGGGATCACAGAATCGTGGAATACCCTGAGTTGGAAGGGACCCAAAAGGATCAGAAACACTGCCCCAGGTGCCAAGATCCAGCCCCTGTCCCTGCCCAGACACCCCAAATCCCAGCCTGGGCATCCCTGGAGCTCTGGCAGCCTCAGGGCTGTGCCCATTCCCTGGGGAGCCTGGGCAGTGCCAGCACCCCCTGGGGAAGATCCTTTCCCAAAAATCCAACCTAAACCTGCCCTGACACAACTTCATTCATCCTTCCTTATCCAAAAAATATCATTCAGCTGATCCATCACAGTGTTGAGGAGTGGACTTTGCTTCTTCCTATTTTCCTCTGCTCCAGCTCAAAATGATGGATTATTAAAGCTGAACTTATTTCCTCACTGTACCACAGTGGCAAACCCAGAGCTGCTGCAGTACCTGGTGATTATTGCCAAGGAAACAAAGATTTTTCATTCAGGCCTAAATCCCTTCCCCTCTCAGCTGCACACCCCAGTGACAGCAGCACAGGGACCTCTCTGCTTGTCCCGGCCCTAAATCCACCCTGCCCTGCTCAGGAGCAGATCTTTGTGCAGGGAAAGGTCAGATGAGCGTGGGAGACATGGAATTAGGGGGATGTAAGTGAGAAGATCACCAGGAATCCACGTTTAGTGCTTCTCCTTCCCAGCTGAGATTCTGGGAGGGTGTGACAGGAGCAGGACAAGGTCTGACGTGTGTTCCACTGGCAGTTACAAATGTACAAATGCCAGAATGGGGAACAGAAACACACTGTGATGGGTTTTTTTTGTGTGTTTAATGGTTCTGATGCTGCTGCCAGCTCCAGCTTCTGCTCTTGTGATTGTTCATTTCCTTTAATAATTCAGTACATCACCCAATCTTATGTTGTTAGTAATAAATATTAAATACCCAAGCTGTGATGCATGAATTAGATATTTTCTATTTTATGAAAGGAGCCTTGTATTAGAGTTAAATGTCAATTAAATGAGGGATGTAAAAAATGATGCAGTGCTGCTGTGAGTGAATGGAGCCTGGTTTCCTGTGGAGTTGTGGCTTACACTGAATTTTTTTGATTGTAAGGAAATGTGATATTTGGGTGCAGGTTCTCTGATGCCTATTGAGAACTGAGCTTAGCAGCAAAAGGAGATGCACATGGGACCCTGACCCCATTTTTATGAAACTTCCAGGACCTTCATGTCCTAAATTTCTTCTAAACTCAGAAAAAAAATTGTTCAAGTTCCACATTTGCCAGGTGCAGCAGGTGGATGTTGAAGAACTGGGGGAAAAAACCCAAAAATATTACAGAATAATATTTTCTGTGCTAAAGTTCATTGCTAATTCAGCTTTGATTTGAAAATCCTCTACTTTTAGATGCGTGTTCTGTGTGATTCTGTAGAAAATCCCCAAAATCCTGAAGTCCTGCCCTTGTATGTGACAGCAGAAGGGACCCAGGCACAGTGACAGCTTATCCAAGGAAATAATATCCAATCCTTGTCCTGACTTACACCCCAAAGCATCTTGTTAACGTGAAAAAAAAAAAAAAAAAGAACAAATTTAAAATTTAAAATTAAAATTAATTTTAAAAATTATTTTTGTCCAAAAAACCCAGGAGTGGTCCTGAAATTACCATTAAATGCAATTTCCCCCATACTCTGCAAGCTGATATAAACCACCCAGTGACTCCAGGGTGGTTTGGGGGCCCTTTGAGACAGTGATGGAATTGATTTGGCTCCCTGGCCTGTGAGGTGGCATTTGAGCACCTCAGCCAGCCTGATAATATCTTTTAATAATCCTGACAGAGCTCCATGGGCAGCTGGGCTCACACTCAACCTTAGCTTGGCTTAGGAACACTGAGTTTGTAAAAAAAACCAACAAAATCGTGGTAAAATATAACACAAGGATGTAGCAAGTTGAGTCTTTTGACTTTTTCTTGAGATTCCAGATTTTGCTGTAAGAAAGTCACCAGGAAAAGTGAATGATCAACCCCGGTTTGGCAATAAAACATTTCTAATATAGAAATTAATAAGCAGCAGAGGTGAAAATTGGTTAACACATATTCAGCTTGCTGTAGAAGAGAAAAATCACAATGGAAATGTTTAAATATTAAAAGTCGCACTGCATTTCTGTTACTGCTCCTCTGCCAGAAATCTTTTTTATTTCTATTTTTCCATTGTTGCCCAGGAAAGTTGTGGATTCCCCATCTCTGGAAGTTTCCAAGGCCAGTTTGGAGGGGACTTGGGACAACCTGTGATGGTGAAAGGTGTCCCTGGGCATGGCAGGGCGTGGGATGAGCCTTAAGATCCCGTCCAACCCAAGCCATTCTGGGACTGTGGGATTCCATTTTGTTTGTTTTTCCCCAGGGTGGTGCTCCTGGAGGATGGCAGCCTCAGGATCTCCAACACCTCCAAGGCGGATGCCGGGGTTTACATTTGTGTAGCCACAAACCAGTTTGGAACGGCCAGAAACTCAGGGAACCTGATTGTGAAAGGTATTTCAGTATTTCCTTCTTTTGTGGAATGAGGTGAGCTTTAAAGACCCTTCCAACCCAAGATTCTCTGATTTTGGAACTCTTTTTTTTTTTTTTTTTTTTTTTTTTAATATCCTTGTTTTCAGTAGTATCAGAATTGTTGTTGCAGCCTGCAGTGCAACCTCCTCCTTACCTCCTTAACTTTGCATCTGGCAAAAAATCTTTTGAATATTCACCTTCTGACAGAGCAATTAGCACTGATACAGCTCAAAGTGTGAGCTGAGGTGGTGCTGCAATGAAAACACCAAGAACTTCAGCCTTCCAGCAGCTCTGACTTCATTAAGGTTCTGTCCCTTTCACGTGTCCCATACATTGTGGCAATATGGGAAAATCCCATTAAAACACGAAACAAAAAAATTTAGTTTGCTTGGCATTTAGGAAGTTTATTAAAACACCGAGTAACAACATGGTATAAAAATGGTCTTGTTTGCAGGGAACATTTGTTTTTGTTTCCCCTCTGGAGAAGTTTGGGCTGTTCAATTATAGGCCTCATTGCTTCAGCATTATTTTCAACTGAAATGTCAGAACTTGGGAAAGCATAGCTAATGTGCAAATTAAGTTTATTGCTGCTCATTGAGTTGTTTATTCTTTGTGGGAGAAGACTTTATTGCACCTCCAGCACTCACATCTCCCCTCTTTTCTCCTCTGGAATGGGATTTGCCATATAATGCATTTTTGCTGTTGCTAAGCAAGATAGATGGATAAGGCAGAACCAAGAGCTTTTAAGAAGCTTTTAAAAGTATTTGAGGTGGAAGTTTTGAAGACAAGCCCATAAAAGAAGTAAAAAATATCACCCAAGTGAACATTCTGCATTAGTGAGGATGAGGAGGATACAACAAGAAGTGTGAGAGGATGGGAATACCATAATAAATTAATTCAGTTTTCGTTATCACTACTAAAAAACACACATCATGCCCTCTAAAAGGACAGCTTTCAATATTTATTTGGTGGAGATAAAAAGGTTCAGACCCATAATGAAGGAGATTTACGATAAGAGCAGTGTCCAAGGCCTGGCTGGACTTTGGGGCTTGGAGCAGCCTGGGACAGGGAGGTGTCCCTGCCATGGCAGGGGTGCCACTGGATGGGATTTAAGATCCTTTCCACCCCAAACCTTTCCAGAATTCTCTTATTTAAGAATCACTTAAACTCTGGAGTTCAGCTGTGATGAGAACTAACCCAGCCTCGTGCACATTTCCTTCTCCTCCTCCTCTCACATTACTTTCAGATCATATTAATATTGTTGAAGAGATTCTGCTCTCGTTTTCTACATGTGTCTAAATTCTCACCACTTTATAACACTTCCATGCACAAAAGCTTTATTCAAGGGAATTGCTTACAACAAAGTGGTTGTTATCTCTAATCTGTCTGCCAGTCATATCAACAAAAGTGAAGCCATATAAACCCATTTCTTTCCCCTTCAGTGAGCTGATACTTCCCCTCCTAAGAGCTGCAAGTTTGGGTCTCCATGTAATGGGTTAAAAATGATCAAATAAATAATTTTCCTGCCTGGGAAAGTCTTTGAAGCCATAACTTGACTAGTGCTGTGGAGTAAAGTACCACTGGCATTAATAGAGATTAAGGATGTCAATGTCTAAAGTGAGTGGAGATGAGCAGCAATTTTGCTTTTGCTGCAATCTTTGGCCAGGAGAATTCTTCAAGTTCAAAGAACCGTGGGCAGGTTCTTAGGAGAAGTCTGTACCTTTTGACTGAAATCATAACTATCGCTTATGGGCTTTATGAAGTAAATATAATATAATTAATATATTATAATATATATTTATATAATTTAAATATAATTTAGGGTGTTCCTAATATATAAACTAATTTAGGGTGTTCCTCTCACATCTGCTCACTCTCAGGCACACAACGTGGTCGTGGGGCTGGTGCTGCCATAGGAGTGGTCTAAAATCATCACCATATTAGAGAGAATTCCCTTTATTACAGAACATTTGAGCCAATTTGAAATAATTTCCCAAATGGTACAAACCTCCTTCAATAACCTCTATTTTTATAAGCATTTTAATTAAAAAGCTCTACTTTTTTTGTCTCCTCAGAAAGGACTGTCATCACCATTCCACCCTCTGACACAGACGCAACAGTTGGAGAGAGCATTGTCCTGCCCTGCCAGGTGTCCCACGACCCCTCCCTGGACCTGGTGTTCTGGTGGTCATTCAATGGCCAGAGAATTGATTTGAGCAGAGGAATCCATCACTTTGAAAGGATTGGAAGAGTGAGTTTCCCAAACTCCTTAATGAAACTCTTTGCCACAATCTTTATGCCACACGAATGTTTCTCATAATTCCTCCCTCGCTGTTCATGTGCCTGGCAAATCACTGTTTCTTTACAAAGGCTGCAACCATTTATTTTTCTTCCCTAAATTTCATAAAGGCACTTGAGTTATTTGTGAAGCCATAATAAAAATGTCCCCATGAAAGAAACTGATGATAGCTATGAATATTTTAATTTAAAAGCTGAATTTTTATTAATATTGAGCAATTTATTAAAATGCCCAGTACAGAAAGCATGTTGTGAGTAATTAGTTTACTTTTTTTTTTTTTTTTGGTATCTCTCCAGGAATCTGCTGGTGATTTGATGATAAGAAATATTCAGCTGCATCATTCTGGAAAATATGTGTGCATGGTGCAAACTTCTTTAGACAGTCAATCTGCAGCAGCAGATATAATTGTGAGAGGTATGTCTGTAAGGGAGACACACATATCTTCTAGAGGAATTAGGAATTCTTAACATCAGCTGTTGTTTAAATGGTTCCTAGGATGTCAATTCCATGTCTCAACAGTGAAATATTTTCTTTCTTTTACTCTTGGGCCATAAATTGTGGCCAGCATGATCCTGGTGCTCAGCCAAGCCAGGGGAACCCCTGCGGTTCTGCCCTGGTCTCTTTGGCAAAAATGTTGGCCCAAAAATGGGCCACACAGATCAGAGGGAAATCCTCTAATCTCAGCAGTGTTGTTATTTCCTTCAGGCATCTCTGGGTCACTCTGCAGGCTGGGAAAATCCAAATACCTCATTCCTTTCCCCTATTTGGAGATAATATGAAATAATATTTCTTAACTCAGCTTTTTACAGCCAGCAGTGAGGAAATGCTGTAATGGGAGCAGATCTGTAAGCCCTAAGAGAAATCAGAAATCTGTGTAGTGCACCATCCTGCATTCTTTCTGAACTCAGTTTTGATTAAATTCAGTCAGAATTCTCCTAATGTTCAATGGTTCAACAAAAGACAACATTGGGTGCCTTTCTTTGTCAGACACAAAAAAGAAATCATTCTTTTGTTTGTAGTTTCCACGTTAGCAACATCAAGACATTAATTTTCCTGACTCATAAAAATGTAATCCAGGCATGGAGCCATCATTTAGGGATTGTGCAGCTTCATGAATAATTCCTCTGACTTGAGAAAGTGAGAGCTGCCCAACCCATTCCAGCGGTGAATCTTCTCTTCCCAATACCTTCCTCTTAAAATGCTGATCGTGTCAGGCCCCCCAGGTCCACCAGAAGATGTTAAAGTTGAACATGTTTCTAGCACGACTGCTGGCTTATCCTGGAAGCCTGGAGTAGATAACAACAGCCCAGTGCAGATCTACAGTGTCCAGACCAGGACTCCCTTCTCGGTGGGATGGCAGGCGGTGGCCACAGGTGAGCAATTCGGGACTTGCCTTGGATTTTTTTATTTTTTATGTACCATTAATTACCTCAAAAATCCATTGGTGGTGTCATGTTTGCCTTCAGCTCCCGAGGTCATTAATGGCAGGACTCTCAAGGCCACGGTGGTGGATTTAAGCCCCTGGGTTGAGTACGAGTTCCGGGTGGTTGCCAGCAACAGCGTTGGGATTGGGGAGCCGAGCAGGCCATCGGCTCTCCTGAGAACCAAAGCAGCAGGTAAGGCCCTGCTTTCTGCCAGGTTTTTCCAGCTCTCAGCTGTGGGAATTTCACTGCAGCAGAGCCGCTCCTTCCTACAGGGTTATTTACCCAATTCCACAGGCGGGGAACCAATGAGTTCCACAAGAACGCGTTACTGGATGGACTCGGAGCACCCTGGGGCAGTGGGAGGTGTCCCTGCCCATGGCAGGGGTGGGACTGAAAGGGTTTTAAGGTCCCTCCCAACCCAAACCATTCTGGAATTCCATGATAGAAGCTGGAGTTAGCCTATGTTCCTCCCTTTAATGTGTCCCGACCAACCTTTCGCTCAAGCAACTGGGGAGAACAATTTTTGTTCTCCCAATTAAATCCAAGTTTTTACCCCACTCAAGGACTTGCACATGAAATAATAACTTCACTCTCTGAATATCCCTTGGCTGCAGAGGTGTTTGATGTCTGAGCATCAGGAGGAACAGGGTAATTTTAACTTTGGCAACTGGAGGAAATAAATGCCTGCATCCAAAGCCCAGTGAAACCAACATCTTCTAGTGACTCCAGAGTGGAACCCTTTCTGTCTGTCTGTCTGACCTTTACTCCTTTATCTTCTGGGAACTGGAACCTCACGGGAAGCTGCCTCATTCCTGGGTGACCAACACTGTCAGTCCTTTGACCTGCTCAGTTTGCTACAATTTATTTGCAGCTCAAGCCTTTGGTTTGTTTTATTTTCCTCCCAGCCCCCTGCTTATCAACTCTCTCCCACCTATAAAATCAGTGTTTTATAGGATGGAAAGCAGTAAAATGGAAGCAGCTTTTACAATCCACTTTCTCTTCTCTGTTTATCTCATTTGCCAAGCTCTGACGTTTGGCAAGCTGCATTTCAGGACAGATCTCAAAATACAGTATTGTACATTATACAGAAGAAAATACATTCCTTTTAGAATGTGGAATCCATTTGTTTCTGGGGATAGAATCCCAGAATGGTTTGGATCAGTAGGGACCTTAAAGACCATCTAGTTCCAACCCCCAGCACCTTCCAGAGGAGGTCAGATTTTTTTTATATTTCCCAGCAAAGCATCTCAAATAAATATTCTCCATTACACGACTGATCACAAAGACCAAATTAATCTTGAGAAGGTTCTTGTTGCTGTTACCACCATGGGGCTTTGTAAAGTGGGATATTCAAAACCAGACAGTCAGTGAAAGCTTTCATCTTTTTAAAGCTTTTATTTATTTATTTACTAGAGGGATTCATAAGACTGGGGCTACAAGGAGAAAGAAACAATGAAATTATTGTTATTTATCATGGCAATAACACAGGGAAGATTATTTCCTTACAGCATAGCTCTGTCTGAAGTTTAACAAAAGGGACAGAAAGACTCACTTCAGGTTTTAGCTGCTTAACTCCTTTACTGCTGTAAATTCTTCTGTCTCAAAATGTTGCAGTGCAGTGGGACAGTATCAACTTTAATTAATTTTTTAATCAGAATAGGAAACTGAAATCAGTAGGGCAGTGTGGACAGCAAATACTTGGCCAGGAAAGGGTGAATTTGAGCTGCACTGTTGTAATAACTATTTTGCCAGCCGAAATTTGAGCATTAGTAGATTTGTGGATGCAAATGAGCCAGTGTTCATTTCATTAAAATGGAGCTGAGAATTAATTGAGCTTCTGTTGGTGCACTCAGCTGTAAATTTTCATCTGTTTCTCAACTCTGACCCAGTTGAGGCTCTGCTGAGCCACAGCGCAAAATTTTCCCCATGCAAATGGAGTAAGTACCAAACACATTTAACACATGAGCTAATTGAGCATCACTTGGTTCATGAAACAGCGAAACACCAGGACTGAAAGTTTGTTTTGCCGTTTCCACACAATTCCTGTCAGTCTGAGATGATTTCCCTCTGATGTGCCCAAAGACATTGACTGTGGGTGACAAAAATGAGCAGCTCTGTGAAAGCCTCCAGAAGAGCCCAGGCTGTTTGCACTTGCACAAAAAAATGATCCTGAAATTCCTCCCATTTCTAGAGGAAGGAATCAGATAAATATTGATACGTGGATTAGAATCTGGAAATGATAATAGGTTGACATCAGTTTCTCTGAACTTTAAGCACTGTTGCTTTTATTGCCATGCCTGGAGCTGGGTTAATGCATTTGTAAATGGGAGGGACAAGCAAATATGGAAAAACTTGCCCAAAATATCTGAAAAAAAAGCTTCTGAGATGTAAACCCACCTATTTCTCACCCTACACATCAGCTTTTCAGGCAGTGAGAGCAGAATGAGGACAATGACAAAACAATCTTGAATTTTCTGAAGAGAGAGTTTGGAGATGGCACCACCAAATGTCCTGTAGAGGGTTCCTGTCTCTGCCCATTCCAGGGATCTCCTCTTCTCTTATACTTCTCCAGCAGCTGAAAAAAAGCATGACATCATAGAACCGCAGAATGGTTTGGGTTGGAAGGGACCTTAGAGAAGAAATAAAAAGCAAGAGGCAGGAAATGCTGATGTTTGCCTCTCCACCATGAGCCCTTTCAGCCTCAACAGAGTTCCCTGATCTCAATCCTCTACCTCTGGTGTCACACACCTGTGCAATTCTGGAGAAATCCAACTCTGATCAACCAACTTTCAGACACTCACAGTCTTGGAGAAGAGAAAAGCAAATTGTGAGTTTTGAATTTGCTACGAAAAGCATACAACCAATTAAAAAAATTAATATATTGCTCCAACAACATGTTTACTGAACAAATGCATAATTAGTAAATCAGTAGTGTTGCAACTACAGTCTGAATGGAACATCATTTTGCCAATTAGTTGATGAGGCATAATAATGTCAGATACTTGATGCTCCTAGTTCTTTAATTAATTTTTTTAACCAGGGTACTCGTGTATCAAATGCATCTATGACTTCAGCCTTAGAAAATGTGTAAACATCATTTCAGTTCATTTCAAATGGGCTGCTGTGCAGTGCAATCCCCGTTCCACCTGTTGAGAGGTGGAATGGCTGCAGGTGAGGTATGAAATGCTCTGATTTCCCACTTGGAAAGGCCTCCAGGATCATTGAGTCCAACCTTTGGCCGATCACTGCCTTGTCCAGAACTGGACACAGCGCTCGAGGAGTGGCCTCAGCCATGCCC
This sequence comes from Pseudopodoces humilis, assembly GCF_049639895.1. NCBI lineage: Eukaryota > Metazoa > Chordata > Aves > Passeriformes > Paridae > Pseudopodoces > Pseudopodoces humilis. The sequence continues at coordinate 18,812,929 of NC_142212.1, forward strand.
AGAGCAGAGGGACAATCTCTGCCTGGTCCTGTGGCCACGCTATCGCTGATCCAGGCCAGGTGACCTTGGCCCTCCTGCCCACCTGGGCACACCTGGCCTCATCACCAGCTGCTGTCACCAGCAGCCCCAGGTCCTTTTTTGCTGGGCCACTTTCCAACCACTATTCCCCCATCTTGAAGTGCTCCATGGGGCTGCTGTGACCCCAGAGCAGGACCCTGCCCTTGTTGAGCCTCACAGCCCTGGCCCCACAGATCCAGCCTGGCCAGATCCCTCTGCAGAGCCTTCCAGCAGATCCACACTCCCACCCAAACTGGTGCCATCTGTGAACTTCCTGAGGGTGCCTTCGATCCCCCAGATCAGCCATAAAGTCCTTAAACAGGCCTGGCCCCAGGAGTGAGCCCTGGGGAACCAGCTGCAATAAACACCTTTTCTTCTCCAGTTCCTGTGGTGGCACCTACGAACATCAGCGGAGGAGGAGGGAGCCGCTCCGAGCTGGTCATCACGTGGGAGGTAATTCTTAGCTCAATTAACCTCAGCTAACGGGGGAGAATCCGTGGTGAAATCACAGCCCTGCTGAAATCCAAAGGATTTTGGTCACCAGCTTTGGTAAAGCCTGGGTTTCACCCTGGATGTGGAGAGCAAACAGCCTGTAAGATATACAGCAAGTTTTCTGTGTTATAGGGAACAATTTATAAAAATAAACAGTTTAAGAGGCATGTTGTAAAGATGTTTAAAAGTCTGCATAACCCTCTTATCTCCATTGTACAGGAGGTGCTTAACTCACTAATCTGCTTGGCCATTTTCTGCATTTACATTTTTCCTACTTTTGTTTACATGTTTTCCATTCTGGAACGCTGTGCTGACAAGACATATCCTATTATGCGTTAAAGGAGATGAGCCCTTTAATTCTCCAGCACTCCAGTGAGAGCAAAGAATACACATTTTCAGAGCAGTTAATGCCAGACAAGTTGCAAAGGGTGAGTGCAGGTCACTTCAGAGAGTAGAAAGTGAGTGCTGTGGGAAGGTGCCTCCTTTTCCAGCCTCCCAGCAGCTTCCCACAGGCACTGGGATGAAGGCAGACAGCCTCTGCCAAAGCCTGGGAAGTGATGGGGCAGCTGCTTGGTCAAAAAGTGAAAAATCAGATCAAAAGAAATTTTAAAAAAACCCCACTTAGATAAATAGCACCACTGATGTTCTCCCCACCCCGTGCTGCAAACAGAGTGAAATTCCACTTTCCCTGAACTAAGTTTTCCTCCATCTGCACCTTTCACTCTTTTGTTTCATTTTCTCCTCTTTGGGAGCAGAAGAACATGAAAATGGAAAACAACCTGAGAGGTCTCAATCAAATTATCCTGTTGGACTCCATAGTGTGTCCTGAAAAACAATCAGAAGAAATCCTAATTATGGCCAGCTAACAACACTGAACACGACTCAGCGGCTTTCTGTGATGAACTCACTAAATGTCTTGATTAAATCTGAGGTCACAGAAGCCTCAAAAACAAATTAAATGCTCTAGAAAGTAGCTTGAACTCCTATAAATCCCCAGTGAGCCATTATCCCTCACATTTAACTCTCTCAGGACTGGAAAAGAGATGGAAAGGGGAATATTGGGTGTTTGTAAAACACTGAAGGAAAGACGTGTTATAAATGCCAGGGCAAGCTTATTATCATTGTTTTTATTGTTAGAATTAGAAGGATATTATGATAAAAATAACATGAGTGCCCTGAAATCTTCTGAAGTGCTTCCAGATTTTCCCCTATCATCTCACACTGCTTGTGCTCCCAAGAGTTTGCAGGAGAAGAGGTTGGAGCCAGGACTCAGGTCCTGACCCTTTTTCTGTGTTTTTTCACCATTTTCCATGCCCCTTTCTTTGATGCAAGCCTGTGAAATAAATGTTTTACTGAGAAACACTTCCTTTCTCCATTTAATCCTGATTTTGTTTCATAAATGTCCTCTTGGTTTGAGAACGTGGAAGTATTTTTATCCCATGAAAAACCAAACTTCATGCTGGACACGGTGCTGCTGTAATTGCCTTTCCAGTCTGAGCCTTTCATACGTACTTTGACATGAGATTTTATTAATAGAAACATTAATTTTGCCATGTTGACTTGCAGGAACATTTCTGTTCTGAGAACTTAAATATGTTCATGCACTTGAGGCTTTCTCCTTGCTGAAAAAAATCACGTCAGTACTGTACTCAGAGGCAGGCAATTATACAACTGACACACATTTCTTTGTATACATTTGTTCTTTCCCAACTCTTTTTTTTTCCTTTAAAATCATTTATTTAAAATTAGCATTCCTATGCCCCTTTGGGGAAAAGAAAAAATCTACAAGCTACAGCTTGTACTGAGTGAAATGCTTTTAATTTTGCAAACTTCATGCCTGAAAGAGACAACTTTAATGGAGCTGATCAGACCTTTTGTTTCTAAATCAATTGCCCCAATAGATTTATTATTTTGATTTTTATTTCAATATTACATTGACGGATGGAGCAAACATTATTATCTTCTCCAAGGCACAGCCAGCTAAATCAATACCACTAAAATATAGTCAGGGAATGAAGATTCAATTAAAACTGTGGATACATGCAAACCTTTATTGACTGCCTTGTCACCGCAGCCAGTGTCAGAAGAACTCCAAAACGGGGAAGGTTTTGGCTACATCGTCATGTTCCGTCCCCTGGGCTCAACAACCTGGACCAAAGCTGTGGTGGCCTCGGTGGAATCCAGCAAATACATTTATAGGAATGAGAGCATCACACCCCTCTCTCCTTTCGAGGTGAAAGTTGGTGTCTACAACAACGAAGGAGAAGGGACCCTGAGCTCCATTTCCATCATCTACTCAGGAGAGGATGGTAACACAAGTTACTCTTAGTAGTAAAGGGTGTGCAGCAGCAATAGGTCACAGGTATGATCAGGCAGATCTCACAGGGTTTTTAAGGACCCTGCTCAAGCCTGCTCATTGGATATTTGTAACAGACATGAGGCAGGGGATGGGAATCTGAAGTAAAAATAGCAAGGAGCAAAATTTCAGCATGATTTTCAGTAGAGGCCCTGTTTCAACTGATTTGTCGCCAAGGTGCTGCTGCTGAGTGTGTTGGGAAAACCGGGAGACACTCAAAGGTGTTGCTGTCAGAGCATTTGGTTCCTCAGACCACTCAGTGGAGCTGATCTCTGAAAATCTGCTCCAGCAGATGGGGAATGACCAATTCTGAAAACAGGTTTTGCTGCCATTCCACCATAAGTGGAGAGTAAAGCTCGTGGTTACAGCAGGGGCTCTCCCTCCCCTTGCTCAGTGTCTGTGATCACTCCCGTGTCCCAGCAGCTGTGTTTTCCTGTCCCAGAGCCACAGATGGCCCCGGCGGGCGCCTCGGCGCTGAGCGTGTCGGCGGCGGCGGTGGAAGTGTCCTGGCTGCCCATCCCCTGGAACCGGCACACGGGAAGGGTGCTGGGCTACGAGGTGAGGGCTGGGCTATGAGGTCAGGGGCTCTGACACCTTGAAGATGTCCCTTTCCTGTCCAGAATCCTTCTGGCCTTCTGGTTCCTCCTCCCAGTCAGCAAACGGCTGCTTCCAAGTCAACAGAACATGGAGCTGTTCTCCTGACTCTCGTTAACAACAACCCACCTGAGAGAATCAGGAGGATTTACAGCCCAGAACTGCAGCTCTGTCCCAGACCTTTTGTGTTCAGATCTGGGGACAGAACAAGGCAGGATAAATGCCCTCCAGTGCTACCCAGAGCTTGTGCTGTGGTGCATTGAAAGGATTTTAACTTCTCCCTCCTCTTAGAGTCATAAAATCATTTAGGCTGGAAAAGACCTTTAAGACCATCAGGTCCAACCATTAACTCTAATGTTTGAAGAGGGCAGTGGTGGAGTTCCCATCCCTGCAGGGATTTAAAAGCCATGTGCATGTGGCCCTTGGGGACATGGTTTAGTGCTGGCCTTGGCATTGCTGAGTTAATGGTTCAACTTAAAGATATTTTCTAACTTAAGTGATTCTTTGATTTCAGGATTAAGTAATGTCAGGTATCATTCCTTCTCATTTTACTTGCACAGTGAAGCAATTTCTTTTCTGTTTTCTACTTCCTTTTTTTTTTTTTTTAATTTGTAGATAAGAGGAAAACAAGTCAAAACCACTTTAAATTCTGTCCTATCATTGCAATGTATAAATGAAGGTAATAAGAGTCATGTACAGTCCACAAACCTTCCTAAATCAATTACTCACTGAAAAAAAAAGCAGGTCTAAATAGGGGTCACTGAATCAAAACTAGAGCCAGGATACAAAATAATTAAAAACCTTTTAGATGATTGAGACAAATGTTCTTTTGAATCTCTTTAGGTTTTCTTTCATTGTGTTCAACCATAAAACCAACAAAGCTTTTATCCTTCCTTACCTTATCAAAGGTTTCCTTCTGGACATCTGTAAATTTAAGGATTTCATTTAGTTCCTTAATTGGGATTCAGTCTCTGAAACGTTATTGCTTCTCTATAAATATTCATGTCTGGGTTTACATCCTGCTAGATTGGAGGACAAAAAAATCCTGTATTCCTCGAAATCTTCCTTGTCAGCATGTCTGCTTCCCAGCCAAGCCTCTAATTGCTGGAACACAATGAATTGCCTGTTCTTTGTTCTCGCTTTTTAGGTTTTATATTGGATAGATGATCCCAAGGAAAGCACAGCTGGGAAGGTCAGAGTCAGTGGGAATGTGACAGCCAAAAACATCACGGGCCTGAGAGCTAACACGGTGTATTTTGCAACAGTCCGAGCCTACAACACTGCGGGGACGGGGCCCTCCAGCACCCCGGTGAATGTCACCACCAAAAAATCCCGTGAGTATTGGATTTGGCACAACAAGTGTCCCAAATTCCCGGCTGGGACAGGCACACGCCAGCTCAGCGCGACCCATCGCTGCCAAACGCTTCAATAGCAAAAAAATCTAAATGCCAAATTTCTTCATAAGTCAGACAAAAAAATCTGTGACTGAGAAACTTCCTCTTGCCCTAAGTCACGGGGAAGGATTTCTGTTTGCCTTGGAATGGCAGGCCCCTTGCTTTCAGGGGATTTCAGAGTCAATGAAGGAAGGATGTCCACAGGTCCAGCCAGAGATTCTGGGCTGAGGCTGTTTAGGTTTGGGGGTTTTAAAGGAAGCTGTTGAACGCAGAGGGGTTTTGAGAGCTCTGAACTTTGCACTGCAGAGGGCAGCATAAGGGATACATTGATATAAAATTTAATTTTATATTTAATATTTTTCTTTTTTATTTTATTTAATACTAAAAGTAAAGCCCTCTGCTTTTTTATTTTCCTTGGACTCTGTTTTCTCAGTAAATTATTGATCAGCCCTTTAGCATAAAAGGCAAATATTTCTCCTGAGTTTCACTGAATTTCCTCTTTTCTATATGCTGTCCCATGCCATTACTCCAAGAGCAATACAAGAACAACTTGTAGAATGAGTTAATTGATTTTTAATTGCCACCAAAAAATATTTATTGTAAATAAAACAATCAAAAATAAAGCCAGAGAAGATATTTCTGAAGAGCTCAAACAGGACCCATCCCTTGAAGTGTCCAAGATGAAGTTGGACGAGGCTTGGAGAAGCCTGGGATGGTGGAAGGTGTCTGTGACCATGGCAGGGGGTTGAATGAAATGAAATTTAAGTGTTATTCCAACTCAAACCTTCCTGCAATTCCATGACTTTTCTCACAGTCAATTTTTCAATGAAAAATAGATTCATCTCTGGGAATTTTTCCCTCTTTTCCTACATGCATCTGTATGAAAGACAAGTTAAAGACATGGCAGTCAAATGACAAAACACAGAAGGAATAAATTTGCTTTTGTTTTACATCTACTTTATCTTCCGTCAAATTCAGGGTTGTGCTAATGGCTCATTTAAAAATTAAAGTCAAAATAACCTTTTTAATATTTAAATATATAGATTAAAATTTCAAGCTCTGTCTGTGGAAGATGCAAGCACTTGCAATAAGAGAAGAGATAATATGTCAAGAGAATATAAACAGTGTGCACCTGGAGCGGGAGATGGAGCTCCAAAGTAATAGCTCTGTCTTCCTGCTCAGCATCCAGGATTCCTGCAGCCCTCTGCTCATCCCGTTATTGCAGGGACTCAGCAAGGCTGAAATGATCCTTCTGCCAAGGAGGTGCAACTCTGATTGAAATGTTCTTCTCTAAGATCGATGTAAGGTCTAAGGTGACATCCTGGTTTCAGTTAAAAGTACTTGGGGAGGTGGAATTGGTGTCCTCAAACCATGGACATGGCTCCATAAGGAGATGTTCTCTTCTGCATGGATTATATGGCATGGATTTCTTTCATTATATGGCATGGATTCCAGAAAATCCTCTTTCCTCTTCCCTCTTCCCTCTTTCCTCTTCCCTCTTCCCTCTTCCCTCTTCCCTCTTTCCTCTTTCCTTTTTCCTCTTTCCTCTTTCCTCTTTCCTCTTTCCTCTTTCCTCTTTCTTTCTTTCTCCTTCTCCTTCTCCTTCTCCTTCTCCTTCTCCTTCTCCTTCTCCTTCTCCTTCTCCTTCTCCTTCTCCTTCTCCTTCTCCTTCTCCTTCTCCTTCTCCTTCTCCTTCTCCTTCTCCTTCTCCTTCTCCTTTTTTCCTTTCCTTTTCCTTTTCTTTCTTCATCTTCCTCTTCTTTTCCCCTTACAAATAGATGCACATACATGCAAAACACATCAATATTACATATAGATATTAGAAATACTACCATGGATATACCTCAGCTCAGTTCAGCAACGAAGCCAAGTGTTACCTAAACCATGACAATAATTCCAGCACCTCTATAAACTTAAGCAGATATTTGGGATTTCTTTTATTATTGATGGCATTGATTACAAGAAATTAATTGAGGAAATAATCTGCCAGTCTTAGACTTGGACCTGCTTGGTTTTGCTTGCAGATATTCCTATGGATTTGGGAACGTGCTCTTACCACTTATTCCGGTTTCTGGCTGAAAAAAAGACCCAGATAATTTTGTTTTGCAAATCCCCCTGTGGTGTTTTTTCAGCCCCAAGACCATTAATTAAGATGCTTTAAGTTTCTATGTCAAAATGCTTTGGACAAGCCCATAATTCACCCATTTTTTGAGTGATTTGAAACCTCTTCAGAGTGCACAGCCAGTGAAGTATTTGACATCCTTTGCCTCTTGTGACTATTTTGTTATCCAATTCCTTATATAAAATGTTTCCTGAAAGCAACAAAGACCTTTCAAACCATTCTTAAATAAATTTGCAGTTTGATGTATGTGAGAGTAGATAAATGAGATTAATCTTTTCCAACACTGACAGTGTGGCTGATGGAAGGACATCCCTGGACATTCACCTGGGAGCTCCACCAACACCCCATTCCCTCCCAGAGGGATGGATTAAACTTCTCCAAAGTCATGAGGCAGATGGATATGAAACAGCAGGGCCCATCAGTTTGTTTTATCTCTGTGGGAAATTAAAGAAATTGTCACCAAGTCAACTGCTCCTTCCAAGTGACTTCCATCAATCACCAACATACAGGGGGGAAGAGAAGGATGCCGGAGTTAAACAATTTAAAATCAGGGCTGGAATGTGTTTCTCCAGATCTCTCCTCATTTTTACCTCTGTTTCAATCCTTTCCTGTGCCACCACCCAGCAGGGCCTGGGAGGACGTGCCATGGAACAGGAGAGGATGTGCTGGCCTAAATCCGAGCTCCAGTTCAAAGGCACAGTTCCACCCTCACATGTTCACACGGGATTCGATTCCAGGCACTTGTAGGCAAATTTTCAAAGTCTGCACACTTAGGCATAAAAAGCCTTTGAAAAAGCTGTTCTCAGCCTATTGTGCTGAGAATCTCTAAAATCCTGCAATGTTTCATGGTGGATCACATGGAGACTTTCATGTGCAGCTCTTTGTAACCTGTCCTGGCTGATGGAAATCTTGGCTTCTGTAGTTTGCTCTCAGTTTTGGCTTTTTCTGAGATCCAGACAGCAAAACATCCTCTAGGACGTGGAAATACAGAGAGGAACAACATTTTCCTTCCACAAAATCTCTCAAATATAACTTGAACTGTCAGACACTGTCAGGCTGTGCCTAATTTCGCAAATGAAGTCTCCCAGTAAGAGAATCTGTGCTATGAACTGATCTTTTTTCTGACTAATACCAGAGCAATGATGGACTGGAAAATGTTTTTTTGTTCTTTTAGGTTTGGATCACCCAAGCATTTGCTACTCCCATATCAGCAGCTCATTCAGCTACACCATGAAAATTAATATTCAGTTTATCTTTTTATTATCATAATTTTTTTTATTTTTTTTTTTAAGCACCAAGTCAACCTCCAGCAAACATCGCCTGGAAGCTGACAAATTCCAAAATCTGCCTGAACTGGGAGCATGTGAAAACAATGGAGAATGAGTCTGAGGTGTTGGGCTACAAAGTAAGTGATTTTTTCTCTCAATAATCAGATATTTTGGTTACTATACATGTACAGAGATTTGGTGGAAGGTGAATGTTCATTACCTGGATCACCAATTTTTCTGGATTTATTGGGATGGTTGGCTGATGTTTATACAAATATTCATTCAGAGTAGGACTTCTTTGTCCCAAGACAGGGATTTTCTGTCCCCAAACCTATATTTCTCCTGTTCCCTTGTAATCTTACTTACCTAAAGTTTCTTGCTTTCACATCTCCAGGGAAAGAGTTTCACAAATATATAAGAAATAGAGAACAGTCCTTTAAGCATTAAAGGCAGTCATAAACCACATTTAAACATTCTCACTCTCTGGCAGTTCATAAATGTGCCTTTAAAAAAGAGACTGGAAGATACCTACACAAAGATCTGTGTGAATGAATCAAAAAGCACTCCCATAAATCTACTTTTAAAGGAAATAAAAATTTATTTTAAAGTTTGGTTGCAGTGCAGAATTCTTTGCTTATCCTCGGGTTCTAAGAAACCACCTGCTGTGGTACCCACCCCAAAATCCTGCAGAATTTATTCCTGTTTTAAATTGCTTTTAACACCCTGGAGGATGCTGAGAATGCTCAGAAAACTTTGGGACACAACAGAAGAATCTCTCAGCCCCACCCAGAAAAATCCATCAAAACTTAAAACTAAATGAAATAACTCTCATTTTTCAATCCCTTTCTGCTTAGATTCTGTACAGACAGAACAGGCACAGCAAAGCCCATATCCTGGAGACAAACAACACTTCAGCTGAACTTCTGGTCCCGTTTGAAGAAGATTATCTCATCGAGATAAGAACCGTTAGTGATGGTGGCGATGGCAGCAGCAGTGAGGAAATTAGGATTCCAAAAATATCGAGTAAGTGAGAGATTTTTTTTTCCCCTGTGAATGCTGTTGCATAAGAAGAAATCTGTGCCTCTAAGCACAACAGATTCCCAGTTTTTCCCTTGCCATAGGTGTCCTCCCTCCTGGTGCTTTTCGGTGCTGGCTCCTATAAATTTGTTTCTGATACTCTCACATTCATTAGAGGAGAATGTGGTTTGCTCCATGCCTAATTTTGAGTGCAGGTCTCCACTACCCTGGAACACAGGAACAAGATTTCTTGGGAAAGTCAAAGTTCTCACACGTAATGTGACCCTAAATCTGCCCTGGAGCTGCTTCTGAGACAGGGATCTCAGACCTGTCCCATGGCTGGGGTGGGGTGGCCCAGGGTGCAACCTCTGCTCTCATAAAGAACTTACTATCCATGGAAAAGGGAGAATTTTTATATTTATACATTACAGATTGTTTTGCCACAAAATAATCAAAACCCTCATAAAGAAGATACTCACAGGAAAAGTGGGAAGTTGATCCCAAACCCTACTCCATGAAACAGCCACTACAACTTAATAAACAAATAAATAGAGATAATATATGTGGATAATGTGTTGAAAAGAGAACACAGATTGCTGTTAAGCTAAAATGCAAAGAAAAACTAATTTTTGACACAGATTTACCTCTGTCTGTTTATATTTTTACAGGTTTGAGCTCTGGAGCAATGAAATTATCCCAAAGGATAAACCACACATTGACATCTGGAATCCTGCTGTTGAGTTCTGTTCTTCTAAACCCTTTTCCTTGCTGGTTCAAGCAATGCTCAGCTGTGGACTTTTAAAAATAAAAAGTGTAGATTTTATCTTAATTCTTCACCATAACCAACATTCCTGAGAAAAAGCAACACTGGGGAGGGGGTGGGAGGTAGAAGTGGTGTGTCATTAAGAAAATATTAGGTATCAATATTCCATGAATTTTTAAAAATGGGCTTGGAAATGAAGGGATAAATCAGCGCGCATTAATTAGAGGGAGTGGTGCCAAACCTAATTTGGGATTGACACGTGGGTGGTCTCAAATGTTTTTTCCAAGTAGTTGTTATTGGAACAGCATTTTAATGGAATGTCAACCTGTGCAAGCTGATGCCGTGGAGGGGAGAAGAGATTTAAAACTCTTGTGATGTGGATGTTATTTATCTCATGTTCTTCAATGTATCCTGTTAAAAAAAAAAAAAAACACTTTCAATTAAATAAAGGCTATTTGTTTACTTTTTGCACTTGTCTGCGTTAGGAGAGGTGTCAAAAAACACATTATTTGAAGTGCTCTGTTCTATTTGCTGCAGAAAAGGGGAACTCAAATAAAAGGAGTCTCCTACAGATCAACCCAAAGCCCAGTGAATTCCATAGAAAAATTTTCAGTGGCATCAGCAGGCCCTGAACCAGAGCTGAAATAGCAGCACCTTTTATGCCTTCAGATACTTTACATATTCTCAATTCCATTTTCAAGGACTTTTCCATGCAAAGACTGCTCTGATCAACAAAACTTCCAGAGATACTGAATATTTTTTGAGGGAAGACTGAAATCTACCTGTCATCAGATAGGATCAGTTGGTGTCTCCTGATTTTGTTACTCTTTGCTGTGGCTTGAAAGTGTAGATTCATCTTTGGGTTGGGCATGAAGGTAAATGAGAAGAACATTGATTTTCATCATCTTGAAATATAAATAAAAGAAGCTAATTAAGCCCTTCAATCTCCTGAGTCCCCAGAATGACAAATTAAACACCAGAGCTTGGCTTTCAAGTCAGGAGATGCAGCTGAAGACTTGAAGCCATGCTCCTGCCAACTTGAACTACACCTGATAAAAGGAGTTCTTTGCCTGATGTCATTCCTGGGAAATCCTTTCTTCCTTCTCACTTTGCTCTGAAGTTTGTTTTCTTTCCTCTGCTGTCAGATCCATGTTGTGTCATCTTTGTAAACATTTAGAACTACAAGATAACCAAATACCCCAAATATTTTTAAAAAGGGGACTGTTGGAATGGGGGTGAGGATGTGTCAGTGCATGAATGAGTAAAAGAAGCTCAGCTGTGCATGGAAATCCTTCAAAGAACACTTCAAACCATGTTTGTTATCCATGGGCATGGGAATGGGAATTCATAGAGGAGGCTCCAAAACTTTGGTACCGCCTCAAGGTCCCTTCCTCTGATTCCTCACAAAGCCCACTGGTTGGTCTGGCAGAAAATAAACTCAAAAAATGATAAAATCACTGCAAAACCACATGGTAGAAATTGGTGTCCAAGCAAATAACTCTTCACAGAATCATGGAATGGTTTGGGTTGAAAGGGGAATTAAAGATCTTTTACAGCTATTTAATAACCCCCACACTGAATTCAATAAAATACTTTATAGAGGTCACTCCTATTTGGTTTTGAAAGAGCTTTTTGCATCATCCCTTCCCAGCAGGTGTCCAGCAGGACCTCTGCTCACTCCCAGACCTTCTGTGCACATTAAATAACAGGTACCTTTTATTTCGCTTCATTAAACTAAATCTGAAATTCCTATACTCCACAACATAAATGTAATTCTTTGCTAACTTTGTCCAAAACATCTTTTTATTCGAGTGAAAAGAGATTTTCTGCAGAGCAGTTACAGCTCAATAGAAGGTCTGAGAGATGCTTAATTACAGGGAGGCTCTGGAAATAAAACAGAAGTCTGTCCTCTGGGATTTCTACAAAGTTCCTAATCACAGGAGTTATTAGGAAGAGATTTAACACAGCTTTCAAAAGAGGAGAATGGTTTAGAAAGAAGTGAATGTGCTATTAAAAATCCTGATAATACCTTAATGAAGAAAAAACATTTTTCTTTGCAGTGGGTATAAACAATGAATCACTTCTTCAGATTTCTTCTCATTTTTGTGCAGCACTGATGTTCTTTCCTCACTGTAGCAGATCCAAACCAGACTCTTTAACCTCAGCATTTCCCCGTTCTGTCACTCCCATGGGAGCAGCCCTTTTTAAAAAAGGGACAAATGAGGAATCCCAGGAATATGAGTCAATGTTCCCTTGATGAATTCCCTTGGAGCTGGAGCTTCCAGGGTGAATATTCAGCCTCAGGAGCAGAACTAAGCAGTCTTAAGGAGAAAAACTTTAAATCCAGCTCCTCCCATCCTCCCCAAATCACTGCAGAACTTGTGCAGGTTCATTTTCTGCTCTTCAGCTCCCCAGTCCCCTCTTTGGTGTTTCACCAGGACAAATTGAGTCTGAGCAGCCCAAAGCACTGAAAGTCCAGCTCTTTTTATGTGAAAATGTTATTAAAGCAGCTGATGCTGAAATGGAAAGAGTTCACATGGCTGGCAGCTTTCATTAAAAAGAAAAGAGAAAGAGTCAAAAAAGAGTTTTGCCACTTAGAGTTGCAGGAAAAACTTTGGAAATAGGAACTGCACAAATCCCCTAAAACCAGAAGTTGAAATGAAAACAACAGAAAGACTCTGCAGTGCTCCTGATTTTTAACAGCCAAGAACCTGAATTAAAAACCCCATTTAAAGGTGCCCTGTAAAGGGAATTTTGGGCCCAGACTTAGCAGATTTTAGAGAAAATCACAGGCTAGCCAGAGTTTTCAGACAGCTGGAAAAATAATACCTATTTTCTTTTGATAACCTAAGCAAAGTACCAAAACATGAAAGAGACTCACAGTCAGGGATTTTCATTTTAAATTTAACACATCAACAAAATATTTCTCCATGAAAAAAGCAATTTTGAGCCTCTCCAAATGTTTCCATTCCCTCCAAGCACAATGTTTCTTTGTGATTTACGAGCATTTAAACTTTATTTAACATCTTCTCCCTTCTTTACAGGGCAATTTTTGAATAGGAATGCCAAGAAACAAAATAAAATAGCCCACGTGTGTTATTGTACCAGCCCCTAAATCAACATTATCCCGGCGTGCAGAAACTCCCTGTTTTCTGTGGGTTGTTGGAATGCAGCCCTGGTGACGCCTTGACACCGAGCTCTAAATCACATCCATGAACAAATCTGTTGTAAATGTGCAAAAAAAGGATTTTATTAGTAACTGCTGTGCCTCAGTGGTGGAGGATTCCCATGTGGAGGAGGGGATTAATCTGCTCCTGGAGATTTGGGGACTCACTGGGGGGCTGTGGGTGGTGTCAGGGGATCCTCTGTGCCCCCCTCCATGGATTTTTGTCTGCTCAGGGAGCACAAAAGATGTGAGAACTTGAATAAACCAATGTCTTTGCTTTCCCTGCTCCAAAGATGTCAGAGCTTGAATACACCAATGTGTTTATTCCCCTCCAGCACTGATATTTCCAAGACACCACCCCCCAAAATTGCCCTGGACGTGCCCAAGTGCTGCTGCATCTCAGTTCTCCCAAAAATGAGGTTCCAGGTGTCTCTGCAGGTGCAGCCACAATGTCATGGAAGCACAGAATCCCAGACTGGTTTGGGTTGGGAGGGACCTTAAAGCGCACCCAGTGCCACCCCATGGGCAGGGACACCTCCCACTGTCATTTCCATTTCCCATTTCCACGAGCTCCTTCTGCTCCTGACTGAGTTCATGGGAGGGACACGGCTTCCAGGATTCCTCTGAATGCAACATGTAAAATAATGGCTAATGATGCATTCAGAAATATCCACCTAAAAATTTAAATAAGGTTCCAAGACTCTGCACAGAGTGCCCCTGGCCAAATCCAGGCTCTGGGTAAGGGTTTGACATTTGTCTTACTGTGACCATTATCTAATCTAAAAACTGGGGGAGAGGGTGGGGAATCAGCACTATTAAAAAATAGCCTGTATAAAATCTTCCTTGGAAAAATTTACCATGAGGAAAAGGTCAGTTGGACATTTTGACAGCACAGTACAATGAGGGCCTCCAAATAGCTTCAATCATTTGGGCTTTTTTATTAGGAACTTCCTTTGTCAGTTCCTAGCACTAAATACTTGAAAATAGGTCTGATGTAGAAATTAAAATGTCATATTAATCATACTGGTGTGCATTGTTTCTTTACTTAACCTGTTTTATAGACACCAATATATTCCAGTACAGGAAAGCAGCTACAAATGTTTGTCATTTTTATGGAATGAACTGGAATAATTCTGAAATGCTAAGGGGTCCCAGAAGTTTTTTGTAAGGTGTGTTCAATAAGATAAATGGAATTGTTGCACTTGAGTCATCACCTCTTAAGAATTGTTTTTTTCCAGATGGTGAAAATGGTGAAATGTCTTTGGTGAAATGTCCAGCACAAACTTTCCTCATTCATGAACCTGTTTGTCTCCTTGTGCTGGTTTTCCAGCCACATTCCCAGTCTCATCCCTCTGCTCCGACCACTCTGCTGCCACGGGTCCCATCTCCTCAGGTATAATCCAATTTTTCCCTTATAAACCATCCACAGGCTCTGCCAGCAGCCTTGCACTGGGTTACTGCTATGGTAAGAAGTAAAATAAACACTGATGTGATGGAATTTTATAAATTCCAGGCTTTTTATAAAAAATGGAGGTGTCTGGAGAGGCCAAACATCCCACAGCTCTTGGGGCTGTCAAATAAGCAGGTGGAGGAGCAGCCTTCCCTTCTCTGTGCACCACTTGCTGCTCTTAGAGTCACAGAACCAGGAATCATGGAAATCATGGGAATCATGGAAATCATGGAAATCATGGAAATCATGGAAATCATGGAAATCATGGGATGGTTTGGGTTGGAAGGGACCTCAAATCCCACCCAGTGCCACCCCAGCCATGGCAGGGACACCTCCCGCTGTCCCAGGCGCTCCAGCCCCAATGTCCAGCCTGGCCTTGGGCACTGCCAGGGATCCAGGGGCAGCCACAGCTGCTCTGGGAATTCTGTGCCAGGGCTCTCCACCCTATTCACCCTGAAATCCCCTTTTCCTGGCAAATTTGAGGGAAGGGGTCTTTTCTGGAGCTCTCACTGCAGTGGTCTGTGGGAGCACTCCTACCATGATTTAATTACATTATTCTGCAGCCCTGCTGTCCCAGAGATTTTAAAGAGAAACAGCAGAAATCTTCCCCAGATCCCAGTGCCCTCAGCAGATTCAAACCCTGTGCAGTTTGAGTGGGTTTAGAATTTATTTGAAAGCCTTCTTACACCAGTACAATTTATCCACAGAGATCAGCAGTTTACATCGTATTGATTAATGCAGTTATTGATTTATTCTGCAATTGTACTGGCCAGGTTTATACAGCACTGGAAAGTGCTATTTTCCAGGAGTGATTGACTTCTTTCTTTATTGACTAAAATGAGCTGATAAAAATCATCCACTGGCTGAGCCAGAAGTACTTTTTTTTGTGTTCCTGCTTCCAGCAGAGAAAAGTAGGAGACAAACGCTGCTGCAGAGCAGAGGAAAGAAGTTCCAAGGCTTAACCCCTCTGGAATTGCCGTGCCTGGGCTAAATTTCAGCCTTAGCCAGGTGAGAAGCTGGAGGGTTGGGATGGTAAAAAGGCAGGCAGGCATTTTGGGGTTGGATTTGGATGGGGAGGATTAATCTGCTCTTCCTTCTTCTCCCTTCAATGCCTGACTGTGTTTTTCAGAGCTTCCTGCTGCTCCTAAAGCTGATGTCTCTGTCCTTCCCCAGGAATGGGAGCTCAGGTGGGCTCCTAGGAAGGGCTGAAGGTGACCCCCAAAGGATGGAATGGTGCTTTTCCTGCTTTTCCTGCAGCTTTAGGGAAGGTGCTGTCTGCAGCTGGAGTTTTTTGCAGCATCTCGTGGCTTTGCAGTGCCATGAAGGGAATCTAACATCCCCTGATCCCAGATGTTCCAGGATTTTCCCAGTCTGAGGGAAGAGCTCTGTGCTGTGAAACATTTGGCTGTTAATCACATCAGCTCTGAGCTGTTCTCCTGGTGGAACTGCTCCATCAGGCCAGGGAAATTCCACTTTTTAACAAGTACCAGGGTGCAGAGCTGCATCCTCCCCCCAGCCTTCAAATATTTCAAATATCCCAGCTCTCTGTCTAGAGGGTGAAACACTTTTATTTCATGTCATCTGTGCTGCTTTCAGTTTACAAGTCAGTATTGCTATATTCATATTTTTATATATATATTTATATCTTTGTATATTTGCATTTTCTAGTGAAATATGTAAATTAAAATTAACACAGATCAATGAAGAGCTCCTATAGGAAACCTCCATGAAAACCCACACTGCTGCAGCTCAGAAAAGTTCTTCCAGGCCATTTAGTTTCACAAGGCTTTTAAAATGTCTTTTAAAGTCTGACTTGTATAATAAACTTGTAATAAACCTTTTCTCCTATTTAATATGCACACAGCTCTCTCCCAATATCCAAGTATCACAAGTTGGAAGAGAGAGCTGTTCTCTGCTGGTGTAATTTTGGCAAAAGGTGAAGTTTATTCCATCAAACAATGGATTTAAGGCCGGGGATGGCCTGGGGTTATGGATTTATATTCCCACTGTTCTGCTCAGGAGGAATTTCTCTCCCCATGGAATGAAAAACAGGGGAGGAGAGTGCACTTAGCAAAAGGAAATTCAAAAAAAAAGCATAAAATTAAAAAATAAATGTTGGTAAATAAGTGATGACTCATATATATATAAAATATAGATGCATGCAAACTCAGAAATGTGTATATATACATGAGGAGCAGGAAATAGAGAGCTGTGTAATGAAAACAGCACCACATTTCTGATTTTCCCTCGCTGCCTGAGAAAGGGAATCACAGGAGGGATCCTGCACTGGCAGGCAGGGGAGAGCACAGACATTGCTATCTAGGGCCCAGAATAATTTATCTAATTCAGCTCTGGCACCACATTCCTGAGCAGGAGCTCCCAATCATTCCTCTGCGTTAGGAGATGTGTGTTCCTTCCTCCAGCCACTGCAAGATTTCCTCCATAAACACATCCTGCTATAAATACAGCCCTGGCTCTCTCACTTATTGGTTGTTGGAGGAAATAAAATAACAACATGCCCTGCGCTTTAAAACCTTGTTCCTAAAACATCTTCATAAACCCAGCCAAAGAAACACCTGAAATAAAATCATGGCTGTTGCTCCCCATCATGCCAGCCCTACAAATTGATTATTTTCTTTAAATTAAAGCCATCAACTACAACAGGGCTGCTTTGTGGCACTTCACAACTTTAAGTAAAATAAGCCTGCCAGCATTTATTGATTCATGGGCCCACTGGGCTGTGCTGGTACCTACCTGGGCATTTCAGAAAATTAAAGAGCCCAGCCCAAATGATGCCTTTGGGTTTTAATCACTGGGATATCCAGTGGCTGACAAGGCTCTCGGCACCATTCCAGGTGGGCAGGATGCTGACCGTGTATCCACTGGTATTCTTTGCTTGGATACTAAAACATGAGGGGTTTTTTCCTCCAACAAAACCACATTTTCTTCTGTTTTTCCCTTGTAATACATCTATTTTTTCAGAGAACAGGGGCTGCCAAATCCTTCTAACCAGATTTCCCCAGATCTGTGTTTTCCAGAGCTGTTTAAGCCAAAAGAGGCACCAAAATGCTCTTGGTGTGATGCTGTGATTGTGCTTTGTCCCTCAGGATTTTTGGCCTCTGGACTTGTCCCCTCAGGACGGGAAGGATCCAGGAATAATTTCTCTGAAACACCCCCTGTTGTGGGAGACAAAATTTGGCTGATTGCCCTGAGCTGTTGTTTCCTCCCTCTGCACGACAACTGTTGAGCGGAAATAATTTGAAATTAGAGAATGAAATTAGTTTGCAAAATACCCACAAATATCTGCTACATAATTTTTTAATTCTTTAAAGATTAATGGATGAGAAGAAGTGATTAATTCACGCTTTGCTTTGCAGATGATCTCTCAGGCCTCACAGTGCACGTGCACAGTCAATATTTTGCAAATATTTTGATTAATAAATCTTTATATAGCCCACTGCAACTTTGCAGATTTAAATTGATGCTTGCACTCTGCATACTGATTTTCCTGCATGGTTTCCTGATTCAGGCCGAAGGAAAGAAAACAAAATAAACGCTGCTGAGCACAAAATATTTCACTTTCACCACATAAGGTATAAAACCCTTTGGAAGCCACCGTGTTCTAGGCAGAACCACTGCATCAGGCAGCTGTCCCCACCTCCAACCCAGTCTCCCCAGCATCATCCCTGGATTTTTTCTGAGCTATCAGTTGCTCCCACAGCGGGAAAAAATGAAGGAAGTGAGGATCAGCCTCTTCTCTCCGGGAACAAGAGACAGGATGAGGAAATGTCCCCCAGCTGTACCAAGGGAGGCTCAGGTTGGATACCAGGAGGAATTTCCCCATGGAAAGGGTGGTCAGGCATTGGAAGAGGTGGCCCAGGGAGGTGTGGGGTTCCCATCCCTGGAGGTGTCCAAGGAATGACTGGACGTGGCACTCAGTCCCCAAGAATTGGGCACAGGTTGGGCTCGATGACCCTGGAGGGCTTTTCCAGCCTCAGTGATCCTGGGATTCTCTGCACACTCAGGTTCAAGCAGCTCCTTTAAGGTTCAAGCACCTTTAAATCTGGAGCAGAAGTTTGCTCTTGCTCTGCTATTTGCTTTGAGTTTTGTTTAATGCCACAAGCGCTGAGTTATTCGCAGCAAGATCTTCCAAATAACCCCGGAGCACGAAGGGCCTGGAGAGGGCACCATGGGCTGAGCCCACCCTGGGGGGACCTGGGCTCCTGATCCCATCCCCTCCACCAGGTCTGCAGAGCTCCAGCACCTCCCAAGGCCACCTGGACACTGCCAGAGCTGCGCTGAGACAAACCCCAGGACTGCAGTAGATCTCATTAATAAACATGATCTGAGCCAAGGGACAGTGGAAGACTTGTGCCCCTGCTAGGGACAGATACCAAGCACTGAATCTCTTTGGCAATCACTCACAGGAAATATAAAAGACCAAATGAATGAAATAAAAGAGGAAATGAAAAGGTTTTTATTTGGTTTCTGATGCACAACAGGATCGCTGGGAGCCACTTTTTCTTCATGTGTACTTCTCACAGCCTTGAATTCTCTTCTCTTCCTTTCCTGATCACATTTTCAGTCCCCTTGTTCACTCCTCTGCCTCTCACCTCTTGTCCTGGCACTCCTGCAAACATTCCTGCAGATCCATATAAACCCTCAGTCCATCATCCAAGGAATTTGTGGGACAGGGAAAGTGTGTGCTGCTGCTGAGCTGCCCGGGGGCTTTGCTGTTCTTTCCCATTTTTCTGAGTAAAGGAAGCATTTAGCAACTCCTTTTCTTTCTCCAGACTGAACTTTGGAGTCACATCCAGTGACTTCTCCAACGTTTTATCTTATCCTGACATTGGATTATGGAAATGTAACAGGCACCATAATTCTACACTTAAAACATCCCCAAAAGATTGAAGCACACTCGGGCTACTCTCATCCTGCAAAAAGAACCATTTTTTATAAATAACCCCCTATAAAAGCACTCAAGTGCCAGAGAGGATGCTCAGTATCATTTTTTTTAATAGTAATGGAGAAGATTAATGAGAAAAAATTTGGACCCCAGCATTATAACTCCTGCAGCAGATATTATCATTACATGCATTTCACATTATCACTAATTTTGTATTCAGCATGCCAGGACCATTAATTCAGATCCAGTCTGCAGCTGAATGAGGCAGATTGCTTAAGAAAATAAACGTCTCTATTACTTTTTATAGTGTTGAAATTAATTTACAGTTCCAGTTTGTGAGAACTAAAATTGAGAATTAAAACTATATTTGGTACCTGAGATTTCTCAGAGATTAGCATTCACGAGGCAGTAAAAATATTAACTACTTTAAATAATGCTTGCAATATTTCCAGGGTTATGAAGCATCTTCTCTTAGCTCATTTTAATTTATTTAGCATCCATCTCTCTAAGCATATTCACACCACTGGAAGATTAGAACGAGATCATTGCATTAAGAGAAGTACTATTTACAATGATGTGTAGTATCTGCTTCCAGGGGCTTTGGAAGGCATGAAAATAAAGATTTTGATGATGTCTTTAAGGGCTCTCCTGCTGCCTTTGTGCTGCAAGAAAAGTCGAAGTTGAGGAGAATTTCTGAGGCAAATGGCATCAAGTCAGGAGTGGAGTAAATAAAACCTTTATGGGAAAAGGGGAACTCGATAAAACACACAAAGAGACGTTAGCTCTGGATCTGTCTCTGATAATCCAAAGTGTAGAAGAGAGAAATGGGGGAATGGAGTCATCAAGCTAAGCCATGGACACTGTAAAATTATGGGATTGTGGCATTTTTTGGGTTGGGAGGGACCTAAAAGCCCATCCAGTGCCACCCCTGCCATGGCAGGGACACCTCCCACTGTCCCAGGTGCTCCAGCCTGGCCTTGGGCACTGCCAGGGATCCAGGGCACCCTGTGCCAGGGCCTGCCCACCCTCCCAGGGAAGGATTCCTTCCCCAAATCTCATATAAACGCCCTCTCTGTCAGTGTGAAGCCCTTCCCCCTTGTCTCACCACTCCATCCCATATAAATTGTCTCTTTCCTGTGGCTCCTTCAGGCTCTGGAAGGCCACAGTGAGGTCACCCACCCCAAAGCTTCTCCTCTCCAGGCTGAACAATCCCAATTGTCCCAGCTTTTTCTCCTTGGAGAAGTGCTCCATCATGATTTTCTGGCTGTTGTTTCTGTCTCCTCAAAGAATTAACACCCACCTTTTTCTGTCAGGGCTGCTCCTCCTCAGCCCCATCCAGACAGCTGAACACACCCCTTTATTTCTGGGTGAAAGCATTAAAAAATCACAATTACTGCCCAGAACAGGCAATAATTTTGATGTTTGGACATGTGGGGCTTTTTAAACCTTCAGTGTAAGCCCCAGCCCTCAATCCTGCCTGTCAGAAATCCCTTGAAATGAATCAAAGGCTGAGCCCCTTAAACAAGTGGTTGATACAAGCAGCTGAAGCTTAAAGAAAACCATCAAATTTCATAAGAAAATTGGATGAGCTGGCCACAGTGTCACTGTAGGATTAGGATCCCAGTCAATAACATCTGTTCTAATATGTCCCTTGCAGAAGGAAGAAAATAGGATTTAAATTTAAATCCATAGATTGAACAAGAGGCAGAGAGGCAGATCCAGAGCCAACAAGGTGCAACACCTCCTGCGTGGCTTTGGTAAATTCTGGTTTGGTTTGGATAGTTAATGATAAAATGAAATCTCAGCTTGATTCTATCTGTCTGCAGAAAGCTCTGAGCAGCTGACCCAGCCTTTTCCTGGATCCTTAATCTTTGAGTTTGATCTGAGAGGAGCAGTTGGAATAATTGGAAGGGTATTTTGGGGAGGGAACTGCTACAAAAATCTCCAAGCGCTGTTAGGACCACGTGTGATGGGAAATTGTTTTGCAGGTCTCCTGCAGTAACAATTTAAAAGAAAGAGAATCATTGCTTGACCATTCTTCCATATAAACATCATTTCCTTTGGGTACCATTCCAGAAGAGATGATGTTCCCAAAGACTTTTTCGTTGCTTACATTGTAATTTTTATTATTTCAAATTGGAGAGGTTTTTGTTAGGGCTTTTAGCATGAAAGCACCTCAAGCTGAGATTTTAACAGCTGAGTTCAGACTCTGAAGCACAGAAATGGCACTGCCTCAAGTTTTCATTAAAAAAGAAAAAAAAGAAAATATACTGTTCTTAATTCTGAAGGCTCACCCCCAAATGCCTGAGTGTCATTTTATGAAAATCTCCCTTACAGCAGGAGTGAGTCTCCAGCGTTCCACGGCGGTGCCTTTGCAATAATGGTTTCAAATGGAAACATTTATTTTTCCCTGGTTTTTAGTAACTACAAGAGAAGCAGGGGGCTAATTACCAACGCTGAGCTGCAAGGGTCAGATGGAGAGGAAAAAACAAAACTAAATGTTTCTGAAAATAGGTGAAGGATCCTGCTGTGGCAAATTTGGATGATGTAGCCTGGTGCTGTGGGATTTTACCCTGTAGTCTATAAGTTATAGCAGACTTGGTGTTTTTTGAGTTGGAACTGGCAACTGCTTGCAAAGAGACACAATCAGAGCTGGGAAAAACAAGTTATTAAAACACTGAAGGGTGATTTTCCCATTTAAAACAATGCATATTTAAGTTTGGATATAACAGAACACCAGCAGCTGAGAATGCAGAGAATTTCACCACAGAAATCAGCAATTCAGCAGCAGCGAGACACTTTCAATGCTCTTCTCACAGGTGGGCTGGCTGCTGCAGGAGGAGTATCCAAAATAGGTCATTGAAAGAAGAAAAGACCGAGTTTAAACTTATTTTCTTACTCAGCTCTGCTTCCATGTCATCCTAAGATCCTGGCAGGGGAAGCTAAGTGGGACTTCTCCCTTTCTTTTGAAGGCGGCCTTGTTGTCACCTCATTGTCACACAAAAAGGGCAACAGCGAAAAGAGAGAAGCCCAAATCTATGGGTGAGTCAGAGTGAGCCGTTGGCCCTGAAAAACAGAGGCAGGAATTTGTTGAGAAGGAATTTGTTGGGTGTTGGAGGTGATTTAGGAGCCCAAGCCTGGCCTGGTGCGCCACTGGCACTGCTGCCAGAGGGAAAATGTGACAGCAAACCCAAAAGTGCCTGGTTGGGTGGGGTCTGACAGAGCCCAGAGCAGCAGCAGAGTCCAACACAGTCCTTGCAGGACACCCAAAAGCCTGGTTCACCCTTCCCTGTTCCCTTCAGGACAGCAGGAGCGGGTGGCCTCTGGCTCCAGCTCGCCCTGGGAGCCCTTCCCGTGCCAGGGTGAGCTGCCAGCACTGGCACACAAAGCCTGCCAGACATTCCATGGTATCACCTTGCAGAAAGCTTTAGGAGCCTTCCAGACTTTGAAATGAAAGAGTTCAGCCCCTGCAGGAGCACCCTCCGTCCTCCCAGCCAGGGATCTGCTCTTTTCCATGGTGTCACGGCAAGATCCATTTCATCAGCCACCAGAAAGCCACGGGCAATTACTGAGCAGGGCACTGGTGGCATAAATGAGATTAAACACCCACCCACACCTACCAAACTAAAGCAAATGGAAAAGTGGAGGAAATCAGCCCTCAGGGCACTCTGGAATACAGATAATTTTTTGTTCTTCCTTTCTGGAAAGCACTGAGTAAATGGTCTCCTTCCTTCTGATCAGTTCAGATGGAGCATCTCGCTGCAGCCGGAGAAAGGCAGGCACTAAGAAGTTCTCAGAAGAAATAAAGAAGTTGAGAAAATCATTTTATTGCCTGACAGAAGGGGAGGCTGCCTTAATTTTGTTGTCACTGGGAGTCTAAATGTATAAGGACAGCTGCTGTGCTCAAGCAACAATGCAATCAGTTAATGCTTTCAGCAGGGAGACATTAGCTGCTTCTGCCTCCTGCCAGGCAGGGAGAAACAAAGTTTACCAAAAAAAGGGAAAAAAGGAAACTTTTAGATATTTTTGCATATTTTTTCCCCTGCTTTTTGGGGCAAAGAGAGAGCAAGGCCCACAGCAGAACGGGGAGTGCTTCCCAGGGGGTTCCCCTTGCCCCATTTTGTGGTTGGTGCTCTCAATGTGCCTTGTCCATCACATTTTCTGCAGCAAAGCCACATAATTGCAAATATTAAACAGCACGTGATAAGGAACAGAGAGAGGGTCACCAAAGCTGCTCTGGTTATTGACCAGGAAAGATCAAACAGCACAATGTTGACTGAGATTTCAAATGGAGACACAAAACCAGGAAGAATTTGCCCTACATAGAGCTGGAACTGGCATCAATGAAATGAAGACATTTGCTATTTTTACATCCCCAATTTGAAGTGAAGGTAAAGGAGAGAACAAAAGAGGAACTAAAACTCTGTGTAAACTCAACGATGTGTTTGTGCCTCGGAGCTGGAATAAGGAAGGCTCCTGCTGGAGGAACAATCCACACGTCCCACCTGTAAAAAGTTCTGAGGTGATAAAAAGGAGAATCAAAGGAGCCTTGGAATAATGATGTGTTCAGACAGTTCATGAGGAACAGGAAAAAGGAGAGGAAGGAGAGGAAGGAGAGGAAGGAGAGGAAGGAAGGAAGGAAGGAAGGAAGGAAGGAAGGAAGGAAGGAAGGAAGGAAGGAAGGAAGGAAGGAAGGAAGGAAGGAAGGAAGGAAGGAAGGAAGGAAGGAAGGAAGGAAGGAAGGAAGGAAGGAAGGAAGGAAGGAAGGAGAAGGAAGGAAGGAAGGAAGGAAGGAAGGAAGGAAGGAAGGAAGGAAGGAAGGAAGGAAGGAAGGAAGGAAGGAAGGAAGGAAGGAAGGAAGGAAGGAAGGAAGGAAGGAAGGAAGGAAGGAAGGAAGGAAGGAAGGAAGGAAAGAAGGAAAGAAGGAAAGAAGGAAAGAAGGAAAGAAGGAAAGAAGTTTTTATAGAATCAGGTTTTATAGGCAAATCAAGCAAATGGAATTTGGGTCTTTCAGTCAGCAAGTCTGAAACATTATGAGAACACTAAAATAAGAGAGGCAGAGACAATATTGCCTTAAAGGAAACAGAGAATGTGGCTTTTGTAACTTGAATGCTTTCAGGCCATCACTAGCTGAAATGAAAGAATTTACCTTAGGTAGCTCTAAGATCCAATCTTGATCTTATTCGTAATTATTACATATTGAAAGTTTAAATATTTCATATGGAAGAAATTAAAAGATTGCAAGAGAAACTGAATAATCTCCACAGACTTGAGAAAGCATAAAGGCCAAACCTAACCTGAAAGGAAAAGAACACTAAAATTCTGTTGTTAATTAAATCCCTTATTTATCACATTAGTCTTAATTTCAAATATTTATTGATAAAGGAATTAAATAAGAAATGACAGATTAATCCTTTCTTTGGGACCAGTGATTATTTGAAGGTGTAGTGAAAGCAGCAGAGAGAATGCCAGGCAGGCTGGACAGAAAGCACAGCTCAGTTTAGATATTAATCTGCAAAAGTGGATTATAAAAGTCAGAGTTAGACACTTTCACCATGGTTTTATTCAGTCTGGAAACAACATAGACAAAGAATTCACTGATGTTGAATAGCTCAGAGAAACCACCAGGGAAGGAGATTGAAAACAAACCTCAAATCATTTGAAAAGATTAAACACTGCCATAAAGTAATTTAATTAGTTGTACTTTTGGTTGTTTTGGGGACATCTTCAGAGCTGTTTTATCCCTCTCTTGCTTTGCTCCCTGGCCCCCATGGAAAGGGCTGGGAGATGTGGCCGTGAGAGCCCCAGGAAAGGCACCACCACATCAAATAAAACCACACACAGACTCATCTCTAAACTCTCTTGTTAATTAAAAGGCAAACATCAGAGCCTGGCCATGTTTCCAGACAGAAAAAAAATAAAAATGAGAAAGTTTTGCTGTGGTTTCAATGACAACTAGATTAGGTTTCTCATAATATTGATCAAACATCAGGTGCAAGAGGGTGAGATGGCAAGTGGGGCTCGGGAAATCAATGAGTGAGGACTTTCTAGGCAAAAGCACTCCTTGGACGTTGTTCTGCTGGTAAAATTCAGTAAAATGAACTTTGAAAAATGGAATTCTTAAATTGCAATTATGATCATCGTCATAAATTACACAGATTTTTGTCAAAGGTGCTTCATGCCCTCTTTAACAACTTAATCCAAAGCGGGTCTGGCTTGATCCAGGCTGTTGGACAAGAGATGCCTGATGTGCAGGCTGGAGAAGATTGGCTTAGAGAGGTCTAAAATGAGCTGCCAAACCCTTGCCTTGGGTGTTCTGGAGAGAATTCTGAAGTCACTGAGCCTTAAATATGTTGGGAAAAACATGGAGCTAAATGAAGACACAAATAAATGACATTGGGAGACTATCTTAGATTTAAAGAGAATAGGATAACAAAGATATTTCTATGGCAATCAAGAAAATATGGCCAAGATGGAAAACAAATTCTGATCAAGCAGAAAATACAGCTGCTCACTGTAAACAGCAGATATGAGATCTGATGGAAAACTAATCTCTAGAATTCTTCTTTCTCAGGAATGAAGCTGACACACCATTTTGTCTGATAATCTGCCTTGCCATGATGCCATTGTGCTCTAAATGAGATAATATAATCACTTCCCCCTCTCTGAAATTATTGTGTCATGTTGTGAACAGTTCAGGAGGTGCCACAGGTGAGGGAACTGTAAACAGACCAGTGGTGAATGAAAGGCAACCAATTTATTTTAATTAACTTGAGCTTTCTCCTATTTTTGTGAGTACAATGTGATATAACAATTTAAGATGATTTTCTAAGCAGAAATTATCAGCAAGGTCTCTTGCAGGCTGTTTATAAAGCCTCTTGCTGCTGCTTCAGGTGAATGAAATAAACATTTTTCAGGAACCTTTGTGCAGTAGTTGTTTCTAAACAGAGCCCTGAAGAGAAGCAACTCTCAGACAGGGTCTGCACCAAAGGACAAGTGGGGAACGGGATTGCAGGATTGCAGGATGCTCTTTCCCACTTCTTCTGTTTCAGAAGTGTTATTTATATGTTAAAAAAGCAAATTATGAGCAGAAACTATCCTCCAATTCTAGAAGATCTCCCAGATGTTATCAGGCATTCCCATGACCTTCAAAAAAATATTAAATAAAAGGGGGGAAATAATAAGAAGAGTGTTTTGAACACAGATGGGGATGTACAGTGAAAACTGATGAGAAAATTTTTTAAAAAATCACTCTCCCACTGTTTTCCATAAACATTTCAGCCTTGTTTAATGCTTCCCTGAGAGATTTTATTCCAATGCCTCTCCTTGAATTGCATCCTTAATAGAGAATTGATGAAGCTGCAGAGGTTCAACCACTGCATTGCTCCTTTAACCTCTGCTCACAATTCCATTTCTGGGGGATCTACATCCAGGTGATAGGAAAAACAAAACCTTCCTTTCTTCAGAGCTGATTTATTTTGTTGGCAATTTCAGTTCTTCTGTCTCTACAAATCAATGAGACTTTTCCTTCCTTCAAATCAGAGCTAAGGAATACACAAATGAGAAGATGTGCCAACTTGAGCTTCTCTCCTCTGAGCTCCTTTGAAATAATTTCCCTTGAACTTCCATCTTTAAAAACAGCAGATGACTTTAAACAACCCTCAGAACTCTCTAGAGGCATCACTAAAATGTTTTCTCCCAGGAAATCAAAGGCAGGAGACCTTTGTTTCTCGAATCCTATGATAAATAAGGAACTCTGACTTAAAATATATATCTATATAAACATAGGAATCATGTTAAAATCTTGTCATGCTGTAGGAAGTCATCCTTGACTTGCAGTTTGGAGAGAATTTCAGGGTGTACTTCAAAGCCT
Organism: Pseudopodoces humilis; assembly: GCF_049639895.1. Taxonomy (NCBI): domain Eukaryota; kingdom Metazoa; phylum Chordata; class Aves; order Passeriformes; family Paridae; genus Pseudopodoces; species Pseudopodoces humilis. Next base: position 18,840,387 of record NC_142212.1, read on the forward strand.
GTTTATTTTCCCAGACTTGCCAGAAAAAAGGCTCTGAGGGGAGGTTTTGTGTGCAGGAGAGCAGCATCTCTCAGGGTGGTTTGAGTGGGGATGCTGAGATGCTGATCTGGCTGCTGACCCCCTGTCCCTGATAACTGCTCTGAGTTAATCATCCCCAGCAAGGAAATGGGTCATCCACTGAGAGTTAAGTGTCAGAGTTAAAGCTAAATCTTGGTCTTGGATTGAAAATATCTGGGGAATTCTCACCCTCAGAGCTCAGGGGTGTTGCTGAAGAGATGGCCTCCAAATAAATAAAAATAAAAAAAAAAAACAAAAAAACGGGGGATTTAGCAAAGAATTGGAGGGGGGATGAATCCCAGCACATTTGAGAAAAATGGCAGAAAAAGAACAAGAAATTCAGGATTCCCAAAAGAGCATCAGCCAGACCATAAAGGGAGCACTCAGCACTCTGCTCCACCTTCACAGATAAATTCAAATTACTCATAAAGTTTATGCTGATTTTTTTCTGCCTCACCCTTGGTAAGAATCCTTGTCCTGCATGAAAAAATAAATGAATGCTACTTAAAGTTTTGCCTTCTTGATTTGCATTTTCTATGAGACAGTAAATTAAATTTATGCTAATCTGATACATATATTCTTCCCTGAACCATTAAAGGGGAGGTGGGGCTACACAGTGCAATAGTTTAAATAATTATGGCTGTCACTCACAATTATTCAATCTGTTGTATGTTAAGAACCAAGTTGCAACTAGAAATTATCCTCCAGTTCCAGGAAATCTCACAGATGTTGTTGTGCTGATCAAAGTTCTTAGGATGTTGGATAGAAGATGCGAGTTCCCCAGGAATGGAATATTAAAAGAAGCTAAAAGTGGAATCTTTAAGTTTTAGATGGTTGGGTTTGTTCTCATATTTTCCCAATAAAGGTGCAGCATGGAACTAGAAATGACAGGATGTTGTTAAGAATTATTTAAATAAGATCTCATAGAATCCCAAATTAATATCCAGAAAAACTTTGGGAGCTACTGACACCCAGGTGCCAAAGCTGCTCTGCCACTTCCAGGCTTGGTTGTACATATTTTATATAGATTCATATATATATATATAAAATCAAGTGACATCCAACTGACATTCTATAGCACATCACTGGACTGGAAAGCATCTTGTTCACCTCTATTTTCACTAAAATTCAGTCAAAAAATCAATAACTTTTGGTGAGAATGGAATCCTGTCTCTGGTGTAGATGGCATTATCACTAAAAACATGTGGCTCTTTGAGTGATGTGACAGATCCTTTGAAATGCAAAGGTAAGACCAAGTTATTCAAGCTCATCTTTTTCTGCTCCAGTATTTTTAGGCTGCGCTTGCCTTTGATTTCCAGCACTGAATTAACAATATGGGCATCACAACAGAGGTCACAGGGAAGAACAGGAAAAAATCAGGTCTGAAGCTGTAGCCAGGCAGATCCTCTGGCTCCAAATCCATCAATCCTGAGCAGTGAGCTCTGCAGAGATCTCTGCAGATCCTCTGGCTCCCAATCCATCAATCCTGAGCAATGAGCTCTGGAGAGATCTCTGCAGATCCTCTGGGTGCCAATTCATCAATCCTGAGCAGTGAGCACTGGAAAGCACCAGGCAGAGATCTCTGCATCCCCATCCCTGTCCCCACCCCTGCCTCCCGCTCTCTGCAGGGAGGATGGCTCGCTCTGATGACAATTGCTCGTGCAAAGAAGGCTCAGCTCAGCTCTCAGCCTCAAATTTTTGTGTGCTGAAGGCAAGTCAGAGGATGGATTTCTGCAGTGCTTTGCAGCATTATGGTAATGCATGAATTTTAAAAAATAGCAGGAGACGGGGAATGGAAATGGGGCTGATGCCAGCACAGAATTCCGGGGTCTGAGGCGCTTCCAGCCGGTGCCTCTGCTCTCTGCTCAAGCTGCTCTAATGCTGGTCTGGGTAGCCAAAAGCAGTTTTTGAGCCAAACTTTCAGTCTGAATCCACTGGGAGGAAGGGGCTAATGGGAAAGGAGACAATATCCTGCAATGGATGTGAGTGGATGCACTTCCAGCTGGTGGGAAAGGCGGAGCAAGAGCTGCAGAGCTGCACCGAGCGCTGCCCTGGGTGATGTCAGTCCTTCAAAGATGGATTGAAGCTTTGGAGGGGAATGGGGAAGCAATGAGCTATCTGGGTATAATATTGCAGATTTTGTTGGGATTTAAGCAGGCCCCTGCACTCCACAGTGGCCACGTTTTGCATGTCAGCTCTCAAAATTCGCAGCTAAATCTGTTTTGTGACATTTAGCATCACTCTGCTTCAGCAAAGGTTGTTGCTTTTTTTTTCCCAGTGCCTTCCTGACCTGTCTTGAAAGTCAGCACTGTCATCAGTCTGGGCTGACACACAGAAAATTGTGACATATCGACTTTTACAAGGGGTGCCACAACATGAATAGATGAGAACTTGGAGCTTGGATTTTCCATATGAAAGGAAGTGTCAACAAAACAGAGGAAAGTCCCCATACTTCACCCAGTTAATGAATCCCCCTTGTCCACATGCATAATTCAGTGCTCTGCAGAATGCATCTCCTGAGAGAAAAGAGGTGAACTAAATTAAAACTTTTAACCCAAAATTTCTTTTTTTATTTTTTTTTTTAATGTGAAAGCTCATTGCTTAAAATTCTGAAGGAATGAAGTTAATTGGTTTGAGCTGTGTGCTGCTCTGGGAGGGGAGACTTGAGATGAATCACAACAATTTGCATTTTCTTGAAGAGTCAACACAATGTTTCTTGTCAGAGCTTCTTAGAGTTTTAAAAATCATGAATTGTCCTTTTTGTGCCACTTTCTGGGGAGCACAGAATAAGTGAGACTGGATGAGACCTCAGGAGGTCATAAATTCAACCTGGGGCTCAAAGAAACTCAGCCAAGAGCTCTGACAAGTTTATCCTGCATTTCTCTGCACAGCATTTTTTTCTTAAAAAAAAGGAGGAATTTCTTACCCTTATTACACATTATCCTTAATTATGGAGTCCCTTCGTGTTCCTCAGCAGTCCCTGAACACAAAGAACCCTGGTACACACAGAAATCCTGCTGAGTCAAAGGTGTGGCACTGGGGTGACCCCACACTCACCTGCTGGGAATTCCTCATCCAGGAGGTTCCTCTGAGGGAAAAACTCCAGGTGACCGTTCCTAGGACAAACCAACTTCCCTGTCCTGTTGGCCAGAAGCTTTAGAATTCTAAATAAAATGGCTCACTGGGACAGGTTCAAACTTAAAGCTTTAAAAAAGTTTATAAACTTCAGCCAAAATTTGCAGAAGTGTCCTGGGTTTGTCGTGCAGAACCAAGGAATTTCTAGAAAAGCCTCTTTCCCCTTTCTCAGCTGGTTTCTAGTCCCACAGAGCCACTCAGGGCTGTCATGCCCTGAACAAATCCATAGTGAGAGCACTAATTGACTTTGGCTGATTAACAACTGACAAGTGCTCAGTGGTGCTGAGCACTGAGCAGAGCCGGCTCCAAAATTGAAAATGCTCAAATCTACCAGAGCTGTCACCAACTGGAATTTTTCTCTGGCAGTTCCAATGCAGAGGTCAAAAAGGGAACCAGCAGAGCAGCGTGAGGAGCAGCTCAGTTTTGCTGCACAGTTGATTTCTGGCCTCTGGGAAAACATTTCCTGCAGCGCCCCACAGACAAATTTTCCTAACAGCACGTGTTAATTCCATAGCTGATCCCAGCCATACCAAGTGCAAGTTGTTTCCTTTCAAGAGTCGTCATGCATGGAATTATTTATTATTGTATGGAAGTGTTCTAATGAAATAATGGTTGTCTCAATGCCCTAAAGCTGTAGGGTCATTTAAATGCAGCTGTCAGATGGGAAGAAAAGCCACACGCTGCTTGCAAAACTGCAGGACTTGTTAGATTAACATTTCAGCCTTCTAAAGTAAGTAGATTTGAGAAATGAATCCAATATAGAAAATTGGATGTTGAGAACAGCATAGTTGAGTATTTATGAAATGTCACTTCCCCCTTAGAAATACAGACAAGTGGAGCTGAATATTTGCTTTCTTATCCCATTTCTGAGGATGGCTTCGACACCAAGTAGAGCAGAAGTGCTGCAGCTCAGCAGCTCACTGGGGGAACAAAGCTGGGGGGCTTTTCTGTGCTGTACCAGCACTGCAGCAGCAGAATCACAGCACCAGCAGGGTTGGGTCAGGCCCCAAGATCATTAACTCCAAGATTTGGACAATACCCCAATGCCCACTGTGCCATATTTATGTTTTTTGAGCACCCCCAGGGATGGTGACCCTGCCATGACCTGAGGCCATTTATTGCCATCCCAGCCTTGTTCCCTGGGAGCAGAGCCTGATCCCACCTGGCAGAGCCCAACCCCATCCTGCTGGCAGGGAGCTGTGCAGAGCCAGAAGGACCCCCTGAGCCTCCTTTTCTCCAGGCTGAGCCCCTTCCCAGCTCCCTCAGCCGCTTCTGGTGCTCCAGACCTTTCACCAGCTCCACTGCTGTTCTCTGGACATCCATTAGGCCACTGGAGATCCACCAGTTTTAATTCAGGAATAAAAAACAATGTTCCTAGGTGTAAGGAGTTGGGAAAATGCTGATAGAGGTCAAAAAAGGAGTTTCTAATAACCAGCTCCTAAGTCGGGGGCAGTGCTGTAGATGCCTGAAGGTGAAGGCATTAAACATAGCCCAAAACCTTGGAAATATTACTATGCCCACAGATTTCTTTTCCCTGCTAACCTCAAGCAGTGACTACTGGGAACAAGCCATGATTTAGCTTGCCATTAAAAAAAAAAAAAATAAAAAATAAAAAAGAAACTTTTAAAAATATATTTTTGTTACCATTGCATGAACACAAATCCACCTGAAAATTCCTGGTGATCCCTCACCATCCCAGTTCCACGAGAACCTGGCTGGTAACTACTTGCAAGCTTCATTTCCATACAAAAGCAAACTGGGAACAGCAGTCAGTGGTTTCCTGTTAATAAACAAACACACAAGACAAGATCAATTAGTCAAAATGATGTGACTCATTTGTCATTTACAGACGAGCTCAACCACATGAGGATTGTGCTCATCATCCAAGGATTTGGCCTTGTTCTGCTCACAGCTCTTGAAAAAAGACGTTTAAAATCAAAAACTCAATGATCTGTGCACCCACAGAGCCATGATAGAAAGAATCAAGGGTTTGGCTGCTTGCTGTCTATGGGATGTATTTTCCTTCATCAGAAATAGCTGCATTACTCATCTCCACATTGTCCACATCCCTGAGAGAAATTCCAAATCATCCCTCAGCAATTCTCCCCTCTCTGATCTCTCTGGCACCTCTAGAAGAAGAAAAGCAATAAAATGAAAACCTTGAAGTGGTGGGTGAACCACTAAAGTGCATCCCCACCTTCAGGATCCATCACAGTTTGGTCTGATTAAACCATGGCAATCAGCAAAATCTCCCTTTGGATTGTCCCCCTGCAAATCTGGGATTCGAGGTGCTTCAGCCAGCAGCATGCAAACAGATTTTGCCAAAAAATACGATTTAAGCTTATATTAATGAAGAAGGGAAAGAGCAGGATCAGGAACCTGATCAGGTCAGGTGGGTGAGGAAACAGAAATGAAATAAATTGATTTGTTGGCATGTGAGGCAGTACAGGCACAGATTTGACCTTGGAATACTATCCTTGATGTCCTCAACATCCATGGAGTGGGAAATAAGGGGAAACTACAGGGTCACACCCATAGTATTTACGTTGGTTTGAATCTTATTAGTTGTATTAGTATTAGTATTTATTAATATTAGTATTAGTATTATTCCTGAGGAATTAACTTTTTTTTTTCCCCAATCCTGACAAGACATAGATCCCAAACAAATCCATTTTCACTTTCTCCCCTGTCTCCCAGGATTAGAGGGAGAACATAAATTTCATTTCCCAAAAGTCAGAATTTTACATGCTGGAAAACCTGACACATTCTTCAGGAAATGTCGTGAATGCCCTAAACCTTTAGAAAACATGAAATGCACAGAATCCTCCTGTCCGAGGCTTTCTGCTGCCCCGGGCTATGGTTGTGGGATGTCATTAAACCACAGAATCCCAGGACAGCTTGCACAGGAGCCTCCAAGTCTGGCAAACAATTCCCTCCGAGCTGAAATCTTCAGTGCCATCAGCCCCAGGCTCCCTGCTAATGGAGAGAGCGGAATTGCAAATGCAGAGCGGGTCAAGGGAAGGGGAGATTGCTCCGAGCCTCCCTGGATTCCTCCTCAGATTCCTCCTAAGTTTTCAGGGCAGCCAGAAGAAAAAGGCACAAATTGCAAGGTCAAGCTTTGAGATTCATCCTGTGTGCTCATCAAGCTGAATTCCAGCCAAGAAGGGACTGGGCAGTGCTGTAGGAACGGGTTTGGAGGAACTTTTGGGGGTGGCATCACCTCTGTTCCCTGTTCCTGAAGCACCTGTAGGTATAGCCAGGGATTCCTAAGGAATTCCAAGAACCATGGACAGCCCCATGCTGTCCCATCCTAAGCAGGAGTGTTTAATCTGCCCAGCTGATCCCCCTTGGAAATCAAATTAAAGTCCTGCTAATGTGGAGGAGTTTAGAGAAAATCTCCTGTTGGTGTTTACAGACTAAAGAGCAGAACTTAATTATAGACAACAGCCTGACTAAGGGCATTATATAATGAGGGAAAGACATTTATAGAGCCCATCTTACAACTCCAACTGTAAGAACTTGATGATAGAGAAAATTTAAAAGGCCAGAAAATGCTTTGGAAGATGGTAAAAACAAGTGAAAAAGCAATAGACTGAGATGTCCTCTGTTCCACTTCCTTTGTGTTCCCAAACAACAGGAACCAGGTTCTCCCACTGTCACATCTAGAGCAGGATGACAACAAACAAGGCAGAAATTTCACTTCAGGACCCACCTTGAGTTATACAGCTATGAAAAAAATCATTTTATCTCCTTAGCAACACTTGCCAACCACATTGAGCCATTAATGGCATAATTGTTCAACCACCACAACACACTTTGTTGGCTTTGAGATATCAAAGAAAGAACAGGAATCCCTGCTAACAGCATCATCTAGCAGTGGGTTGATTAAACAGAAATGCACAGAGAAAAACCCAGCTGAAACCACAGAGAAAGCGGTTGGGATATGGTGTTTATTGTGATTATTCCCATTCCCCTTTTAGCCACTGATGTGTCTGGACTGGGATTCCAGGTACAAATACCTGTCAGAGAAATCCCTGACCTTATCCAACCACGTTTTCACCTCTTCCCTGGTAACACAGAGCTCTTTCCTACGGACAAATTGTCAATTAAAGAAAAGTGATCAAACAGCAATTAGGGCAGGATTATTCATTCTGGCAGTGGGTGACATGAAAATGTAAAACAAAACCCCAAACCAGCTGTGGTATAATGAAGATAATTAGGATATTATCCATGTTATTTATATCTTTGCATCCACTAATGCAATGAAATGGCTGGATTTTGGTTTGGGAGAGCTCTGCTGGCTGCAGGAAGCGTTGGCTTTGTGATTAAGTCAATAGATGCAGAAAGAAGTTCAATTCTTGGTCTTGTTAGAGTGTTCATTTGTGAGCCAGGGCTGATCTCTGTGGCCTGGGCCCCGTCAGCAGCTCCTGCCTCCCTGCTGCCACCAGGAGAAGCCCAAGGAATTATCCAAAAAAGCCTAATTTATAATTATCTTTTGAATTTTCCCAAAAATCTGGGAGCTCCTTCTGTCACTGGGGTTTTCCTGTAGGATCTCGACTGTTCTTTCTTGTGGTGCTGAGGGAGATGTTTTATTCCATTTCAGCTTCTCTTGGATATTTGTTCTTTGAGGGAGGTGAGTTTTTCCAGGCCAGGCTTTGTTTCCATCTCTCTGTTTCCATCTCTCCTGCACCAGAACTCCAGTCTTTATTCCATTATCCCAGCCCTCCATGGCTGTAGTAACAGCACCAGGAATTCAAGGACCATCTGTCCAAGTGTAACTCATTCCCTGCCCACTCAGCTCCACAGTCTGTCAAAAACACCCAGCTGGGAAAAGGAAACCAGAAACCTCTACTATGAAAAGTGCTCGAATTAACTGGATCTCCTTGACAGAATTGGGTTGAGGAATGACTGCACTGGGAAGACCTGGAGGGGCAGAGATTTCTGCTGAGGCAGCAGTGATGGACATTTGGCATGGTCAGGAGACAGGGAAGGTTCTCCCCTGGTGTTGGAGCACCATCCCAACATTCCTGGGATCTGGGATGAGAATATTGGTGAAGAGCTGGGATGGTGAAAACTCTCTTTGTCCAATCCTTCCGTTTTCATGTTTCTCCGTAGCATTAAAAAAAGAGAACATTTGGCCTTCTGGATGTAGATTGAAAATTGTCCAAGCATTCTTTCTTTGAGGCTTCAAGTCAAAAAAAAAAACAACAATACATTAAAAAGTTCCCTCCCTGCAATATTTGAGGGGATAATAACTGTTAAGAGGAAAACAAAGCAAGGAAACAGGCAGATCAATCAACAGGGAGCCCAGATCAGAGATTTGAGCCAGCTCATCTTTTCTATTTTTGAGAACAAATATTCAGGACTTTCAATACTTTCTGTTATAATGGGTATTCTCTTCATGCTTTTTTGCCTTGCTAGGGACATACAGCTTTCTTTCAGCTTTCATTTCCAATTTTATTAAAAAATAATTTATTTTTCCATTTTCTGTTCGACAGTGTCAATCAGGTTTTGCAGTTCTGCTCCCTTGCTCTCATAATACACCCAGCAGCAGGAATTCCAGAAGTGCCCAAGCCCCACTGGCAGCTCCCAGTGGTAATGTTTGATCTGTTTCAGGTGAACTGAAAACTCATTTATAATCAAAAAACCAAGAGACACCTGGAATGGAAACTTATTCATTCGGAGCTCTTTGAAACAATCCTTCAGTGGGTTTGAACAGACTGGAAACAGCAGAATCTGAGGCATCCAAAATTGTTTTCCATTTCCTGTGAGCCACAGGACAGGATTACCCTGGAAAGTCCTTTTTCCTAGGACAAATTCTGGTGCTCGGTGCCCACAGCTCCTTCACTGCTGCAGCAGTGGCAGAGGTCCCCACCTCACTCATCCCTTGCTCCCCCAAATTCCCAGCGGTTTCTGCTTGCACAGGGGGGGAATTTTGACCCCAAAAATCATTGCCTGTAGCTGTGCTGAAAGGTTCAGCTGAAAACAAAAAACCCATATTGCATTTAGGAATCCCAGAAAGGTTTGGCTTGGAAAGGAACTTAAAACTCGTTTATTTCCAACCCCCTAGCACGGACAATTTCCACTATCCCAGCTTGCTCAGATCTCCATCCAACCTGACCTTGAAGACACAGACTCAGTCTGGCCATTGAGAAATTTTGCTCTTCATATTATCTAAACCCACCCACAGGAGAAAAAAACCTCATATCCTTAATATTAATGTCCTGTTGACCGAGTTAAGATGGGTTTTGGGTGGAATCTCACCAGACAACACAAAACAGCCGTGGGTAGAAAAGCATTTTCTCAGGCTGAGGCACCAGAATTCCTGGTCCTTCCTCCCCTCCTCGCTCGGTTCCTCGCTCTCGCTGTAACTCCAGGGCTGCGCCGTAAATTGGATCAGCCAATGATCCCAGTTAAAAAAACAGAACCTGAAGGTTTCTTGTGCTCTGAGTTCCTTAATCCGGATAATTCCATCTGTCCTGCTCGCAGCAAACCCCCAAAGAGCGGGATCTGCACGCTGGAGGCAGGGCAGGAGCCGAGGGGAAAGGCTTAAAGCAGCTTTGCTGATGGCAGAAATGTTTGTGCAGCCTCTCCCCTCGGTTTGAAGAGCCATTAAAGCCCCGTGATCAATGCAATTCTTAATTATTTGCACTTCAGTGCTTTATGCAGATAAACTCATCAGCACTTGAGACGCTCCTGTCATCGGCTCACTTGGAAATTGGGGATTTGTGACACTGGGGTTGTCTCTCACGCTGAACCCAGTCACTTGTGAACGAGATTTAATCTAAGGAAATCAGCTGCTGGCCTTGGATGTCCCTTCAAGTTGGTTTTTGGCTGCTTACAGGTGTCAGTTAAGGGAACTTTCCTTTATTTCCATCCCTTGGAAAGCGCCCAAGGCCAGGTTGGACGGGGCTTGGAGCAGCCTGGGACAGTGGGAGGTGTGGAACAAGGTGATCCTTAAGGTCCTTTTTAACCCAGCCTGTTCTCAAACTCTGAATATCTGCAGGAATGAAAAATAATATTCCCTAGCAGTCCATGCTGTTTCATCAGTAAAATAAACTCTAATTCAGAGTTCTGGAAAGAGAAAGAAGTCTCCCATGATGCTGCATGTCATTTTTCACCCAACAGAATTTATCCTTCCCCACAGAAGATTATCACACAAAACCAGAGGTAATTAAATTATTTCTGTCACCCTGCTCTACACTGTGGTGCCTCAGGTCACAGATGGCATCGCCCCTTTTTCCTCTTTAAATCAGCCCAAAATCATCACTGAACTGAGCCTTTGGCCACTCCTGGGAATTCCCACGAGGCACTGGAGGGATGGACTTGCTGAGGAAACAGTCCACAGGGTAAAAATTGCTCCAAACCACATGAAAATGTTTTTTTTGTAGGGTTCATGCTGATAGTAGGGTCTGAAATCTTGCAAGAATTCTGCCTCCCCTGTAAGTTAAATCTGTGACCATCAAGATCACTTTTGATGCCAATCCAGACAAAGAAAACTTTCCTGTTATCACACAGGAAGAGTCAGTTCAGGAATCATCACTTAAATTTTCTTTTCTACCTTACTGTATTTATCTTCAGGGTGATCCTCCAGTATTGACCTGTTGTAAGACACACTTGCTTTGTTCCAGGACGATTATTTGCAAGAAAAATTTTCAAAAAATAAAAAAAAAAAGGTAAGACCCATCCTTTAGTGTTCTTGCCTCTCTCATTTAACTTGTAATTGCTTTTATTGACAATTTCTTCTTCCTTCCCCAGAGTAGTGAGGTCATTAAACAAATGTGACTTTTTTCTGTACAAAATGATAATTTAACTGATTAAAGCACTTGCGTTGTCAATACACTTCCATGAGAGATTCCCATCCCACACACCACACTGGGATTTTGTTTTCATCTGAAGACATTTCAGAGTGTTTAATGACAAATAGGACACTACTGGCTTTTTCCTTTTCTCAGGTTTTGTATCCATCTCTTCAGAAAATTGCACTTGCTGTCATTAAAAATGCAACACAGCTCTGTCATTTTTCTAAGCAGGTGTTATCAGCTTCACACTGTCACTTGCACTTTACACAAACACTGGCACAAAACAGTGACAGGACTAAAGCAAGTGGCCTCAAGTCATGCCAGGGAAGGTTTAGATTGGATATCAGGGGAAAATTCTTCATGGAAAAGGTCATCAAGCACTGAAATATTTAATTTCATTATCTTAGAAATGTTTTCTGCACTGAAACAGGGGACAGAGACAGCTGGGGGCAGGTACAAAACTCAGTTTCCTTCCCATTTTCTGCATGGAAAAGAGCAGCAAGCCTCCGATGGTCTTTTTAACACGGGCTGGAAAAAGAGAGTTTCCAAGCAATCCTGTTGTCACCTTGCAAGCCAGAATATTCTGGAGATGCCTAAAGAGAAGCTGTTTCACACACAGTTTTATCCTGCAGCTGCCTTTCACACATCCTGGGCTGTGCTCACAGCTGAGGAATGAGCTAAGGTTGAAGGAGTTTGGGGTAAATTGGAGAAAATCCCATGGTTTTCCACAATAACTCCATGATATCCCAGAGGAGCAGCCACCAGAGCCACTCTTCACCCTGTCCCTGTCACCCTTTATTTTTATGTCCCATTCAATTTGACCTTCAGCAGCTGAAGCCTGGAAGACACATTTTGGAAACATCTGCTCAGAAACCTCTTTTATTCCTGCAGCTGGGAAGTTCTCCTCAACTTTGCTACCTTTTTTTTTATTTTTTCAATCCCCAAATCTTTATTTCTGTACTTTCTAAAGAATAGATTTTATGACTCAAGTTTCCTTTTTTATTTTTTTTTTTTTCACTTCTATTTATATTCTTTAAAAAAAAAAATGAAATTATTCTTCCATTTTCACACAAAGTATTTAATGGAAGAGTGAAGTGAGCTCCTGTTCAGCTACTCCAGGAGTTCTGGCAAAGCTTTCAAACAAGGGGGAGGCTTATTAGATGCTAAATGAGTTTCATTTCTAATTGAAAACATTTTCTGTCTTGTTGTTTTAATTCAAGTCATTAGCTGTACCTGAGTCTAAATTAGCAACATTTTCCTGAACTTCTGAAGTATTTTTAAACTCTCTTTCAAATTCCTTTATCTGAGTGTATCTCGTGTCCCATTTGTAATGGTCTGCTGTATTCATTAGATACTGGGAGCCATCTGTTAGAAATTTGCTCAGAACAAATCCAGTCTGAGCAAGAGAAGGAGGCATAACTCTGACTTTCTCTGAGCTAATAGCTCAGATTTTGGTGAAAGGGTTTGGAATCAGCTGCACTTGAGATTTTCGCCCTGTTTTGAGAAGACAGCAATGGTGGTTAATTAAAATAAGACATTTCTTTAGTCTCCAAAGAATATTTGTAAATCACAGATGAAATTGGAAGTAATTTATCACTGATGCTCTACGAAATTCAGCTGTAGATCCATCTGGCCATGGTGCTTTAGGAGGCAATATTGCTTGCAGGGCACTTTTTATTGCTTCTCTCTCCTGGGGGTTATCTAAGTATTGCCTCGATAATGCTGGCAGCTCTATTTCAGCCACAAAATAATAAATGGCTCCTATTTCTACTGTATGTAATTCATAACAAGGAAGAAAAAAATTCTTGATTCATTTGTCTCCTTTAACATTTTGCATATAACCTCTTCCAAGCTGGGTTTGTTATCCTTTAGGTGGCTGTGGGAGATGTGGGCTCTGGGACATTCACCTGCTTTTTGTGCAGAGTCAAAATTAAATAACAGCAGAGTGGAGCTCATTTAAGAAGTGAACCAGACAAATTTTTGGTCTAATACAACCTTGAGCTACAGTCCTTAAGCTTGGTGTTGAATGGAAGGATTGATCCTGGATATATTGATTTTAACACATTGAAATACATTCAGGAATAGAGGCTGTGCTTAGTGTTGTCAATGAACACAAGTTAATGACCCAGAAACGTTTAGGTTTGTATTTTTTGAACAAATAGAAGTCTGACCAGATGAGTTTGAAGTCCAATTAGGGGTTGCACAGAGGTGCTAGCTTGGAAAAATACAAGTTTTCAAATGAAGCATTTCTTTGATGCCAAACAAGCCTGGATCATAGAATCCTGAATGGTTTGGGTTGGAAGCACCTTAAATCCCCCCCAGTGTCCCCCCAGCCATGGCAGGGACACCTCCCACTGTCCCAGGTGCTCCAGCCCCAATGTCCAGCCTGGCCTTGGGCACTGCCAGGGATCCAGGGACAGCCCCAGCTGCTCTGGGAATTCTGTGCCAGGGCATCACTGCCCTCACAATTCCCCCCAAAATCCCACCTAAAGCTACACTCTTCCAGTTCAAAGCCATTCCCTGTTGTCCTAACACTACATTTCCTCGAAGGAGTTTCTCTCCAGCTCTCCTGTGCTGACACCAGTGAAGATTTGACCAGGAGGGCTCTGTAGGCGACCCAATTTTACCCAATATTCTCTCCCTGCCCTTTCCTCCCATTCTGTCCTGACAAACACAGTAGGAAATGTAAAAAATGAAGAATTTCCTAATAAAAGGAGCATTTTGGTACAAGATACCAAGTTTTGATAGCAGAGAAACACTGCTGAGGTGAGTGCTCAGGCAGATGTAAGCAGAGCTTATCTCACACCCAGTGAGAGCCTCCGTGACCCTGTGATGGCACCAGGCTCCAGGAGCCCTCTGCTCTGGGCTCAGCGCTCCCAAGACCTATTCCTGGTGTTCACCTGGACCTGGTTTCCATAGAAAACCTGCTCTGAAAAGTAGCTCAGGTAAAGATTTTTCCCCTGCCTGCAGTTCAGGGGGAGGAATCGTTCCCAGAGGTCCTGAGTGCTGTTTACTGTTTTTCCTGCTTTTCGATTAGATGTATCTGACAACTCCTGTTGCCAGGGTTTCATCCCACTCTGAGCCAGACACCAGGGTTACTCACTGGGGTATAAAACACATTTTCCAGGGCCAGCCTCTGACCCACAGCTGTCAATGAAATCTTCCAGTAAAACCCTCGGAAAAACACAAGCCCTCAATTTCAAGGGAAGTTATTTGATTTTTAATTTCTAGCCATTTTCAAATATTACTAAAACAATCACTCATCTGCTTCCCTATCCCTCCCCAACAAATCCCAGCCAAATCTGTTTTTTTAAAGTATTAATGCAGTGTAACTGTGTTGAAACCCCAGCACAAGCCCAGGAAGGAATATCAGGAGACCTGAGGTCAGATTTGTTCCTTCCCAGGATGTTCATTTCCAGCCCAATGCTGTAGAATCAGATGAAAACCAGAGGTGTGATTCATGTGTTTAACTCCAAATAAATACAGGGATGTGCTGGAATATTAAACTCCAGAGGCCAGGGGCCTGTGGCAGTGGCAGGGATCCACAGCAGCTGAGCAGAGCAGAGGAGGAGAGCTCAGGAATGAGATTTGGAGGGAGTGGGGAAGCACTGGGACTGCTGGTGGGAGTTCCCCCTCTCATCCTGGTGTGTTGCCTGCTGATAAAGTGCCATTCCTTAGGAAAAGTCATGGAACAGCAAATCAGAGAATGAGAGGAGCTCACTTGGGACTCAGTCTCTCCTCTGGATGCACATGAGCTCACATATGCAGTAACTAATTTTACAAGGGGTGTTACACACTGGAGAAGCCTCAAGGAGCTCTTGGATTGCTGCAAACCAACTCTGAATATGCTCCTTTGCATTCCAGAGACCAGTTTGGGTTTGGTTATATTCCAGTCCTTTAATCTTTCAATATTCATTAATATTTTCATGAATAATTTTTTGTACACCACTGAGATATGGGTGCTCTTCCTTCATCTGTCTCGACTTCCAGGCAAGCAAAGATATTTCCTATTTTTTAGTTATTTTTCTACATTGTCAGTCATAAAACAAAAACTACCCATGTCATTCAGATGACCAATTCCTCGCTGTATATAGCAAATATTCAATAATTTCAGGAGTCTGCTGCAAACAGCCATGTGCAAGGAGAGGTCCTGCCTGGTAATTAACAACTGTTAATAAATACACCTGCAGCGATCCTGAGCAGATCACAGAAATCAGAAGCAGAAAAATTGTTCAGTTGCTTCAATAATTTATTTCCAAAGATTTAATCCATGAGTTCAGCTCGCTGTGTATGATTTAGATAAAAGGAGGGGGAAAAGAGATATTTGGGGTTTGAATGGATCTTGCAAATGGGTTGAAACACCATTTTATTAAAAGATTTCTGTGAATGTGAAAATACTTTAATGTTACCATAGCTTTAATGATTTCAAGTGATTTTGCCTTTGCAGTTGGAACCACTGATTTTTAACATTAAGTCTCGGTTTTGAACTAAAGAAAAACAACTGCTTTCCTATTCCCCCCAATATAGAAAAGAAAAATTGCAGTGTAAAGCAGGAGAAATCGAATCTGGAAAAGCAGAAAGCAAATCAAAATAATCACAAATGTATTCTTTTTCAAAAATGAGATTTATTAGCCAATCTCTCGGTGTTATTAAACTGGGTGGAGAGCAGCACTATTATTATGTTTTGCAGTACTTTTCAGGAGCGCTGGAAATCTACAGCTATGCAGAAATGGAGAAGCACAAACAGGAATGGGCACTTGAAATAATTCAGTGGGGCAGGGAAGGGCTGGATTGCACGGGGGTTTCATGTAGCAGCAGCTGTGGGATGGTTCTCCTGCAGAGAGAGCAGGGAAGGGCTCGGGCTGTGTGTTTGCTGTGATGTACAGATGTCCCTCCACATCTGTCCTGGGTGGTTTGGATGAAAGCAGAGACACCAAAGTGTTCCTGGATTCCAGGGTCGGGTGATGGATACGGACTCTGCTCCTCCGGTGGAACCTGTGGAGTTCAATCGTGGAGAGATGCTACTGGGGGCTCCTGAAAATCCCATTAAATTTATTGATGCGCTCTTTCTGTGAAGGGAGAAGATAAAAAAATTCAAGTTCTATTAAGTTATTCTCTAGAAAATTTTAAATTCAGCTGGGTAAGAGCTGGTGTAGTTAGTACAGGCTTTAGAAAGGGAACAGGCACCAAGACAAGTGGAAACCGCCTCAAGCTGCACCAGGGGAAGATTGGGTTGGATATCAGGAAACATTTCTTCACCTAAAGTGTTGGAAAAGGTTTTCCAAGGAAGCGCTGGAGCCACCAGCCCAGCGGATGTTCAAATGGATTAGCTGAGCTAGGCAGTGCCGGGGGAAGGTTGGATTTAATGATCTTAAAGGTCTTTTCCAAGCTGAACGATTGGGTGCTAATGTCAGTACTAATGACCCTGTCATCTCCAACTTCTGTACTCTCCCCAGAACAATCTCAGTATCCTCAGAGGTTTGCTTTGCATGGTTTAGGGACAGATTTCCCTGCCTGTAACAAAGGTGAAGTGTTGGAGTCTGAGATACAGAGTGTGTGCCCTTGTTTCTAATACTTAGTTCTAGGATTCAAAGAAACACTGAATTTCATATAACATGAAAGTCATGAGCATGTTTTCATGGTGATACATGAAAACAAATGTTAAAGTTAGATAGAAAAAGCTAAAAGTGTAAATGTGTAGATTAGAAAGTTTCTTAAGTCACTGGGTGAAAAAGTAGTTTAGAGAACAGGAGACAAGATGGGGATTTAGGGTGTTGTCTCTTGTCCTTCTTCTTTCTCCTTCATGTTCTTCTCCTAGAGGTTTTTGGGTAGTAACGAGGGATTGGATAGAAAATACCGTAGTGCAGCACACAGGTGTTGGGTCATTGGGTCATTAAGAAAAATAATTTAGTTGGCATCTGTTAATTGGGTAAATGGACATATAAAAGACCTTGAAGAGGATCTTTGTTGGCCATTTTACCCCTTTACTATCATAGTGCACATAGCTCCTTGTACCTTGTAATGCTGATAAGAAAAGAATAAACAACTGAGTCCGAACAAGAGAAAACTGCCTCCCTCTCATCAGTCTTCAGTTCAAAGGGAAAAAGAACCTAATCCAAAAGTCCTTAACGAGACAGTGAAGATAGAATTTTTCTGTCTCAGAGAGAGGTGTGACAGATCTCCAAGGGACAGGTCCCATCCTGCTGTCCCTATGACAATCGATTTGACATCAGTTTTGTGTTTGATCTCCTGGAGCAGAGTCTGGGGCTGGAAGGGATGGGCCATCACACCCAACTGCACTGGGGAGCCCCCTGGGA
Organism: Pseudopodoces humilis; assembly: GCF_049639895.1. Taxonomy (NCBI): domain Eukaryota; kingdom Metazoa; phylum Chordata; class Aves; order Passeriformes; family Paridae; genus Pseudopodoces; species Pseudopodoces humilis. Next base: position 18,857,698 of record NC_142212.1, read on the forward strand.
GTGGCCAAAAAGGCACCAGTTGGGATTTCCAGGATGTTGTGCAGGGCTCCAAGGGGCAGATTTCTGGACGTGGAAATGTGGGATTGCTGCAACACAACCCCCGTGGAGATCAGAGGAATAGGCAGGGCTCCGGGCAGAGCCACGGATGGATTAAAACTGGAATATTTCCCGTGATGGAAACATTCCCAAAGGCCCAGTGGAACAAGGGGGATGTGAAGGTGCCAATGGATGGTGGGAGGTGTTGGCCACCTCAGCTCAGCCCTCATTCCCCAGCGGGGAGCACAAGATGGATGGATGTAGGGATTTCCTGACAGAAACTCATCCAGAAATAGCAGCTACTGGAACCTGGACTGAAAAAAAAGAATAAGGAAAATAATTGTGCTTGGGGCTCCTCAGCAGAGCAGAGAATAGTGAGAATGTCCTTGGGAAAGGGTGGGAATGGGAATCCATCTCCAGTTCCAATTTTCCCCGTGGACTAAATCATTCAGGAGAGAGGTAGAAAATCCCAGAGGAGCTCCAAGCAGTGTTTGGGAAGCAGTTTTCAGCAGAATTCAACAGAGTTTTCTTCCAGCCCTTGCCATGTGTGGCCCTTTTTTGACTTCAGGCCCCACCACTGTGATTTGCACACCTCTCACAGACATCCTTCATCTCATCCCAATGAGTGTGCATGCAAAACCAGAGCATTAAATTGCAAATGGGAGAATTAATTAAAATGTTCCCCTTTCTAAGATCAATAATCGAGGCAAAATGGTTTCACTTTCCATTGATATGTCTGTTTTTTTCCCTCATTTGAAACAAACTGTGAATTACACTTTCTAACATATTGCTTGCAAAAATGCTCCAAAAGCAAATTAAACCTTCTGGCAGCCTTTGATTCATTTTATATATTACATGGAATAACTTAACAGACATATTAGAATACAGCACAAAATAACATAATTAGGCAGAGTTTCATGTCTAGAGTTTGCAGAGTGTGGAAGAAACTTTTTAAGCATTTAACTCATTTAGTAAAACTCAAGTGCTACAGAGCAAATTGTAAGTATTTTGATCTATATAGAGTTTGATTCCAAACTCTCAGCTCTCAGTGGAGCTCACTTTATATTTATAAAGTGACTTCTAATTTATATTCTGTGTTAATGTCAAGAAACTAAATCAGAAATCTAGAAGCAATTATACATAATAAGGTGGAAACAGTGGAATAAAGTCTGTCAGGTAATTTCAATCAAAATCCATAACACTGATGCTATCTGAGCACTCTTCTCTCTGCACAGAGAACTTACAGCAGTCTTGAATTTTATTTTTTTAAATTTTAATAATACTGGATCTCATGAGAGGTTTTTAAATCTCAGAATTAGTACAAGACCTTCAATTTAATTTTGTGGTTGTGGGTCTTAACTAGGAATGTTTTAATTTCTGTGGGATTGTGCAAGTCCAGAGCTGGACTAGAACCCGTCTGGCACATCATTCCCACAAATAAAATCCTGGTTTTAGGAAAGTTCATTGTGAAAATCTGTCAATTTGTCTATATACAAAGATTCAATCTACAAGAATTCTACTGAGAATTATTCAATATCTGGGGCATTTCATTATGAAAAATAAGTATTGCATGCTTTATGCATGAGAGTATTTCTCATTCTGAGAGCAAAGAAAAGAGCTGGGAATAATGTTTATCCTACAGGACTGTCTCAGTCAGTGTTCCTGCAGTGATCCCTCTCTGTATTTGCCTTTGAGAAGTGTGAAGGGAGAGTTTGGGTGGCTCCAAGATAGGAGAAAGTGTTTCTTCTCCTCTGAATTGTGAATACACCACAATCAAGGAGTGTTTGGGCTTCACTGTGTTTGAATTGAGCCTGGAGTGCCAGGACACAGGGAATGGTTTTAAACTGCCAGAGGGCAGGGTTAGATGGGATTTTGGGCAGGAATTGTTCCCTGGCAGGGCTGGGATGGAATTCCCAGAGCAGCTGGGGCTGTCCCTGGATCCCTGGCAGTGCCCAAGGCCAGGCTGGAGCACCTGGGACAGTGGGAGGTGTCCCTGCCATGGCAGGGGTGGGAATGGATGATTTTTAGGTTTCCTTCCGGCCCAAACCTTGCTGTGTTTTATCATTCCATTCATTCGAAACCTTCTGCTCAGTTTTACCCTAAGCCACAGGATGTCAGTTCAGTTTACACCTTGGGGCTCAGCATTTTTACTGTGCTTTGGAGATCTGTGCTCTTCTCCCGAGTCCTGCACCAACCAAATCACATTTTTCCAAAGGCAGGAGCCATCCTGAGGTGCTGAAGGGATCCAGAATTCTTCACAAAAATCTATAATCACGTTTCCCTTCACTACAGAGTGGATACAGTTTGCCTCTCTTCTCTAAAACTCTGATGCATGAAAAGAAAAAAGAGAAGAAAAGCAAGGAGAATAGCACAACAATCACCCATGGCAAGTCTCCACGTTGTAACTTCAATGATGCACAATCTGTTTGCTATCTGAGCACTGTAAACAGACTAATACTTCCCGAAGTATAGGATAAATCAGCCATTTAGAAGCAGCGAAGAGAAAATGATGAAGCTCCAAGTGAGTTGTGAAGCAGAGAATAAGGATGTATTACACCACGGGAAACCATCAATATTTGTTTATTGTGTCAGTGTGAGGAATAAATCTGTGGGCTAATTTGTATTCTCTTCAGTTAATTCCACTGTTCCTGATGCCTTATGGGGCTACCTAAAAACAGAGGCCAGGCAGAATTAATGGAATGAAAACCAGTTTTATTTATTGAAGGGACTTCAGGGACATTTAGGGCAGACAAAGCCCCCCAGGGGCTGCACCCAAAAATGGACGAAGGGTCATGGGTGTCACACTTTTATAAGTTTGGTCCATTTTCATTTTGGGGGTTGATTTTCCAATTCCAGCTGCAGGTAATGAAGTCATTTAGCCCAAGTTTGCTGCCCCAACTCCCTTTTGTTTCCATCTCTCAGGCCTGAGGCAGTGAGGTGTCCTTGATTGCCAGGCCTGGAGAGGAATTGCTGTGTCTGCCCAAAGTGGAGAAGCAGCAGCTGGCACTGGGTGTGGAGTTTGGAGTTCTGCACTAAAGATCTGCAGGGTTACACAGAGATGGGAAATAGAAAAGCTGAAATCCCAAAGCATCAACTCCCACCCAGGCCCTTCTCAAGGTGTCCCTGCCACACTCGGCACCTCCTTGTCTCCCTAAGCAGGGATTTATCTGAAAACATCAGGAATCTGGGAGTTATCACTGTATCCCAGGTTGGGTTGGGTTGGGTTGGAAGGGACCTTGAGGATTATCTCCTTCCAGCCCCCTGCCTGGTCCAACCTCCTCACTAAATTAGTTAAGCTGCCATTAACAAATTGGCTCACTAAGTGTTTAATTGCCCTCACTGAGCTGCCTCCTTTCACCAAGCTGCTGTTTCCACTCATGATGGATGTTTTTACCGCTTGATTAGAGCTACAAGAGTTTATCTCCAAACTCCTCCCATCCTCGATGGAGATGTTGGAGGTGCAGTCCCTCAGCACCACGAAACCCGAGCTTAACAAAGCGACCACTCAACAAAACAGAGTATTTGTCACTCTTTGGTCCTTTGCTTTTCCCCTCTGTATCTTCTTTTTTTCCCTTGGTGAGATTTTCAGTTCCATTTTTGAGCTACAGAGCGGATCTGCAGAAAAGCTGTTGGCTCCTATTCCAATGGCTACAGGAAGTCAAAATCTGGATGGCTGAGGGCTTGTAAAGAGAAAAGGTAGAATGTTGGAATTTAGAAGATTTTCAATGAGCTGAAAAGATCTCACAAGTTTTCATGAGACCAACAAGAGAACAGAATTAATTTTTCTTTGGTTATTTGAGTGAATGGACCGTTTTATGGAAACCAGGTGAGGAATCAGAGATAGCTCATTTAGTTTTCTGCTTCTCTCAAATTCTTCTGCCAACAAATATTACCTGAATTGTTTGTTCATGAAAGGTTTTTTATCAAGGTCTTTTTAAAACATTCATTTCAATATCCCGTTCTAAATGGCTGCAAAGGTTAGGAGGGTTTGCTTTGAATCCCACTATTATTTCTTTATCAATCATCCAATTTTTGGCCTTTAATAAATGTCTGCTTGCAGGAAAAAAAATTAAAAGTTGGATTGGTTCTAATCAAATTGGAGTAAAGATGTTTTAGGAAAGCAAAGAAAGCAAACACAAAATAAACATGGAAGCAAAATTGATCTACATCAAATATGTTACAGGAATCTTTGGAATAAATGGGGAAAAGAGAAAATAAAATGTTTTCACTGTATTAGGCATTTATTAAATTGCAAATTTCTTGGTTAGTGACATCCAACTGTGGCTAAAGGCTTTCAATTCATATCCAAAATCCTTTGATCTCCAAATATATTCCTCTTTCAGTCCATGTGCAAGTAATTAAGCAGAGTGGGGAAAAGTGGAGAACTATGAGTAAATTTAATTAATTAATGGATAGGTGGTTTTACACTTCAAGCAGATAATTCAGAATGAAGTGACTGCCTTCAAACAAACACTGATAGACACTGAACTTTGTTTTTTTAACTGTAAATGATGCCCATTTCTGAAAAGGCAGCAAACAAGAAATGCTTCAAGATGGAGCTGCCTCCAAGGGAGCCTTTAAATATGAAAAACTAACCCCAAAAAACAATTAGCAATAAATAATGTGTTATTTAGTACTTCTTTTCTTTGCGACCCATGTGTCAAATAAGTGGGTTTTTCAATTGTTTCATTAATTGCAACAGTTTAATTAATGGATCTTACAAAAAAACTAACACCCACATAGTCTGTGTGTTTTAAATGACTTTTTGCCTAATTTTCACAATTCACCACTTGAACTTACTGACAATGCTGTCTTAATTCCACAGTTTTTTGTCTTCCTTGAAGAAGAATGCTTTAAAGCAGTGAAATTTTGTTTCTTGACGAAAAGGCCCATGGCATTTGTTTTTCATTACTGCTTCCACACTGTAAAATCAAACCCATTAGGAGCTCAATATTTTCAAATCTAAATTCACTTTCTAAAGTGAGTTCTTGGTCTCTTTGAAACATCTTCCAACAAGGTCTGTGTTCTACAGTAATTTTGTTTTGGTGGCAAATGCCAAATTTAGCCCCTCGTATCTCCCATTGTCCCAGGAGCTCCAGCCCCAGTGTCCAACCTGGCCTTGGGCACTGCCAGGGATCCAGGGGCAGCCCCTGCTGCTCTGGGAATTCTGTGCCAGGGTCTGCCCACCCTTACAGGGAGGAATTTCTTCTCTAAATCTCTCCTGTTTTAGTTTAAAACACTTTCCCCTTCTCCTATCACCATCTGCCTGAGTAATAAGTTGTTTTTCCTCTTTTTTAGGATCTAAAGTCAAATTTCAGAGCCTGTTTAGTTGAGCGTTTCCCAAAAGCACAACCGATGTTCCCAGCTTTTTGTTCCCTTGTTGCTTTTGCACAGATTAACTCAGAATTGAAACAATCCAAAAAAAATTATTTTGAAACTGTAAATCCATCATCTCAGGAAAGCTGAGTAAAATGCAGTACCTGGGGACGTCCTTTTTTTCCAGGATTCAGCAGAGCTGGAGAGAGGCTCCCAGCGACGTCTGCAGTGGTCAGCAAGGTGGGGAGTATCCACACCTTGCCCAGCAGCTGCCAACAGCTCCTCTCATCCTCTGGCCATCCACGCTCCAAACACAGATGAGCCAAGGACACTTCCCTCAAAATTGCCTGGAGACCCCGAGGAGCATTGCAGGAACCACTCCCCGGGTTTCTTGGCCATCAGATTTTGATTTCCAGCTCAGCAGGGAGGAGCAGCGCTGTCATAAGGATTGCTCACCCTTCAAGGAGATTTGGATGTGCTGAACTGAGCTCGTTCACACCCCCGGGCTGGACAAAGAACAGGAGCAGAGTCCACCAGTCCTCTTATTTCCATATTGCACCGAGGCCATGCACTGAATCACAACACTTAAAATAACAAAAACCTCTTTGTTTTAATTGAATTTCTCCAGGAAAGAAAAAAAATATCCCCCAACCAAAAATCCCCCTTACCACATTCAGCCCTTCAGATCTCGGAATATCCTTGACCTCTAGATACCTCTCCAAATAAAATAATTTCAAATTTCATTACTTGTTTTCAGATAATCAAGTGCATTATGTGCTCATTGGTTCATTTAAACCCTTTCACATTCCACAGAGCCATTCTAATGTCAGTTGATTTAGCAGAAGTTAAATTTCACATAAAGAGGGGGAGACAAGCACAGCTCTGTTTGCTCTACCTGTACAATAAATGTACAGAACCTAGAGAGGAGTTAAACAATAACTCAGAATTGCATCTAAACAGACAAAAGCAAATTCTCAAGGACTTATCCTCAACTTGTGGAAATCTCCAAAGGACTTGCTAAGAAGTATAAACCAGGAGATAACAAAGAGTAAACAATGAAACACAAGGCAAATAGCGAAGGGGGAAGAGGGAACTGCCAGCATAGCACAGCCTGGAAAGAGGGATTAGAGCATGGACAAGGCAGAGGGAGATTTTTATCAAATATCCCTCAGTGACATTCAGGTCTGTTAGGTACAAAACCTTGTGTACAGTATGAGAAAATAAATCAATTCCAAATTCAACCAGTTTGGATAAAAATATTCAAATTATGCTGTCTCATAATCTATTAATCAGATGCCACAGTTAACGAGGGGTGAGGAAAAGTGGCTATAAATACTCTTTATCCTCTCTTTCCTTTGGGACATATTAATGTAATCCTTTTAGGGTGGATGGAATACAAAGAACTAAAAAGTGCTCCCTTTTCCCCAGGAGCAGGGAAGTCCAAGGTAATGGGTCAGAGAGTTATTCTCTATGGACAGTAGATGAACCAGGATATTCCCAACTGAACGTGAAATGGAATTTAATAGAGATCTGCAGACCCCCCAAGTCCCTCAGAGAAGCATTTGGTACCAGAGACGTTGATTGTAAACCTGTCTGCAAACTTCTGTTTGGGAAAATAAAAACTTCATTAAAAGTAATCTGTTATCCTGGGTTTTTCTCAATAGATAGCTTCAGCAAAACTTCACCAGCAATGTTTTAACAGGGAAATTAACATTGTTTGCAAAAGAAAGTTGTGTGAAACTTTGGTGAAGCAATATTTCCTCTTTATGTCATCAAGATGCAGACTCCGTATTTTGAGACTTTTTGGGAAAGTCAAAGATTTGGCTCCCACTAAAATCAAATGTAGATTTTTTATATATATATTTGTGATGGACAAACAGTCCTGAGGTGTCTCATCCAGGCATTTATTCACGGGAGTAGAGGTGCAGGTTCACAGCTAGAGACACCCAAGCTGGAAAACGAGGTCATTGGGTCTGTAGGCTTTGGAGCAGAATCCTGCTGTGGATCTGAGGAGCTGCTCCATGGATTCACTCCCTGAGCCTGAGCTGGCTCCTGCCTGCAAGTAAACCTTGAGTAAAGAGAGATTTGGAAGGAAGGTGAGCAAATATCAAAGATCTGTGTGCAGCAGCTCCATAATCCTTCAACATTGATCTTTGAGGGATACATGAGACAAAGGAGAAGGCTCCGAGGTAAAATTCACTCTTAAAAGGGCATTTGAGAGGACTCTATTGATGAGTTCATTAGGCCATTCTCTTCCATCTGGTAGAGCCTGTCTTCCTCACCAGGCAGACACTGTTTCTACCTTCAGTCCACTTTAATTAATACCAGCAAATCATTCCTTTTCTGAGCGGGCAGGGAAGCTCATCCTGAGTGTGATAATCAAAAAAACTGTGAACAAAGCAGTGGAGTTTGATGGGCAGTGAGGAGAGAGTTTAGAAAAATTGAAAGCAATATGTTTCTAAGGGAATCACCAGTGAGAGAAATGGGTTTATGGTTTCTCTTTAAGCAGAGAGAATATTTTTTTAAAAAACTGGAAACCCAATTTTTTTTTCCACACGCTGCAACACCGTGCTTATCCAAAGCTTTATTGGGAGCGAGCAGCTTTTATCTGATCCCACATGAAAATCACCCTTGAGGAGCAGTGAGCCACAGTATCTCATCAAGAATCCCTGGACCTAAAAATCTGCAAAACTCTTGTGTGCTCCTATCTATTTTTATGTATTTTATTAAATATATCTTCAAGTGCTGCTCAGGAACCACTGGGCCCTCACATTGAGATGCCTTTTTAGCAGCAACAGTAAAGAAAAACTAATGTGGCCACGACATATTTGCCTGAATAAATATAATTATGTTTCCTTGTAGCTGCTTGATGTGGTGACTATTACAATTTACCACTTAGCTGGAGAGCTTGCTTTAAAACCCAAGAATAAAGGCTTGTCTGCCTCGAGCTGATGCTCAGTTCTGTCTGAATGCATCCATTCTCTTCCCATCTTTGTGCAACAAATGCTTTTCTCCTCTCCATAATAACAGCTACAATTATGTGGATTTTAGTTCCATAATAAACTTGTACAGAGGTGATAACAGCTGCACTGAGGGAGTGCAGCAGCTTTTTCTGGCACTGGAAATGTTTTCTCCCGGGCTGGTTTCTCTCCTGGGGTAGGTAGTTGGAGTTTGGTGGGAGCAGATCCCTCGTTGTTCACACAATGAAGTATTTCTTATCTATGCACAGTTAACCATTTTTCTAAACATCAGCTGTAGCTCCCAGCTCTCTCAAGGTCCGATTTTGATGCCATTGGGTTGGGGGAGTCGAGTTTTCTTTTGTTTTATACAATTCAACAAGATAGGAAGATGAGAAAACTGAGAGGATAATCTTTGGGGCTCCAACTGCAAACTCTTTTTTATTGGTGTTTATATTGAAAGCAACTCAAAAACACATTTTGGTTTTAATCAAGTTTCATCCATCTTATATCAACCTCGATGAGTCCTGAACCTGTTTCAGTTTCTTTTACTTTCTGTGCTTTGTTCAGGGCAGAAACATTGTGAAGTCTCACTCAGGGTAGGTCATGTTGCACAGAGACAAATATCTTGTCTTCCCTGTAGTGAAGCTGAGAATATCTTAAGCTTTTTATTTTTAATGAAACAGAAGTTCAAAAGTTCATCTTGCATAGACTTCAAGATGATGAGGGAGAAAGAGAAAAGTCCTCAAGAGATAAGTGGTGTAACAATGAGAAACTCAAAGTCAGCCTAGTCTAGGGGATGGTTCCTTTTAATTGGGCCATGATTAAAGCTTTGCTTCTCTCTCTTTTTTTGGAGGTGTGGTTGTGCCAGCTTTTGGAGGAATCTTAAATAAATGGCAGTGAAGAAGACCTGACAACAACTAATGGCTAACTCCTTTCTTTTCCTCAGGAACATCAGAATTCCTTTTTTTCTCTGAAAACCCACAATTCTCACACAAGTAGATCAGTAAACAGAAGGGGTTGTGAATCCAGTCTCAGTGCTCGGCCACACAATTCCAGTTTTGGAGTCTTCTGTAATTATAGTAATTAGCTTCCCTCATTTTCTTCCCAGCAGATATCATTGCTTGGCATTTCTTGTCTTTCATGTATCTCCTGTTGTTCATTACTTTTGTCCGAAGCAAGTTGTGCCAAATTTCATCCTCAGTCACATCCTTCTGTTTTTGTTCCATCCTGGCTTAAATTGAGTGCTACTATAGAGGGAAAAGGATCCAGCCCCAAATTATGGGTCTTTTCCTGCCCAAATATGACAATATGTAAATATCTGAGGGCAATGGAGCAAGTGAGAAGAATTATAAAAACTAATGGATTTAGGAGTGAACTGCAAATCCGTGCAGGTAATAGGAGGGGGAGGAAAGAAAGATCTGTTTGTAAGGAAAGAGGATTTGTTATTCTTCTCTTGACCTAACTTAAAGGAATCTTTTGCAGACACTGTTTGTGCTGTACATCTTTCTTATCTCACTCTACTCAGTTTTGTTTGTCTAATATCTGCTCAGCAAGTGCCTGACTTTGTCTTCATTCCCCTCTATAGTCTCTGCAATAATCCTCTGCTATTATATATCTTTGTTTGACTTACATTTCCTTAGGAGTTTTCCTCTGATGTTGTTCATCTTCATTCCCCAAATATCCACTAAGCAGCAGCTGCCTGACATTGCTCAGCCTGGATCTCCTCCCTCGGAATCAGCAGCAGTTCCCTGCACTTGTCCTTCATTTGCCTCCTCCCAAAGCCACCTCCACTTATGGCCATTAGGAATCATCATCTAGCAGAGCTCAATTCCTTTTCACTTCCCAGCACATCCAGCATCTGGTACCATTGGCTCCAGTCTTCAGAGTTATTAGGTTTTATCCTGGATCATTCCACAGGTGTTGATGCATGGCTTTGCCTTGGGCTGTCCCACCACGCTGGGGAAAATCCTGCTCAGGATGTGCCACCTTGGGTTTCATCATCACAGAATCCCAGAATGGTTTGGGTTGGAAAGGACCTTAAAGATTGTCTCATTCCACCCCTGCCATGGCAGGGACACCTTCCTCCGTCCCAGGCTGCTCCAATCCCTGTCCAACCTGGCTTTGGACACTTCCAGGGATCCAGGGCACCCTGTGCCAGGGCCTCCCCACCATCACAGGGAGGAATCCCTTCCCATCTAACCCTACCCTTGTCCTGGCCCTCCATCCCTTGGGAATTGTCTCTCTCCATTTTTCCTGTCCTCTCCTTCAGGCTCTGGAAGGCCACAGTGAGGTCACCCCAAAGCTTCTTCTCTCCAGGCTGGACAATCCCAGCTCTTCTGAATTTTCTGTTGTGAAACCTGCAGGGCCAAATCTGTTAGAGAGGTGCATTGTTCCTATAAAAATCCCCAACATGTGGGATAAGGAATCAGGCAGCTACAAAATGAAATTAATTCAACTATTAACCATCATTCTCCAACAGCTCTATGGAATATCTGAGGGATTTGTGAGGAAAGTATGGAGGAGACTTTGGATCTTTGTTGTGTTTCTCACACAGCTTGAACAAAAGGGAAAGGAAAATGAGTGTAAACCTTTCCAAACTCAAAAGAGTAGCTGTAAATTCTTCTGTAATATTTCATGATGGGTTTTATGTCCACAGTTTTATGAAACTATATAGGAAAAAAAGCCTTTAAACCACTTAGCTCATTATAAGTGGGAAAATGTTATCTTTTCTTTCCCACATACCATGAGAAATCTGAAATATTTAATCTGCAGAAAGGCTTTTTTAAGATAAGAAACCTAATTGAAAGAATTTCTGAATTCTCAGATTTAAACCCCAACAATGAAGAATTATTTTCAAATTGAACATTTCATTTAACAAAAATATTTTGGAGAGGTGTTATAAACAGATGCATGTTAACGAGATCCAGCATCATCAGTTTTAAATACTCGGTCTGTTGTTTTTTCCAAATTTTCATTGCTCTCTTGAACTCAGACTAAGAAAATGCATCAGATTAAAAATTTGAATTGCTCTTGAAGTCTAACTGAGCTCTGTAATTTTAGCAGTCATATGTTCGTTAGGATAAAGAAACAGCATTTTTGAATTCTTGGCACTAAAAATGAAATAATATTTTAATGGGGAAAAAGAGCCCTTCTGAAAAACAGCTGTTATCTTTTTGTTTTATCCAGCCAGGAGCAATATTTCCTGGCCGAATCTCTGGTGGCTCTGTTTGGAGGAACATGACTAAAATGCATCCTTTTGAAAATTTTAAATTTTATATCTTATTGTAGCCAAGAGGCCAATTTCACACATTGGACTTGTCTAAGTCAAAACCTGTTTTCCTTTTTATTTCTTCTCCTGCTTTGAGCCCAACACATTGTTACTAAATTAAACAGAAGCTGGGAGAAAAGAGCTTTATTGAGAGCTCACAAAAGGTGACCGTGAGCTGGAGAATGTGCAGAGACACATCGAGGTTTTCTGGGAAATTCCTGATATTGTGGAGGTGACAAACTGGCCAGGGGTCACCCTGGGAAGAGGAGAGGAGCAAATTTCATGGATTTTACATGTTTAGCACCTACCAGACTGCGTTTTCCCCACTTCCAACATCCTGAATTGTAGATTATTTTAGAATTAGGCATCACTGGCATTGCTTCTGAAGCAATTCCACTTCCATGGGTGTTTTATTCTCTGTTTTATTCTCTGTTGCGTTCTCTATTCTCATGCTCTTTATTTCCATTTGAAAAAAATAACCTTATATGTGTTTATCATTATTTATCCTTAATAAGGGTCAGCCCTTGGTTGGCAGAAACCACAAGAAATATACTAGAGTTTTTTTTCCAATTAAGTTTATAAATAGGTACATATGTGATAAAGAAGTAAATAAACAATATTTTTGTGTGTGCTTGCAAAGTTTTTGTCACTGAAAGTCTGCTCGGATGAATGCACTTCCACCAGCACAAATAAATGTTTCACTGGATTACAATGGCAAAATAAAACTCAGCATTTCAACCCTGCCGTGGTTTAGTAAATGCAGGATCTCTGTCCCACCGTGCTATTACCAATTTTCACTTGATTTGTAAATATCAGACTAGAAATCCATATGTATGCATTGGCTGAGCTCTTTGCTTTAGGGTGCTCCAGCACAGTAGGGCTGTATTTATGGAGCCAAAAAAAAAAAATTCCCTTTCTGCAGGAATCTACCCTGGAGAAGATTTGGGGTTTTGTGTCTTACACTGCACCACAACCACGTGTATTTAAACCTATTTTATAAAAACCAGTGAGAATGCCTGGAAGTGTTGATGTTCTGCATAAATCCAGCATGAGCAATCCATCACCAGTCCATCCCCAATCCATCACCTGTTTTTATCTGAGCAAGGAATTAAGCAGGGAAGCTGTGGGAAGTCGGAGAGCGGCGCACGAGGCTCCGCGGCATCGAGGCCAGCGCCGGGGTCCGGCTGTGCTGGAGGAGCCGGCAATAACCAGGAGATTTCCAGCCCTGCCAAGGAGTCGTGGAGCTAAAAGTAGCTGGAGGCAGATGGAAAATGAGGGCGACTCCGTGCCCTGCTCCATCTGCTTCCAGTCATCCCCGGGACAACGCGGTGAAACCGCCGGCTGCTGGCGGCATGGGAGAGGCGGGGATGGGGAAAGAAACATTTGTGGTGCTGCTGTAGAGAACAAAAGTCGGGGTCTGCAGGGAGGTTTGAGGTAGAACTGTGTGAAATTTATTGGTTTTGGCTGTGTCCAGCTGGGAATGAAGTGCCAGGGGATGCTCCCAGGTGGAGCCATACCTTGGTGACCTCCTAGAAAGGTGTGTGCCATCAAGACAAAGCAAACAGCTGCTCACAGCTGTCCTTCCAATCCCTCAGGGATGGGGCTGGAATTCTCTGGGCAGTGGTCAGGGCTGTGTCACTCACTGAGGCCCCCAGCCCAGCCAGAGGTGATGTTTGGCTTCACTCCCAGCAGCTTTTACACAAAAGCAGCTTGCAGCCACAAAAGAAAGAGCTCCAAGGACCAGGGCCAGAACAAGAGGAAAACAAAAAGGATCTGGATGTAGCCCTAAAGGCCTGGATGTGAAGAGCTGCTCCATGAAATCCTGCCCTGGCTGTGCGCTGGGATGAGCCTGGCAGTCTGGGATAAACTCACCATGAAATCCCACCCTGGCTGTGCTCTGGGATGAGCCTGGCAGTCTGGGATAAACTCACCATGAAATCCCACTCTGGCTGTGCTCTGGGATGAGCCTGGGATAAGCTGCCAGAGCTGCTTTTGCCATGCAGGTTGTTCAGTAGCTCAGGAGCACTCAGACACCAAGAGGAGGAATGGGCACATTCCTGAGGTTGCCTCCTGTGCCGGCCACGTGTCCATCCCTTGGGTGAAATAAGGAGCACAGCATCCAGCAGAAAAATCTGTCCCCGTTCATCCAGTGATTCCCAGTTTCCCTGGAAGTACAGGGGACATGATCACCCATTTACATTCAAAGGCTTTGATTTAAAGTCTCAAAAATAAGTTCCCCTTTATTTGCTGGTGTTTGTGTATCCATCAAAGAGGAAAAGGCACGGAGTCTGAGCTGGGCAGAGCAGGCACAAGGGAGCTCAGGTCAAGAAGGAGGCAACAATATTCTTGGAATGCTCCATTTCATTTCTCCACACGCATTTCCTACCAGTTCCTGCTTCCCAAGGACTTTTCTGGCAAGTTTTATTTTGCAAGCTTGGCTTTATTTTATTTCTCTTAAGAAAAAGCCAGGCTAAGAGGTCACCCACTGGGATCTTCTGAACTGCTGATTCCCCAACTGTGAATGATTCTCCAAATATTTTCTGCAGTTCTTTATACAAAAAAAAAAACCTAAAAAAAACCCCAAAAAACCAAAAAACAAAACTGGAAATATTTGAAACATAAATAAGAATATTTTTTTAGATACAGACAAATTTCTGTTTTTTTTGCTTTTTTCAGAGGTCTGCTGTATTCTGATAAATATTCTTTAGTCCTTGTTCAAGGAGCACATCATCATCTGAAGATTTCTCTTTTTCCCATCTGTGAATTCCAGCATTTAAAGGCACATTTTAGCATTCAGAAGGCACAGTGCTATTCCTTGCATTCTGTTGACCTCCACTGGGTGGTGATTTAATGGCTGGAAGACCATTTCCCTCTGGATATCCATCCCTTTCCCACCTGCCCCCTGGACCAGCTGAGCCACATCTGTGCCGGTTCATAGAATCCTTGAATCCCAGAAAGGTTTGGAAGGGATTTGAAAGCCCATCTCATTCCCACCTCTTGCCATGGGCAGGGAGATGTTCCACCAGACCAGGCTGCTCCAAACCCTGTCCAACCTGGCTTTTATGAGTCCTTATCCCACTGGTCTCCAGCAATGCCATGAAAAATGATGGAAATCACCACTCCCTGAATTCCTTGTTTCCATCCAGGAGCCCAGCATTCACCTCTCCGCTTTGTGCTGTGTTGATTCTTTCTGCAGTTGATAAAATCTTCTCCTCTCCACCAAATATATCCCCCCATATGTCTGGAAATCTCTGCTGGAGGCTGGGATCTAATAATGGATCCCTGACTGCCAGCCACAGCGTGAGCCTTTTGGGATTTTTGGTATGGAACAGATTGAGAACTCGCCAACACTGTGTTTTTTTTAAAAAATAGAAGTGCCAATTCATCAAAAAACTCTGTAGGACACAAAAAAAAAAACAACCACAGAAAACCTCCCTGTTCCAGAAAAAAATGGATTTGAAGTTGTTACATCATCCCACTTCACACTCTGAGTAAAATGTTTCAATTTTTTAAAATTTAATTTGAATTTTAAATTGCCTTTCCTGTTGAAATTTAAGGAGACCAGATGAGTAAAGAAAACTTCAAATTAAAGATGGTCACGTGCTTGACACGATCCAATTTTATTCCAAGCATTATTTAATTAAAATTTGGTTTTGTCACAACGCATTAAAAGTATAATTAAATCATTGTTTTTCCATGCAGCTCTGAGGACACGTGGGACAAATCCTGATCGCATTCCATCAGAATCCAGAGGTATTCCAAATTTATGGCAAATCCTACAGCCTGTCAAATGAAATTAAAAAGGAAATTCACTGATCTTTTCAGAAGTTTGTGGCTATATTTTGGATTTTGGAGGGTTCATCTCCCCATTTCCAGGTCCCTGCTCTGAAGGCAGCCACTGCCTGTCCCCCAGCTGAGAGGAGAGCTCTGGAAAATGGCAGCTGCCTCAAATCTTCCTGACTTTGCTTTCACACTTCCCCAAGCTCCCAGGATAAGCCTTTCCTAATGTCTTTATGAAAACCTGAACATTTGGTCCTTGCAACCCCCAGGGCAATTCATGCTTTTGAAGAATTTGCAAAACCTACTGAAGCCTGACCTTTCTTTTCTGAAATCTTGTTGACTGTATTTAATTCTGTAGACTTTCCCCTGCTTTTTCATTTTTTTTTTTTTCTTTTCCTTCCCTATGTGATCTTCAAATAACTTTTGGTGACTTTCTCTCTAAAATGATGCAAAGTTTTCTGATCTTTTTTTAGCATACACCTAAGATGGATTTTATTTTTGTTTTTTTTTTAAATAATGGGGTCAGGCAGCTCCTTTCCAGTCTGCAGGGTGTTGTTTATTTTGTGAATTTATATGTTTGTCAACCTACATTTTGTTATTATTTAGTGTTTTTTAGTTTTTCCTTTTAGGTAATTTGTTTTTACAGAAGTTTCTGGCCAGAACCTCAGCTTTGAACATTTCCCCATCCCTGGAGGTGTCCAAGGAAATCCTGAACGTGGCACTCTGCTCTGGGCTGGGGACAAGGTGGGGATTGGACACAGGTTGGAATTGATAGCCTTGGAAGGCTTTCCCAACCTCAATAATTTTGGGATTCTGTGATACCATGGCTTTAGACACCCTTATGAGAAGTATCTTATTCTCTGCTTGTGGTTTCGTATCATTTCACTAAAACAAAACAAAAGACCCAAAAAAAATCCCAACCAAACAAAAAAAAAACGAACCACAGTGGGAAACATTTTTTTTTTTAACTGTGATAAATGAATGGCAATAATGTGAATCATCCAGGAGTGGGGGGAAAAGAGGCTTTAAGAGATATTCCATGTCAAATCACTGAAATCTCCACATCCACCTGTTCTTTTGCTCCTCAACACTGATACAAGAATAATCCACCCCTTCAGATGGTCTGGGAACTGAGCCTTGGTTCCTTTCAGCATTTGAAAACCCCACCTGTTTCTGGCATTTTTAGACACTTTGAGTACTGATTTTTTTCCCAGGAACAAACACCTTTTCTGAAATTGTTCCATTATATTTTATAAGTGTCAAAATCATTGAAATCCTCCCAGCATTTAAGATTTTTTCCAAACCTGCATCTGTTTCTTCAGCCTGTCCCAAAGGTCTGTCAGAGTTCTCACTCCAAAACCAGGAGTTTACACTGATTTATTTCCCATCATCCCCTCTTTTACCACCATATCCCAAATATAAAATTGCTTTGCTTCCTTTTAACTCTGTCTAGACTATTTTACTGGATTGGGGGACATTGACATGATGGGCTCTTCATTGCTTCTGAGAAGATATTTTTATTAAGTTCTCATCTCTTCTGCCTCTTGCACATCCTTCTAAATTTGCATTTTGTGTCTGACAAGAGTAGGAATTCATCAGAAATTGTGCTGCTGGGCACAGGCATGCCAATAGCATATATTTTACTTTTTATTATTTTTCTGCCTCTATACTTTTACCTTTCCACAGAGTTTCTGGAATGGAGGAAACAAATGCTCAAAGGTGCTGATTAACTGCTGCCCAGGGAGGAAAGAGAAAGAGGAGGGAAATCGGAAAGAATAATTGAAAAATGAATGAAAAATCACAGTACCTTGCTTCCACTCCCTGAGTTTTTCCCCTGTCCTTCCTTTTGACTTGCCCACTTTACACCTGAACCTGCCCAGGCAGGATCTGCTGCTGATTTAGGACGGAGAAAACTGATTTAGATGAGACTCCACAGCACCTATGAAATCCAAGTTAACTCTAATAATGATGTGCTTAATGTGATCAGACAACTTCCATGTGTCCAGAGAAGTTTGTCAGCCTCCCTCAAACACACTTAACCCACAAATGGTCTCTGGAATGAGATGCAATCTGAAATGTGGTAAGAGAGGATGGGCTGATGAGGTAGAAGGTGGCCTTTGCACACCTGTATTTCATGGCTTTCCCTGCCAGGCTGCTCCGAGAGCGGCACATTCCCAGTTCCCCCAGGCACAGGAACAAATAACGGAGCAGAAGTGCAGGACAGAGTGCTCAGAGGATGCTGACTGAGAGGAGAGGAGCAGGAGTGTGTCCGTGGGAGGCTGACACAGCAGCAGGAGCTGCAGGTGGGGAGGAGATGAGGAGTCCAGCCCCTGGATGAGTCCCTGCAGGATGTGGCTGTCCCAGCAGCCTCGGCAGTGTGGGAGCACTGGATGTTCGGGAATAAACTGGGATTCACCGAGTGGAGGATGCTGTGATGCAGCAACTCCCCTGGCAAGATCAGTCCCACTCCACTGAGCAGCCCCTTCATTAAGAGAGTGTGGGAAAGCCCTGGCAATGCTCTGGATTTGTGATTTGAATCTTTTTTCCCTGATTCAGAGTATTTTTAGCTTGCTCCTTAAAGCACTGTGTATTCTCCTGAACAAAGCAGAGCTGGCACAGGGCTTTGCTGGACAAAACAGGAGGGCAAGAGAGCGCTGCCACTGGGGACTGTGACCTTGGACACATTCAATTCACCTGCTCCTGAAGCTTCAGCCCTCCCTCTTCCACAGGACTGGAATAATGGCACAAAACTGCTGTGAAACCTGATATTTTCATTTTACAGTCATTTATATCCAGCAAAACCCACCTTAAAACTCAGAACAAAGCATTCACAGCCCCACACTTCTCTGACCACAACAGACAGCTGTGGGCTGCCCCATCCCTTCCCATCTGTATTTGGCAAACACGAGGATTTTGCATAATTCTTGCAGAGGAATAAATAATTTTGCTGCCATGAGTGATGAGCATTTTCCTTTTTCCTTTTCCCACCTGCCTGCTGTCGGGTGGTGCTGTGGGGAGCTCTCCACCTGGACCTGGTGGCCCTTCCCAGAATGGCAACTGGAATTTCAGAGGTTCCCCACGGCACCTTGGCCATGACAGAGGTGGTGGACACAGTGGCCACCACCAAGTTGGTGGGAGCAGCCACAGCTGCCATCCCTGGGGAGCAGCTCCTGCTCAGCAGCTGCTCCACAGGAGGGAGCAGTTCCCATGAATTTCTCCGCAATTTCCATGAATTTCAAAAGCATTGAGTCCTCTCAGCCCAGAGCCGCAGCTGTCTGTGTTTGAATGCAGGAAGGGAGAGTCAGGAATTCAAAAGCGTTTCATGGAGGTTGAATTTGGGGCTGATTTTTTTTGTCTGCGCTCACCAATATGTTTGGGTAATTGAGGAGAAGCCTAAAAGGTTCATAAACAGAAAAGATACAGATACTCCTTTTCTCAGTGCTCCAAAAACTTCTCTGTTTTGTCTGATCCCAGAGTTAAAGAGGATGTCTTCCTCAGAAGACCAGAATCCACCAGTTTTCTTTTCTGCTTAACCTTCCCCTTCTTTCTGAGCATCCCTCCAGGCTCCCTGAATTTAAGGCATGACAGTAATCGCTGATCTCTTTGCATGGCTGTGGTGAAATTAGGCTCTCTCAGCTCTCAGACCCCTGCAGAGAGCTCAGAGAAGAGCAGCAATATCTACAATTCCCTTACTCTTTTTTTTCTCCCCAAATTAAGTCTTTTCCACACAAAACCTGAATTATTCCCAGGTAGACATGTGGGTGCTGTCCCCAGCTGGACTCCAAATCCAGTGTGGGGTTGGACATGTAAATATTCAGGTCATTGCATCCCAGACTTCAAAAATCAATCTGGAATTCCTGAGTGATGCACGGCCTGATTTCCCAAATTGTCCCATCATGATGGAGCTCAAATAGAATTTATTGGCTTGATGAAAGAATTGCTGCTCCACTTCTGCAACTTGTGCTTCTAACAAAGCCCAACCAGGTAACCAAACCAGCCCAAAATCCATCAGAGGGGAATCCTGCAGGATTTGGGATGTTCCCAGACTTCACCAGATCATTAGTATTCTTCACCCTCCTCCTTTTTGCTGGAAGGATGAAAATGAAAATTTCAGTGCCAGCAGAAAAGCCAGAACATCCCAGGGTTCCAGCAGGGGAGGCAGGTGGAGGGAGAGCCGTGGTTTATGTGGCACCTCAGCAGTGCTGGCAGGTCCTGTGTCACACCCCATCCCTGACAAAACATGGGGTCCTGCCTAAATTCTTATTAGCACTGCTCGTTTTCCTCATTAATCATCATCTCCCACTCTGTGTGTCTTTTCCATCTGCTTGGGTGTCAGGTGTGGGACCCAACAGCTCCAGAATATTCATTTCCAACTGGTGGCTACCAGTGGCTGGAAAATGAGGCTCCTTGGTGAGTCTTTATTAGTTGTGTTAATTGTTTGACAGATCGTTATTGACTGTCATCCCAGGCATGGCAGATGGCCAATAAAAGGCAAACTGTGGCTCGCTGTCTTTTTGTGGCATCTTGATGGCTCTTGGATTTTAGAGGGAAAAAAATGCATTTTCATTGTATCTGTGATCTGTCAGGAGAAAATGAGATAAATTATTGAATTCTCATTTTAATTTTAATTGAACTTTCTAGTAGACGGTGGCCCTGCCCATGGCAGGAAATTTGAACCAAATAATCTTTAAAGTCCCTTCCAACCCAAACCATTCCATGATTCTATGAATTATGCAGGAAGATGGGAGCTGTGGCTATAGGTCTGAATCCTTCAGACATCTGTAGATTTTTTTTTTCAAGTGAAAAAGTATCAAGGGATATTAAAAAAAAGCAATGAGAATCTATCTGAGAATGAATTCCTCTCTGAGGAATGTATCACAACAGTTTTCCTTTTTTTTTTGGCTGAACAGAATCTTCTTTCAATGTGAAATGTGGTTTCTATGAGAATTGGATTTTCCGTGAAGATGTTTGGGATGCCAGCACTCATCCTGCTGCTGCTGAATCCAAACCAGAACATTGCTTTGTGTGATCCCAAGCCAAACCAGCCCTGCCCTCAGGTGAGGTGGGTGAAGCTCTTCTCCTCCTTCCTTTGGGAAGATCCATGACGAGACTGGCCCTAAACCAACAGAGATTTTCTGTTTCTGCCTCACCTGTGCTCCAGAGGTGCCACCAGGGATGTTTTTTTCCCATTTGCTGAAGCACCTGGAGTGCCACTTCACACCCCCACCTTTTCCCCCAGCTTTTGTCATGGTTTAGATTCTCAGCAGCGAGATTATGACTAAGCCTGATAAATGTGTGGAAACTTCGTAATTCTCCACCCACTTCCTCCAACTCTCCTGCTCTGAGTCATTCTCTGCTGAGCTTTTGACATTTATTTTGAGTTTCTTCATTGTCGTGTGGCTCCCATAACACCACACAGTGCTGAGGCACCGGAATCATCCAGGTACCACACGGGGGTTGGAACTGGATGAGATTTAAGCTTTCTTCCAACCCAAACCATTTTATGAAATGGAGAAAGGGCATCCCTTGGGAGAGAGAAGGCAGGTTTAGATTTCAGCCTGAAAAAGAACAATTTCTGTGCACTGCTGTGCCTGTACGTTCCTCTTTAGGACCAAATGGGCCTGAGAGGTGGTTTTGGTATAGGAACTATAACAGCTTCTGAGAGTGAGTTTGTCACTCAAAGACTCTCCATAGAGGTGACCAGGAGCTGTCCAAAAAAGCAGATTCATTCTCCCAACTTACCTGGAAACATAAAGGACCATAGAATCATGGAATATCCTGAGTTGGAAGGGATCCCTGAGGACTGTCAAGTCCAAACTGCGGCTCTATCCCAACAATACCACCCTGTGCCACCTGCAGTAGGATTTGCTGTGTGTAAACCAGGAGAAAACCTCTGCCAGCCCATGACCCTCATCAAGGAGGTGAGGCATTATGTGTCCTAAATATGGCACCTTTCTCTGTATCCTCTTGGTGAGAGCTGTGCCAAAAGCTGGATTCCCAAAGGATTTGTGGCTGTGAGGATCCATCACTGGATAAGCAGCTCCTCAGCAGGAGGAAATCCAGTATATTCCCAATGCAGCTTGGCTTTAAGAGATTATGGAATATTCTTGGAAGAGACCTGTGCACCTGGAGACCAAGGACAGCAGCCACTTGATCCATGAGATGATCCCAGGTGTTCTCAAGCAGCCAAGACAACGCGTGCTGCAGGGATGGCACCTGGAGAGGATGGAGTGAGGAACGTGCCAAAACATTCCCAAAGAGAGCTCCTCAGCAGGCTCACGATAGATCCTGAAAATGGAGATCTTTCTTCTCCACGGCTCTGGTTCATCGTCCATCAGGTTCAGCCAGAACACCCCTGAGGTTGTGTTTGCTTCTCTCAACTCACACATTGAATTCTCCTTGAGTTCAGGAGTCTCAACTCCTGAATTAGGTGCTCTGTGCCAACGGCACCTTTCATTCGGGGCGTTTCTGTGGCAATTGTCTGAGCTGTGGCCAGCATTTTCCTTCATTCAGTGCATTTCCCATCATGAATCCAGTTATTTGACAGTGTTTTTCCATGGACCTGGTGCCCCGTATCACAGGATTGTGCGCTCTGACTCAGGTTTTTGCTATTGCTATTTTGATTTCTTTTCACCTTCAAAAATGCAAGTACTTAACTCTGCTGTACAAAGACCACTGAAGAGTGAGGGCAATTGTTGAAAATGCAAAAGAAGACAACTTAAAATAGCAGCAGTACTGTGGGGAACTTACCCACTTTTTTTTTTTCCCTGAGATTTAAAATTCAAAGAGAGATGATGGTATTAACATATACTGAACTACTGAGGAGGGAGGCTGCATAAGAAGGCTGCTGTAGCAAAAATGCATTGCATGGAACACTTTTATTCCTACATTTTACAGTGATTTTCATGACTGGCAAGGTATTGTTTAAAATGCAGTTTGATTAAATTCAGTCAGAGTAGAAGCACTATATTAAATCTTTCAGAAAGCACTTTGTATCACACTGAGTTCCATCAGTAACACTTCGCTATGACTGCCACAAAAGCCAAGACTAAAATTGTTTAATTTTAGATGGTATATGTTTACAGTCTATAATAAGATATCAAATGTTCTTTCTCCAAACAGTTGTCTTTATCACGAAAAAAAAAATAAATCCTTTTAGACAGTATGTGAATTTGTGCTTTTCCTTTTCCACCTCAGATCTTGAAAACACAAGGAGTGCACTTAGTCATTAATCAGTGACAGGGACGATTCGACCAATGCAATTAACTGCACTTGTTCTATTAATAATCAAGCACACCACAAATGCTGCTGCACTCAGGTGTTAATCAGGACACCGTGTAGCTCTGCGTTACTTCCCTCAAAGTGCGAGAGGAAATGCAGATTAATGGAAAATCAATGTGAGATATGGAAGTGTGACACCCACTTGTCAGTAAAATTCTGCTTTCTGGAAAAGACATGAAGATAATGCAGCTGTACAAAAGGTAACTCAATTTATCAGACACTGTTACAGACCTGACTGGCTAATGAACCCAGAAATCCTTTAATATCAGGAACTGGAGAAATAATCGTGGCTGCTGCCTTGTGTTTCACAGTTATGTGCAGAAGTGCATCTGGGTGATGAAGTAGCATCCAACTCCTCCAACATCTCACTTTTAATTCTCTGAAAGGTTTAGTGCTGGCAAGGTTCAGAGGCAGGTGCAGTGTGTGCTGCAGTGTCTCTGGCAGCCAGGGCTACCCCACAATCCCTGCTCTCTCTCCCAGATCTGCTGTTCCGAGCTGGGGAAGGCGTGGGAGCAGGGCACAGAGGGCTCTGCAGCCCATCCAGCAGCAAATTAAGCTCCCATACACTAATGAGCCCCTTTTAATATCTGCTGAGGAGACAGGCCTTTGGCTCCACTGGTGGCAGATTCATTGGAAGTGAATTTCTCTGTTGCACACCAACTTTTTTTTTCTGTTTTCAGTGAAAAAACCCATCCAAACTCTCCCAGAGCTCTGTTCAAGTGGCAAATATGTAACAGCAGTGAGGAAGCTGAGCCCTGGAACTGTGTGTCATTCCCACCATGGAGAGGACAGAAGCAGACAAGGACTTGGCCTGGTGTCTGCCAGGCTGGCAGTTGATTTTGGCTTCTCTCAAAAGGAGGAGGGACCTCCAGTCATTTAGGATCAGGCATGATTTACTGGGTCATTTCAGGGTTTCACAGAAACAAGTGTCTAGCAAAGTGTATACCTCAGTGCTATCAATCCATTAATCAGAGCCCTCCTCTTCTCCCTCCCCAAATTAACCCACTAATTTCAGTGTTAATTAAACTATCAGTCAAAGCAGATAACAACTGTCTTGCACAGAGTTAGTTCAACATCTACCTCTCCATTTATTTCTTTATCTCGCTGCAAGAAACGTGCTGGGACACCGCTGGCAACTCTGGCTGCAGCCCCCCAGGGTCACGGGGAGCCCCAGGGATCTGAGTCCTTATCAGGACCAAGGAGCTTAATTTCTGGAGATGCTCATGCCCCTGTTCCTGTGTGCTGTCATACTGATGGGAATGATTCATGTTTGTAGGCTCATGCAACACAAACGTGTTTGCTCCCTTGGCAGAGGGCAAGGTTAGATTAAATACTGGGAGGGAATTGTTCCCTGGGAGGGTGGGCAGGGCTGGCACAGAATTCCTAGAGTAGCTGGGGCTGCCCCTGGATCCCTGGAAGTGCCCAAGGCCAGGCTTGGAGCACCCTGGGACAGTGGGAGGTGTCCCTGCCATGGCAGGGGTGGGGCTGGGTGGGCTTTGAGGTCCTTCCACCACAAGGAACTCTGTCATTCTGTGATCCTATAAAAAGTCCTGATTCCAGGGCACCGTGCCGTTTAAAGCCAATTACTCACAGGGTACAGGAAGCTTCTCTTCAGGCAGCCTGAGGGCTGTGACCCGGCAGCAGAGGGGAGCTACAGCACAGTGTGACGTGGGAAATGCAGCATCATTAGACCTTCAAAATTGCAGAAGAGGCTTGGCCACCCCCGAATGACACAGATTTAGCACTTGTGGCTCACCCAGCCCATGGCCCTGGAGGGTTTATTCACACAATTGAACACCTGAGCAAGGTCACAAGGTAGGACCCTACCTTTACAAAACCACCTCATTCTACAAAGCACTTGTCCTGAAATGATGAAGTGCCAATTTGTACCACAACATCATCCATTAATTCCTGCCTCTGATGGACTTTGTTCCATTTATTATATTTTCTCAATTTTTCCCTAACACTTTTACTATCTTGGAACTATTTATCCAGAGAGAAAAAGATGAATTTGGCCATTTAGATCAAATTTAACTAACTTTTATTTTGGTAATCTATTTTAGATGTTTGCATTTAAAAAAACCCCAAAAAAACTGCATTTCCTCCTTTATAGCCCATTATAGTCTAATGATTTCAGGGAAATATCAAATTAAAAAGCTGACAAAAACATATATAGAACCTGGCAATCCCCTCTGGAGTTTTAAAGCTTATGATCACATGGAGCTTGCCAGAGAAGTTTTTATCTCCCCCAAATCACTGAGCCATTACAAAGCATCCTGTGATTATGTAATTAGGTGATACATCATCTGTATTAAAAATGCTTCAGAAAATTTGTGTTACCTGTGAGCTGCATATGAACAGGGGCCTGTTTTCAACTGTGGCATTGAGGCCGCTTTGGTGAGCGATGTAATTTCTTTTACTCATGTATACATATTTATTTCTCTCTTTATTCTCTTCACTTTTGCTGTCCACGGTCATAAACACACAGGGAAAAAATATGATCTATGTAATAAAATGTAAATTTGCTCTGAGGCCAAACAACGGAGAAATGTTTCACAGTCCTTGAATCTTGAATCAAATAAAATAAAAGGATAGAAGGAAATTGATATTGGGTTTCTCAGTTTCCAGCACATTTCTTTCCCCCTGGGAAATCTGCAGGGAAGCAAACCATGACCGTGAACTTGGGCAGGTGGGTGGCCCAGACGTGGCAACCAGGAAGCCAAAATCTGGTTCAGAACATCCAGTTAACCCCCAGAACTGGGGAGAAAGGGTCTAAAGGGAAGAGGGACGATAGAGAGAGGGACTGAGGGATGTGGGGATCCTTTCATCCCCAATCACTGCCCACCCTGTCAGTCCTGTCCCATGTGATGGCTGAAGAATTCCATGCCTGGGACAGTGGGGTCTCCTCCACGGTCACTCCTCCCTTGCTTCACCTTCTCCCTCTGATCCAATAAACCATTTCCCACCTGCTGTTTGAGCCAAATCGACTCAGATTGGCCAAAATTCATTTTGGAGAGCACATGGAAGTATTTTGGCCAGGACATGAAGAGACAATGCCCTCTGGCCAAAACACTCCCCTCCATGTCAGAGTTTAGCCTCCATCCTGGAGGAGCTCTGCCAAACGAGCAGAGTTTTCAGGCAAAAAGAAGCAAGACAGACGTAGCTATAAATGTTGTTTTGTTTCCTTGGAGGCAACCTTTGGACTGCATTGATTTCCCTCTTATTTAATACTCAGGCAGCTTCCTACTTTTCTGCACAGCAGTATTCCCTGGTTATTCCAGTGCCCCTTCCCCACAGAGGCACAAAACTGGAGACGTGGCACGCACACACCTGCACTTCAGGCCGAACAGCAAGCTCACTCATTCTGCACATTTTGCTTCCTTCCATTTTTCACTTGCTCCGTAGGAAAGTGGCAAGCTTGCTGGATTTATAATATACTGTCATCCAGAATCAGAGAAAAAAAAAAAAAACGTGTCAAGAAAAAAGTCACTCTGCTGGGCAATCTTGCCCTGAAATAAGGGTGGGGAGAAGGAAAAAAGACAATTAAAAGCAAGTGTCCTCCTTTTATCTGATCCCTGCTGTTCTTTTTAGAGCCAAGCAGCCAGCAAAGTTACCTCTGATGCTTTTAAAGAAGCCAGGAAAAGTGATGTTGGCTCTTAAGGAAATCCAGTTTTTCCTTTGTGTCCTCTTTGTTCCCTCCTCAAAACAAGGCAAGTCAAGGGGGCAGAAGTTCCTGGTGGGGTCAGGAGAAGGTGATCCAACAGAAGGGGCCTTCAATTCTGTGGCATCAGGATTTGTTTCTAAACACCAGGGATTTTTTTTTTTTTTCCTATAGGATGACCTCGTGCAGGGGTATCCATAGAAAATGGGGTTCTTTTTTTTACCCCAAAATAGCTTTGGGTTCACACTCAGAGCGGAATATTCTGAACTGCACCAGCCTGAGAGGTTCTGCTGACCCCTCACAGCCACAGCTCAGACTGGGGGTGTTTGTCATGCCTGGCATCAAGGAAAGAGTGCTGTGTGGCTTCTTGACGCCTCCATTTGACCCAGGTGTCAAATCAACCCCTTGCACTATTGAATGGTGAATAGTAAATGCTTAAAGGAATCCCCACAGTGGAGAGGAAAAAACAATACCCAAGCTGGCTTGTAAGAAATATTCACTGAAAAACAACAATTAGCAAGTGGATTAATAAACCAATCCAAAAAGAATTTTTAAAAAATGAATTTTTGTTTTATTTTTGGACAGTTTCCAGACAATTAAAAGGGGAAATTTTTATAAAACAAATCGGTTGTCTCAGGCTCTCCAGCCCAAGCAGGGAGGTTCTGTAGCAATGTTTTTATATTCCTTTTCAAGAAACTTTACAACACTTGCTGCTCCTACTGCTGCAGCTCACCACAGCTACTCTCAACGAGCAGAGAGTAAGATCTTCTCACTGTTATTGAGCAATGATTCCTCACAGCTGGTGGAAAACAGCTCCTGGCTGTGTATGGTGTAGCTTACACCCTTCTGACATTAAAATCTACTTAGTGCAATAACTTTAATTAATAGGAAAACATCACCAGGCTGGATAACTCAGCTTCACCTTTTTACCCCTGTGAGCAGGAGTTGGTAACACAAAACCACAGCCTTTCTCTTAAGAGTTGCAGATGATTTTTTTTTTGTCTGTTGGCACCTTCACAAATGACTCACAGAAAGTTTGTGGCTCACTTTGCATCTGGCAATTTCCTGCCTGGCACCTGTGGGAGGTAAAACCATGTGAGCATCACATCACAGGGAAAGAGAAGGTGAATCTGGCTTTATAAAGGTGCTATTCCACACCTCCACAGTCATCTGTTGTGCATTTTATTTAATTTTCAGTTATTTTTGCCCACCTACCCAGATCCAGGACCCCTAACTCCAGGAAGTATATTGATGGGAAACAGAAGACCTCTATTTCACATCCAAAGTGGGTTTCCCGTGGGAAATAAAGATCTTGTCTGTTTCTCGTTCAGCTAAATCAGCTGATCTAATAAAAAGTAGTGTCTTTGCTGAACTTGCTGTGCTTCTGTCCTCAGAGCATTCCAGCTGCTGATAGCACACTGATTGCCCCAATAAAACATGACACTGATGATGAAGCAGCCAAGTGAGCCCATGCTGCAGCTGGAGGCAGCTGCACATTGAGCAGGGCTTGGTGTGGGCCTACAAACCCGTGGGGTCATGGGTGAGTGTCCCAGGCACATCTCCCAACCATTCCTGACCATGGGATCGGAGTCACTGAGGATGGAAAAGTCCTGCAGGGCCAAGTCCCAGCTGTGCCCAATCCCCACCTTGTCCCCAGCCCAGAGCCCTCAGTGCCACCTCCAGCCCTTCCTTGGGCACTGCAGGGATGGGGACCCCAAACCTCCCTGGGCACTTCCAAGGCCTGAGCTCCCTTTCCATGGGGAAATTCCTGCTCTGTCCATCCTGAGCCTCCCCTGGCCCAGCCTGAGGCCATTCCCTCTCCTCCTGTCCCTGTTCCCTGGAGCAGGTCCCGATCCCCCCGGCTGTCCCCTCCTGGCAGGGACTTGTGCAGAGCCAGAAATTCCCCCTGAGCCTCCTTTTCTCCAGCAGAGCCCCTTCCCAGCTCCCTCAGTGCTCATGTCCAGCTCCAGGCAGGGCTGTCTGTGAGGAATGACCCCCCTGGGCAGTGCTGGATGGGACAATGACCACCAGGAGCTGGTGACAGCCACTCCGGCCTCACAGGAGCCCTCAGCCCATGGAGCCAAACCAGAGAAGGCACAAACCCAAACCTCCAAGGCTCGTGCAGGGCAGGCTTCAGGCTCTCCCCTTCATGTTTCACCCTGCAGTGGCAGCCCTGAGAGCCACAGGCAGGACCCAACCCCGTGAGAGGCTCTGGGATTCCAGTCTAAACCAGTACAACAGCAGGGCCTGATGGTTTGTGCACGCAGGGCGAGGGCAAGGCCCAGAGCTCCATTTATAACTGACCTCATGTCTTGATGCCTCCAGAGGCTCCTGGAGCAGAGCTGGGCAGATTAAAGGAATAAATCAGGGTTTATTTTTATTAAAACCCTTCCAAGGATCACCTTGGGCAGTGCAAGGGCCCGGCCCTGGCTGCAGCCAGGATGGGCCCCGGCTCAGGAGTTTCACACTTGGATCAGTTCTGGTCCATTTCCACCTCGGGGTGAATTGTGCAATTCCAGCTGCAGGTGATGCAGTCCCATCCTCCCAGGTTGCTCCATCAATTCCCTGCTGGTTGTGCTTTTTGGGCCTGGAGCTGCAGCAGTGCCCTCGGTTCTGGGGCTGGGAAAGGATTGTTGTGTGTGCCTGAGCTGGGAGAGCTCGCTGACACTTTGTGTGGAGCTCAGAGTTATGTTCCAGTGCAGAATCTGCAAAATGTGAGAGCTGAAACTTAAGGCATCAATCTCACCACGGCAAGTCCACAGCACCCGAGTCAGGGCTGCAGCTGCCACCTCAGCATTTCACTCTGGTGCTGTGAGTGCTTCTGAGAGCTCTCCAGCCCGAGGTGATGTCCCAGATCCCTGGAGTGCACAAAACCCCACTGCCACACCAGCAGCACGAGGTCATGGCAGGGCTCCATCGAGCACTGGCATTTATGAGTCGCAGAGAAGTGGAGGGAAAGAAAAAGCACTCACTGAGAAGGATGATGAGTCTCCTGCTTTTGAGGAAAATTGTTTTACTCTAGACTTTATGTTTCAGCAGAGCTCTTTTTGTTCTGATTTTAAAGTTATAGATTAATCTCTCTGTTTTAGGCAGAAAATAAGCCATTTAGCCAGCTTTAACAAATGTCTCTAATGGAAGCATTTTCAAATATACTGTCATTTCCCACGTATTTCCACTTACCAGGGCTATAAAAGTTAGTTTGTGTATGGCATTGCTGAAGCACATTTAGACAAAAACCATAAAGACGGATTTTATTTTCAGCATAAAGGATTTAGCTATGGTTCAGTTGTCAAAATTGCTCGACTGAAACTAATTTTAAAAGGGAAACTGTATTTTTGATTAATCAGAGATTTCCACAAAGAACATCTGCTTTCTGTAGGAAATGTTGACATGGTAAAGGAACAAATTCCGGGAGTACAGTCCAGCCCAAACATAAATATATTTTAAGCTCCTGAATTTCAGTTTCACATCTTTTAGTTGGAATGAAATTCTCAAACAATTCTGGCCCTGTTCAAGTTAATTTAAGGGAATTAGGAATTACCTGAGCAGTGCTGAGTGTCCTGAAAGAAACCTGTGGAGTTCCTCTCTCGCTGGTGCAGAGGAGGGCAGGATGCTCTTGGTATCTTCCCCTGCAGTGGGTGGGGAAGGAGGAAAAAGGAGAAGGAGAAGGAGAAGGAGAAGGAGAAGGAGAAGGAGAAGGAGAAGGAGAAGGAGAAGGAGAAGGAGAAGGAGAAGGAGAAGGAGAAGGAGAAGGAGAAGGAGAAGGAGAAGGAGAAGGAGAAGGAGGCTGCTCCAATCTGCAGTTTTCCAGACACAGATAAAAGAATGTGGAGCTGCTTGTAGGAGCTGGATCAATAATCTGATTTATTGTTCCCTGGATCTGAGGAGTCCTCACAGAACTGGTGAAATGTAAACCTCAGACTGGGAAAAAAATCAGGTGTTCTTCTGCTTTTGTGTCTGAGACTCTGTTTGCAGTTGAAAAAGGAAAATATCATTAATAAGTATCTTTTTTGCCTACTTTATCTGATACAAACTGTCCATAAAAGATGGTAGGAGTAACACCACATCCTTTTGTAAGCCATGTGTTAGAGATTCACCATCTGAGCACTCCTTCTGCTTCTATTCTCATTTATTTTGTTCTGAGCTTCTAGTGAACCATGTGGGCTGAAACATTATGGCTTTTCAATAGCTCACTAAATATATTTAGAATGCTTAATTGAAGCTTAACCTTTACTTTGTTCAATAAATGTATTCTCCATCTAACAGCTCCAAACAAGAAAAGAACTTTGTTGAGGTTTCACATTTTGTCTGCATTGTTTCCCTCTAAAGATAGAGAAAATGAAGCCTCTACAATAAATTGATGGAACAGGGAATCAACAGAGGAAAAAATAATTTTGATGATTTCTTCTTTGCTCTGCAATTATATCCAGTACACTTGACAATGAAATAAACAAATAGTACAAATAAGGCCATTAATTTCCTTTCCATCCACACAATTTTAATTAGAATCATTTAATTAGTCTTGGCTACAGTTTCTCAAGAAGATTGCACAACACACATTTAAGCTACTCTCCTGCACGAAGATATATTTATCATTGTTTATTAAGTACAACAAATAGCTACAAGAGTTCTAGGTAGGCCATGATAAATGCTATTGTCAAAAACAATTTCTTTATCACCAAATTTATTTGAAAGCAAAGTTCTCTCTATGTTCATTAGTTATTAAGCTTTTTGCTATTTTAATTGTTATAATAAATATAATGACATATTTAATATATTAACTAACTTTTTATGATGTGTCATTTTTTGTAGCTGGCAATAAATGTCCCTGAGCCTTGAAATAATTTTTCCTTGTTTGGTTTGCTAGTGTTTGTGTTCTAGAAAAACAACCTGAACACGAAATCACAGAAAATTGCTCTGAAAGGACTTTGGGTTCATCTTCAGAGGTCTCCTGATTTATTCTTTCTCCCTCCTCCTCACTGCTGATGGTGTTTGGTGTAGAATTGGTTCTAAGATCCTCCAGCTCTCAAGGTTTTAAAGGCTCCATAGGTTCCTCCAATGGTTCACTCATTTCACACTGAGAGAAACTTCCCTTGTCTCACCCAAATGTTCCTTCCAGATGAAGTCAAAGATTCCTTGTGGCAGATCTGAGAAGACACCTACCCTTCCCTAACACAGACCCTGTTTCCATGTCTCCTTTTGGTCCTCTCCAAACTCTGCTGAGTGTTTCAATTGTCAGCTCTTCCTCTCAAGGTGAGATGTGTCAGGTTTTGCAACTTCAAAGTGCAATAATTCTCATGTGGATGTCTCATTAGGACAGGAAATCATAACTCTGGCAGGACTAATAAATCATAAAATTATTTCAACATATCAGCATTGTTGGGTTAATGCTTGATCATCTCAGAGCGCTTTTCCAACCTTAATGTTCTGTGATTTTATAACTGAGCCATTGTCACAACTGAGAAAATGTGGAAGGAATCAATTTTTTTTTTCCTGTTGTCAGTTACAAGTAGAACTGGAAGAACAGTCACAACAAAGAGTTTGTCAGCTGAAATCTTGTCTTTCATTCTTCACATGAACTGCCCAAAAACCTGATGGTTTTCTCAGCTGGGTTTTCTACTTAATGTTATTGACTGAAAACTTTTAGTTAATATCTCCTGGCTTCTACCTCACTTCCAGGCACTGTTCCCAAGTCCTCATTAGTCAGGTTTCTAACACCCTCGCTGGATATCTGAGCCAAAGAAAGGCAGATCCTACAAATAAGCTGGTGAAGGTGTGAGTGTCACCGTAACCCACAGAGAGCCACACAGCCCTGAGAAGATGAGAGCAGAGTTGCACTCAGGACTTGGAGGTTTAGAAGAATGTTTAACTGATGAATTACATCCAAAAAATTTGGGTTCTTAAAGCAATACTTTACTACAATCATGGAGTGGCTTGGGTTGGAAGGGACCTTCAGGATTATCCAGGGACACCTTCCACTATCCCAGGCTGCTCCAAGCCAATCCAACCTGGCCTTGGACACTTCCAGGGATCCACAGGCTCCCACAGCTGCTCTGGGCACCCTGTGCCAGGGCCTCATAGGGAAGAATGTCTTCCCAATATCTAAAGAAATAAAGAATTCTTCCTTTTGAACACATTCTTCAATATTTTCTTCTTCTGTCATACAGGTTTAATGCCATTATTGTAGGATAATCCTTGTGGTGTGCAGTGCACAATGATCATATCTGATGGTACAAACATTTTTTTGGGTGAATCAACACTTGATGATCATAGATTCCAGAGAGACAGAAAAATTTGCACAGGGATGTGGGAAGAGAAAAAATTCAGATTGTCTAATGAAAAATTGAAGTGAGAAGTAGCATTTTTGAAGAAGCTGCTAAGATGATTTGTTAACCTGGGGCAAAACGTGCCTTTTGTGGAAGGTAGAAAATGAAATCAGATATTAAATGTGAAAAAAAACCCAGTATATAAACAGAAAGAAGCGGATTTAGAAGTACAGTAAGCTGAAAAGAAAGCTTAATTCTCGGGAAAAGTCCACTCATAACTGTTGAGGAAAATCAGACATAATTATAAGGGTTTTTTTGTATAGAAGAAATCTCAGCAGCCTTCTGGGTTTATCACTTCACAATAGTGGTGATAAGGTTGTTAATAACAATGCAGGGAAAGGACAACTGCTCCATAAATATTCACATCTCCTACTTTCCAAAGAAATACGAGAATGGAGTATTTAGGAGTCAGCTGTTAACTACTGATTTTGTTAAACAATGCATATAAATGTAACTATTTTAAAACTGACAGCCCTGATACCATCTACAGAGGGTGATCCCTGTAGCCTGGTGAGGTTATCCTAGGAGAATGTTGGGTTTTAATACATGATTGATCCCAGAGAAATTCCAACAGATTGTTGGAGTACTAATGCTGTGGCAGTGCTCCAGATACACAGCCAGAAGAACCTTGGCACCTCTAAATGACTTCCCCTGACCTCAGTCCTGGGCAAATAATGGGATTAAAGCTGATACAAGATTCAAGAAGAAGAAGTGAAGATGGGAATGTAATTGTCATTCCATGTGATCCCATGAAAGGGTCCTGTCTGACAAACAACCCCGATTTTATTTCACTGATAACATCACCAGCATGGCTTCTGTGCCGCTCTGACTTTTGTAGGGTATCTGACTCAGCCTTGAGAATATTCTGATTAAAAATGAGAATTACTCAATAGCAATAAAACAGAGGTTAAATCTATTAAAAATGGGTAAGCTAATGGATCTGAAACGGAGTCATCGAGGGGAATCATAATTAAGTGCAGAGCTGGGATTCTGCTGGTATCTGCTTACTGCTATTAATCATTTTCAGTAATGATTGGCTGGTAAAAGTTTCAGATGCCACAAAGATTGATGTGCAGGTAAATAATCATGAGAGCAGAGAAACAGTAAAGAGCATTCTGAATCCCTCACTCACCTCTTCCTCAGAACAAGAATGCTTAATACACTCAGGTTCAAAGACACATTTAGAAGACAAGAATGAGGCCATATCTGCTAAATTTAGGTTGGTACCTGGCAAGTTATCCCAAGGAAAATGATGTTGTTTTCCACACAGCAAAGGAATAATAGCTGTGAGAGGATGCAGAAAGGATCCACGTTCTTGACAGCAGAGGGGATGTACATCCATGCTGGTTTCTCTGGAGATATTCCAGTGCTGGTGGAAAGAATCTGGGGGAAAAAAACCACAAATTCCACAGTGGGGGAAATGATTGTCTGTGGGAAACCAAGGGTTTGGTTTGGTTTCTGTTAAAAGGGGCTCCATTAAAAGGGCACTGATGCACCTCCAGAACCCACCAGGAGCTGTTCCCCATTTTCAGGGCAGGCTCCTGCACCAGGCCACCTGACAAGGGAGAATTCTGCTGGATACTGGGAAGATCCTTCATGGAAAAGGCTTCAAAGTGGAAGCTGAATCAAATATATTTAAACAAGAGATAAAACAAATATTTTTTAAGAATGGAAGTTCTTTCTTTTTTAGGAAAAACTAAAGGGAGGGTTGTCCTTCATCATCTGCTGAGGTTTTCAGAGGCCTTTTGAAAATGACTCTTTGACCTGTGAGATGAACCACAAGGATTATTTTAGGGGAACCTTGGGTTCAATATTAATATTTATAGAGATGCCAGAACTCTCTGGAGTAAATCTTTATGAGTGCACATTAGTTATTCCAGCTGTGGTATCACTGTAAACAGTTGCAGCCAACAATTCTGATCATATTTAAAGGCTCATTGTGCAAACAGGTATCAAAAACTGGG
Organism: Pseudopodoces humilis; assembly: GCF_049639895.1. Lineage (NCBI taxonomy): Eukaryota > Metazoa > Chordata > Aves > Passeriformes > Paridae > Pseudopodoces > Pseudopodoces humilis. The sequence continues at coordinate 18,892,290 of NC_142212.1, forward strand.
ACAATGATCCAAAAGCAACAGAATTTGGGTTTAAAAGCCTCAAAAGATGCTGCCCTACCAATTGCTGTTCAACTCTGAGGAAATTTTCCCATTTTATCTAATTTTCTGCTTCTTATCATTCAATTTAGGACTTTCAAATAACAATGTCTCCTTTCTGTTTTTTATTCTGTAGCTATCCATGTTTGTCTATATTCCTCTATCAGCAATTCCACTTTTTTTCATGAATCACTGCATTTTAATGAGTCTACATTATATATATATATATATATATATATAATATTTACGTATATATCTAAATTAAACCATGCCAGAAAGAAATTCTTCTTATCACTTCTGTGATGTTTCTCTATTTTCAGCCCTAAATTCCACAGCCAGGTTTTACTACAAAAGCACATCTGCATTTCCATGTCATTGATTCTGGAGTTTTTTAGGTTGAAAATATTAGGTAATGAAATCAGACTCAATGAGTTGATGGTGAAACTCATAAAACTCTTTGCAACTTAATAAATATCTTTCTTCATCGTTGCATGTAATCAATCACCTTTTAATCCACACTAGAGGAGATAATATTTCTATCCAAAACAAGTGGACTGGATGCTCAAAATATTATTTTTCATGGAAAAAATCAAGTGTTTTGCTAATATCAAAATGTATCTTTCACACACTTATCTTTTATCTGATGGGCAAGTAAATATGAATACCAATTTAAAAAAATTCAAGCTCATCTAACAAGCATTTGTATTCATCTGTTTCCTTCTCATTGTTCAGGTATCGATAATTAATTAGTTACAGCCTCCTCTCATGTTCATGCAGGCTTTTAAGAACACTTGACATGAACTTACAACAACAGAGCAGCCTTGAATTCATTTGTGGCTTTAAGAACAATGATAACAGAGCGCGAGATCTCCGTCTCTACTCTCATTAATATGAGGAGCAGCTTTTCCTCACCAAATCCAGCTGAAAAGGAGCTCCTCACACGGGTGGAAATACACTTGAACAAGAGCCTGCAGCAGCTGCTTGAACTACTTAAACAAAAACAGCTTTTGTGGAGAGCAGGAGCGATTCAGTGTGAATTATGAATGACAGTGGACTTCAGAATCCGTTCTCTGTCTGAAAATACAAATATCACTTGTAGGACACACATTTTTTTTTCCCCTTAGCTACTGTAGCATCAAATAAGTGCTGCTATATGTCTTGATTTACCAACTAAAGTTAAGTGTCAAATTTTAGGCAAATAAAAATGATTAAAATATGACAGCTGGCAAATTATGCTAACACCTGGTAACAAATCATTGCTGACAGTTCAATAGTGAACTTCTTAAAGCACAGCTATTAATATTATAAACAGTGCAATGCAAAAAACTGTAGGACTTGACTAACATGCTCAGTTTATCTTAATGTGGAAAAATGTCATGCCTTGTTCCTTGGGATTGAAGAAAATTGGAGCTGAATAATTGCAAACATGCAAATACTTCTAAATAATTTCAGTGTAGTTGTTCAGAACCAGTGGAATATGAAATCTTCAATGTAGGATGATGTTCATACTATTCCTGGTGCCATTAATTTGATTAATATTCTGTTAATGGGGGGAGATTTCCAAGTGTGTAAATATTTATGTGGCCTTTGATATTGATGTCATCAAATTCTTTGTGATCTGGTAATGATAAATCATTCAGGTTGGAAAGACCTCTGAGGTCACGGAGTCCAACTTTTAAATGATCATCACCTTGCCAGCACCAAGTCTGGACAACCTGGATTATTTGGAATAAGAATGACCCAACCCACCACACCAGGTTTTGGAATATCGCCCTCCTCACTCACATTCCCAAAGGAGTTTTTCCAGATGGGTCCATAATTCTTAATTAAATTAATCACTTCTAAACCCATCAATTGTCTCATTTGTTTGTCTGATAATGGCACAGCACTGGACTGTTTAAATGAACCTTCAAAGGATTTCAAACCTGGGATTTCATGATTTTTGGATAATTACTTAAGGCAATCTAAGGACAGTGGAAATGTGTCTGCAGACATCAAGGTCTATCCTGCAGCTCACAAAGGACTGGAGGAGAAACCAACTCTACTTTCTGCTCATCCATGTTCCTGGATTCTCTCTAACCTATTTCCTGGACTCTTAAACTCAACTTTAGCTCAGCATAAAATTCAGCAGAATCCACTCTATCCGGAATGTTCTGAAGGATAGATGAGGTACCATCCATGCATCTATCCCATCCTTTGACATATGAGGAGAATCTTCAGCTGAGCATTAAAATGTGAGAATATGTGAGCTAGAACCACATCATCTCTCTGCATGATAGAGGAGACTGATTAATGTAACTTTAATGTGCTTTCAGATGTCATCAGGCAGAAATCTCACAAATGAATTTCATATTATCTTTTACTTTTCATGGTGCCTTTCTGGTTTTATTTCACCAAGTTGCAGTGGAATAATTATTGCTGTATTATACATGTGGCTGTGCACAGTTTGAGGAACTAAAAATAAACGATGGCTTTACTGATACATTTTTTGACTGATACATTTTTTGACTTTGTCATAGATAATTTATGGAATAATTTTACACTTCTGCAACACCCAGCTCACAATTCACATTCCAATCCATGAGGTGTCATTTGCAATTTGCGATGGATTCTTAATGAAATTCTTTGGATCTTACCTTCTAAATGTTTCATTTTATGCTTGGGCAGAAGAGAGAAAGTGTGTTCATATACATTTATACATTGTAAATGGAAATAAAGCTATGATCTGGCTCATCTTTCTAATCTATTTATCCTCCCAACTCCCCCAGTACTACGAGGAATATTATCCTCGGGTAGGGAGGGAGAAACAAGGAGCTGGTGGGACTTGATCAAGGTCACAATATGGGAAGAAGGAAGCTGAATCCACATGGAATCATGGAATATGTTGGGCTGGAGAAGACCCACGAGGATCATCCCAACCCCTGTCCCTGCACAGACCCCCCAGATCCCACCCTGGCATCCCTGGAGTGCTGTCCAAAGGCTCCTGGAGCTCTGGCAGCCTCGGGAATGTTCCCATTCCCTGGGGAGCCTGGGCAGTGCCAGCACCCTCTGGGGGAAGAACCTTGCCCTGAGATCCAGCCTAAACTGCCCTGGAGACTGTTCATTCCCATTTTCTGGAGGCTACAAGGAGAGATGCAGCCCCATCATCCTCATCACCCCAGCCCAGCTCCAGGCATTTTCCAGGTCTGAGCCTCACATCCTCTCGGCTGTGCTGGTTCTTCTCTTGCTCTTCCTCCTTCTCCCTCCAGTTTAAATGAACTCATTAACTCACAGGACTCAAATAAACGCTGAAGCTTAGTTAAATTCAGTAAAGTCACCTGGAAGAGCAGTGACCAAAAAAAAAACCAACAAGCAAGTTGTGATCACAACAGATAAGGGCTGAGCACTGGTCCCTTGGAGACACCACAACCAGAGCAGACCCTGGGTTCCTCAGATAAAGCAAAACGAGGAATTTTAATTACTGACAGATTATTCTGCTATTTCAGTGCTCTGTCCCTTTGTGTTGGCTACTGGCCAAGAAAGATGCTGATAAATTGGAATGGGATCAGATATGTACCAGTGAACGATGAAAGGATTGGAAACATGCCCTCCAGGGCAGAGATAGTGAGCTAATTGAGCTGTTGTGGTTTTTTTTTTCTTGGTAAAGTAAAGATCTAGGGCTAAACTCAGTCTGGAGAAGAGAAATTCTAAATAACACACTGCCAGTCTAGCCAGAGTGTAACCAGGAAAAATAGCTGGAAGTTCAAGCTGAATATTCAGGATTTACAATTAATTTTTATGACAATTTTCAAGGGACTGTAGTAGGTTCTCCATCCCTAGAAGTTTAGACATGTCAGATCTCAGTAATAACCTCTGACAAAGAGTTTTTCCCTCTAAAAGTCTTACTTCAGTTTGGAATCTGTTGTCTACAGAAGACAACAAAGAAAACAAATTACAAAATTCGCTGTGTGTCAAAATTGTGAATGCAAATTAATGGATTGGAATTTGTTCAATGTAATTACAGAACAATTTAATTTTTTTTTTAACCCCACCTGGGGATGCAAAAAAAAAAAACCCAATTAATATGGAAGTGAACATATTTTGCAGGTTTCTTGCCATCTGCATTACAGGTGTGTCCTCCAGCACACATCCAGCTCAAACAGCTGTTCCAGCAAATCCAGTGGGATGTTTTCCAGGCTTCTCCAGGGATTTACCTGTGCTCAGAGCACGGGGAGCTGTGGGAAGGGTAGGCAGAACACTTTTCACTTGCTATTGATTTGCAGCTCTCATCTGAACCACACAAAACCTCTCTCCTTTCAGAGTTTGGTTGGTTTTGAATGATTTGATGGCTTTAAACTCAAATAAAGTAGGGTTAGGTGGGATGCTGGGAAGAAATTCCCCTGGGAGGGTGGGCAGGCCCTGGCACAGAATTCCGAGAGCCGCTGTGGCTGCCCCTGGATCCCTGGAAGTGCCCAAAGCCAGGTTGGACAGGGCTGGGAGCAGCCTGGGATAGGGGAAGGTGTGAGCACAGGGGTGGCACTGGGTAGGATTTAAGGTCTGATTTTGATGATTCTGTGATCCTGTTTGCGTCATTTAGTCCCCCTCTCTCACCACGTGCAATGCCTTCCCCAGCAGGCAGAGCACATCATTCAATAAAGAAACTTTTACCATGAAATCTGTCTCTATGTTGGGCTGATTAAACTTACACTTGTTGACCTTCAGGCCTTGGTTCAAAGCTCAAGTGGATTTTAGCTCTCAGTTAGAGAGTCCTTCATTGTAAAGAGCTGTTGAAACTCCAAGACTCCTCTGGGGGCTGATTTCTGTCAATTACTGATCTGAAATATGATGATTTATGAATCCCTCATATTGTGTGGCTGGATGGGGATATTTAGCAAACTGCAAGTGAAAACAGTGCAGCCTCAATGGGAGCAAATGGATGGAGAAAATAATGCTCCCCTCAAGATGATCAAAATGGCAGAGAAAATGATCCCTGCTTCTAGATCTGTGTTGTGCACATGTAAAAATAGTTATCTATATCTCACAGAGCACATCCTGCTTCCCCAAAAACTAGGGAGAAGATTAAATATGGATTTTTAATGGGTGAATATTTACAGTCAAAGCCATTTCTCCCTATCAAAAGCATCAATGTGCAAATATAATCAAAGCAAGTTGTAGAACTCTGTAATTGAGAAGACTTCCATAATATTTTGCATTCCTCAACTTCATGTGTTTTTACTGTAATTCATTTTCTCCCTCAGTTCTGAACATTCAAGCATTCTATAGTGTTTTGGGTTTTAAATTTATAGTGACAGCTTCCAGTAAATTTTCTGAAGAAGACAATAAAATCGGGCCCTTTGGATGGCTGTGTGAGTGGATCAATGTTCTATTTTCCAGTGTTATGATAATGAGTTAATTTGAAAGATGTATTGAGTGATTTGGTGTTAATTCTGCCATTAAAATTTGCCTCATGCCTGGACAACAGTGCACTTTGCTACAGTGCTTAAGATAAAAAGTACAGGATTGTAAATGGGATTTCTAGAGTGGAATTTAGCTGAAAAATTGGAAATTTGGAGCTGTTGACTCAGCTCTAATCAGCTGGAAGCAGTTGGTGCTGCCAGGACTGATGTCCCCTGAGACAGGGGGGACACAGGGACAGGGAGGGGGCTCAGGGTGGCCCCCGGGGTTCACAGGGAGCATCAATCCCAAAACAACTCTGCTCTGTTCTGCTGGCAGCTCGTCTGCTTGAGATCCATGAAAGGAAAGAGCAATTATATCCCTAGACGATCTCAAAAAAGGAAATACAGGATGGGACAATGAGGAAATGCTGCTGGAGGACACTGAGGAGCAGCTGCAGCTCCTTCCTGCTGTCCCAGTGAGCTGGGGACAGGGTGGGACTGATCTCACTGGGGCTGCTGGCACCACCTCTGCTCCTCCTCGTGTCTGCACCCCACAGGTGTTCCTCAGAAAACAGAAAGTTACAGCATTTCACTTCAGAACCCTTCCTTTGTGCAGAAATCCCAGTCTCCTCAAGGAAGAGCAAGGACGATTAAATACCACTGCAGAAATACAGAAGGTGAATTTCCTTGCGGTGGTTTCTGTATTTCAGGTTTTTCCAAGGAATTGAGTGTAAGGCAGAGTGATTTTGAGCAGGTAGAAGGAGGGTGAGCTTTAATTGTTGGCACTGCTGTCACACCACAGTCAGGGAACCAGGCTGGATCTGGGGGAACAGTTTGTCATGAGCTCTCTCACCCCGGCTCCTGCTAATTCCTTTCACACCATTTTGATGTCCTTAAATTGGCTCTTTTCACAGCATTTCAAGGTGTCTTTTTGCAAGAACACTTTGCAGTACACCTCCATCCAGCGCTGCTGCAGACAAAGCAATTACCTGTGCTGCATATTCAGTGGGACACATGAATACAGGTATCAGGATATGGGGAAAGGCCATGGATACACATCCTGTGTAAACACTGGAGATGGCAAGGAAGCAAAAGGAGACATCAGCCAGCTCCTACTTTCCCTAACTGAAAAAACTGGCTGCTTTCACACAGAAGAGGCAAATAGGGGGAAGAAAATAATTCAAAGTCATCCCTAAAAGGCTTTGGGTTGTGCACAGTCCTTTCCTATCACTGTGCAGGCAACCCCAAGGATTTGAAGCTATAGGGTGGGGATTATGGACACTGGAGGGATTTTTAGTGCTCAGAGATTGTGGAGGCAATCTTTACCCAAATTCCATTTGCACTAGTTAAAAGGCAAGATACTGAGATGCTTAATTGGTGCTGTGATTAACCCAGGATGGAGTTTGATTTCCTGTTGATATAAATCTGAGGAAGCCCTCCTGATGTCCCCTGCAATAAAACACAGAAGAACAACGAGAGAGCAGAATGAGACCCGTTTTATTCTTATCTGGCGAAATCCAAGAAAACCAGGGGCATACTGGTTTTCCATTGGCTCCAAGGGCAATCAGGATTCCAGCAGGAAAGGTATTTCAGGGAAAGGTATCTCTGTGATTCATTCACTGCTCCTTTGCCCAAAGCTCCACATGGCAGCTCCGTGGTTCTGACTCGTGCCAGCTTCTCCCACCTGAGTCACTCCTTGGTGATGGTTCCAGCTCACACAGGAGGATTTTGTCCTTGGATTAAGTTCTGCAACTGGTCTCCAATACTAATTGCAAAATGTATTCATTATTAACTAGGTATGAATTTTAAATAACTCTGTTGAACATCCCAATGCATTAAACCTGTATTTTTTTTCCACTCCTGCAGCCAGCCTGGCTGTTTATATCAATTTATTCAGCATTTTTGCGTGATTTTCACCCACAAGAGAAGAGGATAAGATCACATTCCACTTTATATATTTAGATGGATAATTAAAAAGTAAAAACCTACTCAGTGTATTACTTATTGAATTATTTATTATGATTATTGTGATAATATTTTACCAAAACTATTAAACACCAAAATGTTTTCTTTAACCATAGGGTCCGGGCTTGCTGGAGTAGAAGGAAAACTTTTAATTCCTTATATAATTCAGGCTTATCTCTGCCCTTCCTATCAGCATTGCTCTAGAGTGTTTATGGGAATTTGGTGCCAATTTTAGGGATTTGTTGTGGTTTAACCCCAGCAGTTCCTCAGCCCCTCACTCAATCCTTCCCCACCAGTGGGATCAGGGGGAGAATGGGAAGGGTAAAAGCTGGAAAACTCATGGGTTGAGGTAAAGAGAGTTTAACAGGAAAGCAAAAGCTGTGCACACAAGCAAAGGAAAACAAGGAATAAATTCCCTGCTTCCCTGGGCAGGTGTTCAGCGCCTCCAGGAGAGCAGGGCCTCATCCCATGGAATGGTGGCTTGGGAAGGCAAAAACCATCCCTCCAAATGTCCTTCTTCCTTCTTCCCACCAGTTTGCATCCTGAGCATGAAGTCACAAGGTATAAATATCCCTTGGGTCGGTTGGGGTCACCTGTCCTGGCTGTGTCTCCTCCCAGAATCCCAGGCATTCCCAAATTCCTCCCCAGCGTGGCCCTGCGAGGAGCAGGAAAGGCCTTGGCTCTGTGCAAGCCCAGCAATGACAAAACATCTCTGGATATTCCACCCTGTGCCCGGCACAAATCCAAACACAGCCCCGTTCCAGCCCCTGGGGAGAGCATGAACTCCATCCCAGCTAAAACCAGCACAGTGCCCAGCCCCAGGGCACCAAAGATGTGTCCTGGCAGTGTGCAGACAGCTGCCAGCTCTCTGGGGGTGCCTGGAGCCAGCCAAAATCCACATTTTGGGAAGAGCTGCACGGCCAGATGGCTCCTGGTCAGCACGGAGCACGGGCAGCACAGGCTCCGTGTCCCCAGCAGCCCTTTCCAGGGAGGGTGGCAGGGCTGAAGGACCCTGCTCTGGTGGGTGGCACCCGGTGCCAGCAGGGAATGGCAGATCTGTGCTGGAAACGAGGATGGGGAGTGCAGAAATGCCAGTTCTGAGCTCTTTGGTGTTTAGAGGTGGCATTTCCAGCGGTGTTGGAGCCCATGGAATTTGTGAGTTGAGCAAAAAAACCAACTGGGATGGCTGTGGAAATGGGAATGCTTCCAGGCTTCAGGTATGACCCTGCATCGAGGCTTTTTTTTTTTTTTCCCCTTTTTCTCCCTCACAAATAACCTGGAAACATTTAAATAGATCTCAGTGTCTTTTGTGGAGAAGCTGTTTGCTAAAGGTCAGTGTGGAAAGTCCTGATTCAAATCACAGAATCCCAGAACATCCTGAGTTGGAAGGAATCCACAAGGATCAGAGCCCAGCCCCTGGCCCTGCACAGACCCCCCAAATCCCACCCTGGTATCCCTGGGTGGGTTTTCCAAAGGCTCCTGGAGCTCTGGCAGCCTCAGGAATGTTCCCATTCCCTGGGGAGCCTGGGCAGTGCCAGCACCCTCTGGGGGAAGAACCTTTCCCTAAAACCCAACCTAAACCCCCCTGACACAGATGGAGAAGCTGATGGAGTAAATTCTGTGGCCTTAAACATCAGCACAACAAAGCAGCCACAGGTGGAGGGCAGAAGCTGGAGCATCATTTTGATAAATGAGATTAAATGAGATTACCTAAAAAGATCAATATAATCATCAAAGGAGCAGCAGTGCAGGAACAACCAGGCCACCACTCTGCCCGTCTTTACCCACTGGGCAGAGCCTTGCTCAGTGAAAACCAGGCACCTCCAGCAGGAGCCAGCTGGCAGGTTTGGCTCTGGTCACAGCAAAAATGAGAAAAATAGGATTGTTATTGCTGTTCTGACCCCCAGCAGTGGATCTCAAAGGGAATCAGCAGATCCCTGCAGGGAATCAGAGCTGCTCTGGGTAGAGGGCAGAACTCTCCAGCCACTGCTCAGTGCAGGATTTAAGAGTCAAGAACTCCACAAGACACACTCCACGAAGAAACCTGGGTAAGTCATGACTAACATCCCTCAAAGTGCTGAAATGGCTTTTTTGGGTGTTTTTTACAACACTTTTTGGCAGAACTCACAGCAATTAATAATAGTAAAAGCCCACAGTCCACCTCACTCCCTTCCAGGCAGCAGATGCAGCATGGCCAATGAGCTAATTAAGCAAATAACAGCAAAAAAAACACTAAACCTCAACAAAACCCCAGCATTCCTTAATAGCTTCAGATCAAGCATTAATCACTGTGTTGTCTTAAAACGATAGGTCATGGAGAATTCCAGGAACTCATCCTCAATGTGAAGGTTTTTAAAGGCTGCACATGGAATCATTCAGGCTGGAAAAATGCTCTGAGATCATCGAGTCCAGGATTAATCCAAGTCCAACACTACACCACAACTTTTTTGAGTAGTATTTCCAGGGATGGTGATTTCATCACGTCCCAAGGAGCCTGTTCCAATTCCTGGCCACTCTTTCAGTGAAGAAATTGGTCCTAATCTTCAACCAAAAACTTCCCCTGCTTCAATTTGAGGCTGTTTCCTCTTGTCCCATTCCTTATTTCCAGGGAGAAGAGTCCAACCCTCACCTGGTCCCAGCCTCCTATCAGGGAATTGAAGTAAAGCCTGGTATTTCTCAGATATTCATCTGGCAACAAAGTCATTTTAAATGTAGCTTTTACAAAAGGTTTGGAGTGCAGTTTAATTTGGAATTGACATTTACTGAGTGCTTTCTTTTTATATTTTATCAGCAAAACAGGAATGTGCTTCTGTGAGCCCAGAGTCCAGCTGAGTTCAGGTCCTATCTGCAGAGCCACAGAAAGCAGAGCCTGGACACAGACACTGAGCACTCACAAATAAGGTAATTTCAAATATATTTGCATCTGGAGACATTCTGCTTTGTTTTGCTCTATCAAAAGTCCTAAAGGTTTGTGACTGCAGGTGGTATTTGGCGTTAGAAATGCTTTGCTGCAGAGTTGCCCCACTTACCTCTTTCTTTATTTAATTTTCCCAGTGGAATGGATGGAATTGTAGGTCATGGAATCATCGCAGAAACACACAATGATTTGGGTGGGAAGAACTTAAAAACCATCTCATTCCACCCCAGCCATGGGCAGGGACACTTTCCACTGTCCCAGGGTGCTCCAAGCCCTGTCCAATCTGGCCTTGGATGCTTCCAGGGATCCAGGGGCAGCCACAGATGCTTTGGGAATTCCATCCCAGCCCCTTCCCACCCTCACAGGGAGGAATTTCTTCCTCTGGCAGTTCCAAGCCATTCCCTGCTGTCCTGTCTCCACAGGCCCTTGTCAGATGTCCCTCTCCACTCTGGGGCAGTTTGAAACCTCAAAGTGAATTTTGCCCATGGATGTCCCTGCTCCAGGTGAGTGCCAGCAGTGCCAAATCCAACCAAAGCCCAAGGTTATGGAAATGATGGAGCAAGATGTGCTGCAAGACTGGATCGGGGCATTTGAATTTTGTAGGAGCACCTGGTACCAATCTCTTCCTGTGAAATGCCATTTTATTTCTGTTTTGATCACTCTGCCTCGCTCATCATTAGCACTTTCTTTAGTGCCAGTCATTCTTACATGTGTAGTACCTAATTAGTGCACGTAAATACCTGAAATTATTACCTCATCTTCAGCATCTTTTTGTTTGATCTTTATCGTTTTATTGCTTTTCTCCCTGTGCACACTCTGACAAGTTTTTTCTAGTTAGCCCAGGAGAGTTTCCCCAGCACACTCAAGCTTTTTATGCTTTCATCTTTTCTGTTAATCTGGTTTATCTGTATTCCTCTTCCTTTAGCCTTGTTATTTATGTTTCACAGGCTGGATATTTACTTCAGGGATAAGTCATCCCTGTTTTTTTCTTTTCTCTAGAAAACATACTTCTCTTTTATTAAAAAAACCCATCCTGTCAAAGGTTGCAATACCATAACTCAGAGAAACCAAATTCCATCCATTTCCTATAAAGCCTACATTTTAATTAGATGATGTTTTCTTTTTATATTGTCAGAGAATAAAGTTTAAGACAATATTCTTCAATACTTTATGCTTTCAATAAATAATTTATACCGAGGTATATCCTAAGCTACACTGGCTGCTTATTTTTCAAGGGCAAGGACTCTGCAGAAGGAGAACAGTATCCATAAATATTCTAAAAAAGAGATATTTAAAGGAAACAAATGCAAAGGAAGCTGCTACAAGTAGAACTTTGGAAACCAGATTGCAAAAACTGTATGATAATTTTGATCACTATCAGACTTGAAGCGGATATCTGGGTCATGTTTACAACAGCATTTTCTCTCTGTAGACTTGAGAGTTTTAGGAAAGAAAAATGTTTAAAAAATGGATTAAAACACAAAAAAAAAGCTGAGGAGTATAAATTTCCTTTGCAGGATTTCCTTGGTGCATGGGGTGGCCTTGGTTAAAGAAATAGAGAACCCCAAATTCACCTGCACTGCTTTGAATATTCTAATTTCCAACTGCTTTGAAAAGGCTTTTCCAAAAATAAACAGATAACCTGAACTTCCTAACCTGAACTGTAAGAGCAAAACTCTTTAAACCCAAAGTTTAGGCTTAGGACCAATGGAAACAATGACAAAACAATTAGGAAAAAAATAATCAGCTGCAACAGAGTGATCTTCTGTGTCCATGGATTAACAATTCCCCTTCCTATTTAGAGATGCAAGGTTTTTAAACAAACATTTTGACCCAGTTTTTGCATGCTGCTTATGCAACCTCTGATGCTGAGTTAAAATCCTCGTGTTCAATGTTTAGTGGATGAGGTAGCACATCCTCTTCTTTACTAGGAGCATTTAATTTGAGGAAAATTCCCTTTATTTTCCATGCTGCTTTAAAAATCCAATAAGTAATTACATAGCAGAGCCATTCTTAATGCCACCTTGTATTTGCATGAATAAGTGATGTATTTTTATAAATTAATGCCTGGTTCCATTATCTTTAACCCCCAACCTTCCCAGAACACCTTCACTCTGCACTGTGCAACTCTTTGTGCATCTTTCTTTTGTCTCCAAGACGTTTCTTTAAAGATTATGCAGATTTTCTGACTTTCCACACTGGGTTTGGAGTGTGTTGGTTCCTGGTTTCCATTTCAGATGCAGTAGTTTGTCATAACCAGCTGCAATTAAAATAAATCCTTCAGCTCAGGGAAGGTGACAGAGTTAAGGAACTGATTGCAGAGGATGGGTGACATTTGCCTTTGGTTTGTACTACAAATTAAAGGGTGACGTTAATAATCAGTCATTCAAGAAACAGCATTAAAATGAGAGTTTATCCCAGTCTTTTGCCATCCTGTGTCGTTAGGAATCTGCGTAGTAAAATGATTAGCTCACGTCGCTCGCTGATTTTCAGCCAATCAGAAATTCACAGATGAATATAACTCCGTGACATTTCTGCAAGGGAACGTCCTTTTTTATGGTAAAATATTGCTTTTATTGATGCATATTTCCTCCCTGACCTCTCTGGGCACAGGTTTGAGGCATCACCTTCTAATAATGACAAAAATTAGGTGCCTTGGAAATGCTTTTAGCTTTGATTCCTTGGGTCGTGTGGTGGGTGTGAGCCTCACACCTCCAGAAAGGACCCAAAGGAAATTTGTCCTTGCAGGGAGCTCTGTCTGCACTTAGATATCTCTTCCCTAGACATGAATGAAGTGATGAATGGGAATTTTCTTAGCTAAAACCAAATCTTCTCCAGTGAGGGGATGGTTTGAATACTGAAACTGTGATATATACACACTTAGACATCCCGTGAGTCTGCAATCCCATCTCCAGTTAAAATCACTCCCATCTAAAGCTCTGCAAGACCAATTTCAGCCTGGGCAAAATTTACGCTACCCTGATTTTTTGACTCATTAAAAAGTAAGCCCAACACAACTTTACATACAGAAAAGTTAGCAGAAATAAATCGCTGAAGTTTTGCCCGCTGCTAAAAACCATGGATCCATTTCACCAGTTCAATCACATGTTGAAATAGGTTTTCACTGCAGTTTGTAGCATGATGTACAAAGTGATGAAGCCCCATAAAGCAGATGCTTGAGACTCAGGACACAAATATTAGAGAGAGGATGTTACATTTTTATTTAAGTGCAGCTATGTATGGCTAAATGGGGGAAGGTACTGAGTGCAATGTAATGAATGATATGGCAAATGCACTGCAGTGCAAATAAACCATTAGGAGTTACACTTCATTTTCATCAGGCACTCAGCTCATATTCCCCTGCACTTTGGAGAGCCCCAACAAATAAAAGCATGGCAGAGTGCTTTGCATGCAGTTCAGGCAGTGCTCAGCACGCAGCTCAGCCCCCGTGGGTTTTTATGGGAAGTGTATAAGCAGCCTGAAAACCACAGGGTATTTATATTGATTGTCACTTGGAAGGGAGAATTTAAAAGTTGTTGCTCACTAAAAAAGGGCTGGGGCAGTGGGGGTGGTGGCTGGAGCAGGCAGCTCACAGAAGGGAGGGAACCTGTGGATCTGTAGCTCACACAGTGTTGGGGACAGCCGTGGTGGGTGCTGTCCTACCCTGCAGCCCTCGAGGCCTTTCCTGTCCTTCCTGGGCTCTGTCACCTGCAGACTCCTCTGAAAAGTGAATTTGTGCTGCTCTTCCAGACACCTTCTCCTTGGAAATGCCCCAGCCCAAGGCAGGAGGCTGGAAATGGACAATCTTAATCCAACCCAAACCCTCCCAACACTCTGTGATTCTTCAGCAACAACACCCAACATCTCACACCCACTGAGGTGCTAGATGGCTTTAAAAGCTTCATGTGCAGTCAAAACCAGCTTTTTTTGGGGGGTAAAATAAAAATCCTCAGGGGAAATTATACAGGAGTTGAACAAAAGCAACAGCTTTGGGTACAGAACTTCATTTTGCACAATAGTGAGTCCTGCTTTAAGTAATTGTTCCCCAGTAATTGCCCCCAGTCACACCAGTCCAGGACCTGGTGAACATCCTCAAGGAATCTTAGGTAGCAGCATATTTCATATTTAACATATGAATAATTATAACATAAATTTCATATTTATAACATATTTAACATAACATTTCATATTTAACACCGCATATTCAATATTTAACATATTTCATTTGTGGTAGTGGGACCTGTCCTCTAGGCAGGGAGTTGATGTCACAGCTCATTCCACACTCTTTATTAATGGCACCTTCAGCAGCCACAGCTTTTGGTCTGATCTGGACTGGATGAGAGACCGAGAGAGCAGGAGATGCAAAACAGACCCCACACACCAGGCAGTGCATTCCCAGCCAGGTTCATGCAGCTGTAATGTGATATTTATATTTAACACTCTGGGATTTTAAATATCTATTGTTATCTCATTGCAAGAACCAGGAAGAACACGAGGAGCCTCAGAGGCAGCGTTATCCTAATGCTGGCCTTGGTGCAGTGGGTGGGAGGTGTTTGTAAGCAATGAGTTAAGTGATCACAGGGAGCAGCTGCTCATTTTGCCTCCATTGAAAGGCTGGGATGATGAGGAGAGATCAGATAAATACATTCTCATGTCGTTGTTACATATCTGCCTGTATTGCAAACATGTCTAATACAATATGCACGCACTGTATAGATACATAGATAAATAAATAGATAATTGTATCTGCATCCATTTATTTCCATTCCTGTGGACAACAACTGCCCCTGCCCCTCACTGTGGCTGTGATTATCTCAGTGACAACATTTTGTTTGGTAGGGATCCAGAGTGAGAATGCTGAAACCTCATGGATTTATTTAGGGCAAGTGTAGGACACCTAAGGAAGAGCAGCACTGGGCTGTGTCTGACCTGGGGAGTACTCGCATGCAAGCTAGGCAGGAGCTTTGTGAATTTTTTTTATGTGCTATAATTATTAGAGACTGGGAATTGGAGTCTGTGGCAGATCCAGCCTTGCTGGAGAGTGAAGATTTGGGAATAATGTTTAAAATCCAAATATCACGTGGAAGAGGGAGGCTGAAGTGGAGGTGATGTGTTTTGCTGGTTTTCTGCTGTGACTGAAAGGCTGAGGGAAGAGGCTGGACCAAAGAGCTCCAGTTTTCCTCTCTTCTTTCTAAACCCAAACCTACCAAGGGATAAACTCTGATTAATCAAGTATTTTACCTTTCACTGTGGGCCACAGTTTTAAGTTTAAGTTACAGGAACAGGGAAGATGTGCAGGAATCAGATGTCCAAGAAGTCAAGAGTGATTCTTCTCCCAGGGCAGTGAAAAGAACTAATCAGTTGGTCAAAGCAAAGGGCCTCCAGCAAATCAAAGACCCAAGAACTGGAACCAGTGAATTTCAATCAACTCTCAATGGAAAAACAAAGCTGCTCCCTTCCTGGTCAATCAGGTGTCCAGAGCTCAAACTACTTAATTCTCTTGATCTAAAGTGCTTTCTGTCCAACTACACCATTCCCTTAAAATCTTCTGCTTTCTCTGCCTGTGATCCCACCAGTTTTCCAGAATTTATTTATAAAAAGTCTGATTTTTCCAAGCCTGGGGGTCAATAACACCCTTCAGCAGTGAAAAAACATTGCTGTTGTAATCAGTGTTGATTGTTGCCTGCCAATATTGCTGCAGGGATGGGAGTGCTTTCAGACTTTTTAGCCTGTTAATAAAACTTGATAAGAGGTAAATCAGAGAAACAAATTTGGTCTTGTAACAGCTTTATGGACATTTGTGTTTTGTGCTGCTTAACACTTGCAAAAAGCCGCTTTTGTAATTTAGTCCACGCTGTTGTTTTCAGCTGATAAAACCACAACAGAGCCCTTTTATCACAGTAGGAAACTTCCCTTTCCCCTCAGATTTGGAGCAATAACAATTCTGGGGGGTAATAATTATTCCAGATGTACTGTACCATGCAAACGAATCGGTTGCTTTGCTGGTGCTGATGGAGTACGCTCAGAATGAGCAAATTAATTAGGCAAACTGCGAAATCAAATAAATCTCACAGCAGTGACCTCTGTGTCACCGAACAAAGGAAGACATTAGGTTGATGTGTAGCTGCTTTTGTGGAAGTAAAACCAGAACTTAAGAGCTAAATGTTCTCATTACTCGGGCTTCAAAGAGGCGTTGAGGCTGGCAGGGAGGGAGGGAGGGATATTTGGTGTCCCTTGAGCTCTTTGGTTGGGTTTGTGCAAACAGCAAATGCCACGTCCCAGGATGTTTCCCCGGGATGCTGCACCAGGTATAAAAATCAAACCTTAAAGATATCATCAGCACTGGAAAATATCCGTGCCCTACACGAGCTCACAGCATCCTGCACTCATTTGGCTTTGGGAGCACTTGGATTCTCAGCTGCTGAACCTGGAAATATCCTTCAGGCTTTATCTCCTCCTCTCCGGGGAGGTGAGGGTTTCCAGAAGCTCTGAGGAGCATTCATGACTTCGGATAACAGCAGTACCCTCTTCTCCTCCCTCTTTCTATAACCTGGAAAACAAAAGCTGGTATTTGCAGCTCCTTTCATGGCACAGAAAGGAAATTAGAGTGGAGTATCAGACTGGTACAGCAGCACAGGCTCTGCAGGGTTGCAGATGTTATCAGCCTCGGTGTTATCAATATATGCTGATGGAACAGGAATTTAGTGATGTTTTGCAAGAAAATGATTGCAGATAACTCAATCCTGTGAGGGTTTATGCTGTCATCTATCACGGAGGTACTGCAAGGTGAAGAAGTGTTTTTCACCCAAGGGAAAAAAAAAAATGCAGTTTTTACTGTGTTTATTTAGAAAGGGTCAGAGTGATGTGTAGGAAAGTTCCTAAGGATATTCAAAATGTGATGTTTAGCAGGCAGCAGGCGTGTGTGATTTACTGCTGGGGGTGTATGTAAGGGGTTAAGGGGCTTTTGAGTGGTGCACTGGGAGGAAAAGAGACACTCAGTGGGAAATTTGTCTTGGGAACGAAGGTTTTATGGGATTCAGGCCACCCATCACCCAGCCAGCAGCGCCCATTGGAGCCAATTGCCTTGTAATTCTTCAGTCTGCAAAGTCAATGAACTATTGGAGGCTTTTTCCCTTTACTGTGGAAACCTTCCATGTGCTAATGGTGACCCAAACCATTGCTGCTGGGAGGCTTCTGCCCTGCAAATTGGGGAGCTGCTAATTCTCCATCCACCAATCCTTATCTGGGCTGCAGCAATGATCCTTGATGCCCCGAGGGCACTTGAACATGCCTGACTCCCCCCAGCTTCAGTGGAGAGTGGTATCATCGGTAGGAATTCATACCCTAAAATCTGGGGCCATCAGAACTGTCTCGGGAATGTTTCATGCAGCTCTGGATGTGTTGGTTCTGGGGGGTGACACGATCAGGAGTCACTGCAGTGTCACCAAGGCACAATACTCGCGTGTGGGTGATGCTGACAGGTGCAAGATAGACCTGCACCATGTAGGAACTGCAGGATCCCTGTCCAGAGTATTCAGGGATAATTCCTTTGATCAGGAACTATCACAGGCTCAGTTCCCCCCGGGCTGGTATCTGCAGTATTGATGGTGAATGTATCTGTCACTTAATTCTGTCTGCAAAATACACGGATTTTTCTGAGGTGAGATGTGAAATCTCTACATCTGTGTATCCCTGAGCCAGCAGGGAAGTGATTCCTGAAGGTAGCCAGTAATGGTTTCTATATTTTTCTTGTCATTAGGAGGAAATGTTTTTTGGATATTTTTCATTTTACAGCAGGTGATAAAGTGGGCACTGGAAGTGCCCGAGGCCAGGCTGGACAGGGCTTGGAGCAGCCTGGGACCGTGGGAGGGGTGGCACTGGATGGGCTTTAATGTCCCTCCAACCCAAGCCATTCTGCGATTAGGAATAAGGTTTTAAATATTATAAGATTTTGGGGTCTTTCCAGAGTGAAGCCCCAGCACCAGGCTGAGAGTTCCTGTTGTGCCCCAAACTGGCTTAAGGTTGATCCAGGGCAAGATTGGGATGAACAAAGACCAAAAGCGAAGCCAGCAGGAGGTCAGTGCCTCATTCCCATTGGGTTTGGAAGATGAACACTTTCAGCTCTGACTGTTCTGCCATTAAAGGAACAACATTCCTTTTTTAGGAGACTGTTGGTGATGATTTTCCATCAGAGACTTCATTTGCACTGTGGTTTCCCTAGAAAGCAGCAAACTAACCTTGTTGTGGAGCTTTATTTAATCCTCCTGAAGAGGTATCATTGCTGTAGCTGCAGGGTGGGGTCAGTTATGCTGGGAATGGAACAAATATCCAGTATTTGTTTGATAAAGCAAATTTGCAGTTGTTTCCTACAGCTCTTCACTTTCATCCTTTAATTCCTGTTTCAAACCACTTCCCCGCTTTTTGGTTTCAAATCCACCCACAAAACTCTTCACAAGAAAACAGCCTTGGGATTTTCCCTTCAGATAAATCTTATGAGAGGAATTTATTGCAGTTAATAAATTATATTTCAGTAAGGTACATTTGGTCCAACTCTTTTAATCATGCTGATGTTAGTTCATGGAACAATTCCTGACGTTTCAGCATCGCTGAAAGGAAAACCAGCCTGGAAGGGCTCATCTGAAACACATCTGATGGGAACAGAGAGGAATATACTGGCTGGAAACTTGCACAGAAAATTGATGTGGAATATATGTGAGGAAATCCCTCAAAGAGAATTCAGCCATTTAATTTCAGTTATACCAAAACTGGTATTGTATTGAGTGCTATTTTGATAAATCTTAGTCTTTCTGGGTTAGATTTATGTCATATTGTACATACCAATATATTATCCAAACCAATATTTTAAATTAAATTAATTACAATAAATCACCCCAAAAATAAAAAAAATGCTAAGGATATATTTTGATAATGCTAATCCATGTCAGGAAATTGTGCATTTCTTGCTTGAAAACCTTCTTTAAAATTCTCTGCTGCTAAGCTGAGTTTCAACTAAAAATTCCTCAAAAACCTGCAGACCAGCTGTAATTTTACTATTTCCTATTCAGAATGAAAATATTTTCGAGTACCTCTCTCAGATTAGATAAATATACTATTGTTTACAGTTATGATAACCTTAAGATCCTGAAAACGGCTTTAGAAAAAGCTAATTACATGTTTTTATTTGCCGCTAGTTAAAACAGGAGAATAACAGCCCAACTCATTTAATCCCTACTGTGATTTCCTCTGGGCTAATTAAAGTGTACTCAACTGGTGTCTCAACTGCACAGCTCCAGGCAAGCAAAATGCTTAAAGGGACCAGTGCTGCTCTGCTCAGCGGGGCTGGGGGTGGAATTACGGACTTTGAGGTGAAAAGTGTCCCAAGGAATCGTCCTGGAGAGGCCGTGCTGGCCCATGCTGTCCATACTCACATTGGAGATTCCCACTTCTGGGCAGGATGGACTGGAACAGGTTCCCAGAGAAGCTCTGGGGGCACCAGGATCCCTGGAAGTGCCCAAGGCCAGGTTGGACACTGGGGCTGCAGCCAATGGGAGATGTCCCTTGTCGCCCTGAAAATTAAACCTTCTGATAATGTTTTCATAGTTTTAGTTGCTTTCCCATGAAAGTCCTGTAAACATAAGTTGTTTATCACATTCCTTCTAAGAAACGTCTTTTGATGGACGTTTTGCATGCCCAATGTGTTTGGGAAGGTGGTAAATTAATTATCCAGTCATTGTCGAGAATCTATAAATATTGGAGTCAGAGAATAAAGGCACAGGTTTTTGTTCTGACATTGAGAGTGGTCGTGTGAATCATTTCGTGTCCTTCATCCCTGCAATGGATGGGTTTGGGACTGGATGGGATTCAGGGTCTCTTCCACCCCAAACCATTCTCTGACTCTTTGCTACCCAACTTTCCCGGACAGAAGGGGTCTCTGAAAGCACCCACACAGCACCTGCATTCCAGGACCAAAGCAGGTTTTACACACACAGGTTTTACCCCAGCACGCAGAAGTATTTTGAAGGAAATGGAGGTGCCACTGAGGTCAAAAATCGCTCCTTTATTCAAAAACTCTGGCTCTGTGCAGGGGTGCAAGCAGATTTTCATGGCTAGATGAAGGCTTTGGAGTGCGTGGCTAATGCTCTGTGGTGCTGATGAAAGGATGAGCTCTCAAGAAAAGCTTTTTCTTTCCGAGCAGCTGCCCAGGACTTTTCCAGAGCTGATATTTGCATTTCTAAGTGGCGTGAACGGCCCATTCTTCACCTTTAAATGCCCACGACCTGTCTTACCCCACTCCTGGCCGCTCCATTCCTGGCTGCTCCAGCTCGCTGAAGAGTCCTTAAAGCCACCATCCCGCCTGTATTATTTTTATATTATAAATATATATATATATTTATATATTTATATTTATTATATATATATATATATATATATTATATTTATATTATAACAGTACCTGTTAGAGACACGCTAGAAGGGAAATAGGGAGCATTCAGCCTTTCCCTATCAGATCAAACCATGGAGCTCCGAGGCAATAAATAACAGTGATTCATCCAGACGATCTAAACCTTTCCATTAAAACACTCACTGGGGTAAGGGGACCATCACCGGTCTCCTGTGGTTTTTGTTTTCTTGAAGCGTTAATATTTAGCTCATCCTGTTTTCCATCCACCCCAAACAGCCGTGTTCTCTCCTGAGGTAGAAATTGGGATGTCTCACATTTTTTTTGGGCGTTCAGCCCACAGGGGATGCCTGGAGCCATTAGCAGGAATGGGTTTGCTTTTTTGCCATGAATACTAATTGTGGCCTCACTTTCTGCTGTGGCTTTTTCTTATTCTTTAGAATTGAATCTTTCTCCTTCAGTGTGGATTTGTTTCCACTATTTTTCCTCAAGATTTTGGTCCCTTCCACTAATGTTGTGGTATAGAATATGAATTCCCAAGAGAGCTTTTTTTTATCTCTTCCAGTTCCTTGTAATCCTATGGATTAGCTATTTTTTCCTTCTATATCTTTAAAATACATTCCATTATTCTTGTAAGGCCAAACAATAATTGGAAAGACTTTTTAAAACTCTCCTTTTTTTTTTTATTTCAGGCTATGACCTGAAATTACTGGGAAAAGCAAATGGTTCCATTTTCTGAGTGAAGCTTTCTGTACTAGTGAGATTTAAATAGTGTATATACAAGGTGTGATCCAACACTTAAGTCCTTAACCTGAAACAGTTCAATTTCATCATCACCCAAACCATGTACAACAGCTTTATTCAAGCATTAAGTGAAAATAAGAAACCCCACTCAGTGCTCAGAATGTCAGTCAGGGTCTGGCTGTAACCAAGAGCAGAGTGAGGAATCCCAGGGCTGTGGAGTGAAGTGAAATCCCTCCTGGAAGGGCACTTTTCCCTTTAAAACCCTAATTGTGGCAGTCTGTGGCTGTTATTTCTTACAGGGAATATAAGAATTCGTATCCAGAGAAGCTGACGGATGGCAGAATTTCGTTAAACATCAGGGGTTGTACCAGAGCTGGCCTCGGAGCCGAGCTGGTTTGTGTTTTACAAGTTCGTACTTGAACAGCTCTGAATTTCTGCAGTCACTTGCCTCGTCCTTGAACTCTCCCTGTCCTCGAACTCTCCCCGTTTAGGGAGAAAAGGAGAAATGCTGCTAACAGGGGAAGTGATCAGCCCCATCTCCCTCTCTGCGTGGTGATAGGAGTGTCCAAGGTAACCTGGCATTCCCAAGGGAACGCAGCAGGTGTTGAACAATAAGAACCATGAGATTCATAGCAAAAGATGACTGGGAGGGGAAAAAAACCCGTCCTTGGCACGAGTGTTGTGTCTGCTGCGCTCTCTCCAGCTTTAAACCAGCGTTAGGTGCACGCTGAGTGCTGAGTTGGAGGGATTCATTTTCAAGGACAAGTACAGTAGTCTTAGAATAACAGGCACAGGGTTGACCCAGAAAGAGAATTGAGGATTTAAAATCCTAGAACGTAAAATTTGCCAGGAGACTGGGCAAAATAAGTAGTGGCAACGCTGATAAGGGATTATACAGGATGAAAAAATGATCATGTTTTGGTGGAGCAGAGTAAATTTGATAGAATGTCAGGTCAGCCGAGGTACAAGTGAGTTTTGTTTTCCTGTGTTTTGCTTTGGATAAAAATATTTCACCCAAAATACTCAAGAAAAACTCACAAAAACACCTTCATGATCAACCTCTATGATTAAATACATTTGTAGAGTGCAACATTTAATGCTAACATTCAGAGAGACACAAGGTGAAATCCATGCCCTCCTTACTCTGGTGAAGATTTCCTTGACACAGAAAGGACAAATCTTCTCAGCATCCTCCTGAACCTGAGCTGAAATTGTACTCAACATATTTATGAGCAATTCAGCTCCTCAATTATAAAACTAAAAGCATATTCATGCATGCAAGACTCAGTTTTCATAGCTGAACTTGTATTTTCAAAGCTGATATTAAGACTCTGTTCAGATTCTCCAGGCCAAGTGAAAACACAGAACAAAAAAATAGGAGAACCATTCCCTTAGGTTCATATCCAGCTAACTTGTTCAGAATATTTTAGCTATAAACAAGTCACAGCAACAAAAATCTCTGCAGAAATGTTGTGGGGAGGTTTTTTTATCCCAGAATTGACATTTTTTAATCGCTGTGCAAGGTTTGGGTGGGTCAGTGGAGGGGTGTGAGTTGAAGTCCTGGGTCCTTTGAGAAGGCAAACAAAGAATGATGAAGCTGTCATCAAACCCATGTTAAACCCCGGGAGTTAATGGAGCTGCACTGGTTTTTACTGGGCTGTAGAAGAGGTCACAAATGCCTCCAGCTCCTGGAATGATCAAGGGTTGTGTTTGCATTTCAACACCCCCTGCAAACTCAAGAATTCAGGCACAGATTTACACATTTTAGTGAGTCAGATAAAACACTGATAGAGGAGGAAGCACAACCTGAGCCAAAGCACAGCCAAGGCCAACAGCATCTCTTGGCAGTTGTCATCAATTTTTGTGTTGATGCTCTGAAAAATCACTTCAGCTCCCAGCAAACCCTCAAGGGTTGGGAATATCCAGCTGAAGTTTGACAGAAATGGACTGAGAATTAGGAAATGAGCATAAACCCTGTAGATTATTTATATTCTAAAACAGGCATGGAAGGTAGTAAATATACAACTCTTTTTAAAACAGCAACTGCTGAAGTTTCTTTGCTGTCCCAGAGCGCTGCTGGAGGGGAAAATCAGATTAATTTGTGTAGCCATCGTCAGATCTTCTCTTTGGGTCTGTTTTCCCTGATAAAGGGCAAAAATATTGTTCCAGGAGTGTGGTGCTGGGACCTGGGCTGGCTCTGCCCTTGCAGGTGATGCCTCCAGGAGTTTCTCTCCTGTTCCCACTTCCTTTTTGCCTTTTGGATTTTAAACAAATCCATCTTCTCCAAGAGTATGATAAACTAAGCCATTCTTAGAAAGTATTTGAAGGCATCAGGAATTATGCCTTTATTGAAACTAAATGTGAGTGATTTGTCCCTGCTGAATCCAGGATACAACCTGCTGCAGCACTTCTAGAAGCTTATAATTATTATTATTTCCATTCCGTATGGATCTTAATTGTAAATCTGCCAATGAATTTACTTTAGCATTGCACTCGCCCGCCTGGATGAGTTTGGAATTTATTATTTCAATTTTATTCCCTCCAATTTTTTTGTAGGAAATATTTGGTGTTCTTTAGTGAAAGAGCTCATGCTGAATTTACAGCCCTTCCTTTATCAATAAATTCAGAAAAATCAAATTATTGTTTGGCATAAAACCCCCAAATACTATATTATTAAAGTACATTTTGAGACAAGGCATCATTTTGGTTTATGAGGAGTAGTTCAATGCCAGACTGGTGTTAGAGCCTTGTCTGAGACACTTGGAGTGATTATTTTTATTTAAAAGATTGAGAAGGGACAAAAGTAATTACTGGTGGATATTTTCACTGCCATAACTCGATTCTGCTTGTGTTATTTTCATGTTTAAGTTTGGAGTAGCTCTGAAATTACCAAAATTGAGGTATTTTACATAAAATCTTATAATCTCTATATGATAAAATGAACAGCAAGATGGAAATCCAGGGTAGGCTCAACAATCATCCTTTGCTTTGGTTTGGAACTTGTGGTCTGTCAGATCCATCCTGAAGCTCCCCAGGATAAACCTGTGGCTTAAAATGCAGCTGAATTTCAGACGCAGACTAAAAATAATGCAATGGAAAAGGTTTTCCAGAGGACATTGGAAGGGTCTGCATTTATTCATTTAATCATGATCAGAACCACGGTGGTGGGGAATCCATTTCCTAAAAGACTCCACAAAAGCTCAGTGGACTTAGAATTGTCAACAATCAAGAAAAAATACAAATTTTATGTTAAAAAATAATTTAAAAATTGTTTGGGAAACAAAAGGAATTATTTGTTAATTTGAGCCCTTCTGAATTTCCATTTGCAGGAAACCCTGCAAAAAACTCGAGTCCAATATCAATCCTAAGGAGATTAAATACTTAAGCATTATACTGTCCTCTAAATTAAGGAAGTTGTATAAGCTTAATTTCCAGAGGATTCTAAATGTGATTAAACAGGATATGCCATGATTAAATATCTTGCTGCTATCCATTTCTGGGTGGATTAACTCTGTTAAAATGAACTCTTCCACAATATTTGTTTCAGATAACTCCCTGGGTGATTTTTGTGTGTGTGTGTGTGTGTGTGTGTTTTAGAAGCTTGCCTATATTTTGGTAGTTTTGCATAGAAAATAAAGAGTCTAAAAGCATAGAAATTGCAGGAATTTACTGGAATGTCTCCTCAGATTTGTGTTCCAGCCCTCTGGAAGCTGCATTAGGTTAAGGGGGAATCTGAACTTCCACCTTTGGACGTTGCTAACACTGGATTTTCCAAGACTCACCCAAGACCTGTTCAGAAAAAAACCTTCCAAAAACCTCCACCCATCGCTCCCAACTCTCACAAAACTGATTTCCTTTCTTTGTGTCTGACTCTGATACCTCTAAAGGGACAAAACAGTAAATTTGTAAGAATGAAGAGGTAATTTCACCTTGCACCAAGGGCCAAAAGATTTCTTGGTGATTTCTTTGAGTATTTCCCTACACTCTGCAAAGGTTTTGAACCTTAATTTACTCTGGGAACCGGTAAATATTGGAATTGTTAATTTCAGGAGATTTTGAGGGATTGGCTGAGGTCTCAGTTCCTAATATTCCTTAAATAAATGCATTTCATGGAAATTTTCACTGACCAGAGTGAAGATGTTAGCAGCACTGCATCCTTTCAGAACTGCAAGAGATTGCAGAGTGGAAAAGATCCCCTTTAAATAAGATTTTAAATAGTATTTTTTGTTTTTAACTGTTGCCCAAAAGAGGCACAAGGAGTCCAGCCCTTGTGGGATTGGTTCCAATTGATTGTGGAACTTCCCACTCCAGTCCTGCAGGCTGATCTGAGCTTTACATTTCTCATCTGTGAACTCTTTCTTCAGCTGCAGGTTTTTCCCCTCCCTAACCTCCCTTTTTCTTCCTCTCACATCAGATCTGGGATTTTCTGCATGTAAAAGGGAGGTGAGAGTTCCTTAACCTGCAGCTGGCAGCAGTTAGGAGGAGTGAGTGCAGGAGGATGGGGGGAAACCTGGAATAAACCACACACAGACTTACAAAAACCCCTTCAAATCTTTGAGAGGGAGCAGCATCTCCCCCAGGGATGGAGGATCAAACTCATGTCTAATTTAGCACAAAAATTCAGGAAGATTCTTGCTGCACATCAATAAGGGATGCTGTTTGCTTTTTGTCTACCTATCCTGTCCCACTGCTCTGGAGTCTGAGACTTGCAGGAACCAAGGAACCATTTACCAGTTTCTTTAACCTGCAAATATATTAATGCCTGCCATTTTTATACCCTCATTATCCATTTATTGCGAGGTGAACCACTCCGAGTTCATTAGGATAAGCTGTCTAAACTATTTCTGAGCTTCTGCTGATGCTTTAATGGCTTTTGTTGCGTTCATCCATTATCCTTTGTGCTTTATAAACACGAGTTCCCTCTGTGAAACTCCCTCCTGCTCTCTCTCCCCCTGCCCTGATGTCTCTGTGTGTGTATTTGGCTGATTTGCCAGCTCTGCTTTCAGCTGGCCTAATGGCTAAATCAGACACAGAACCAAGGCGTGGAAGCCACAGTTTTGTTCTTCCATTTAAAGCCAGTTCAATTCGAATAAACGTCAAATCTACCTGACTGCATCTGCTTGTCAAGTAGGTGAATGTCTAAAACCCAGAGCCTCCACATAGGAACTCCTGAGATTCAAAACCAGCAATTTGGGCCAAACAGCCTTTAAAAAAACTCCCTCGACACGAGGACTGTGCAACAGAACTGTGGAAAACACAGGGAAAAGAAAAACAACCAAAAAACAATTGTGAAGAAGGAGATGCTCTCACACTTGATCATGTCCTTCACCCCCCCAGCCCTCGATTGCTCACAGAAATGCCGCCTCATCCGAGTGAAAGTAAATAATGCTCTCTTCTCTGGGTTTCTTACCCCAAATGCCAGTGATCAGGTCAGCAGCAGCAAAGTGCCCCCAGCACCTGCTGCCAGTGAGTGCAAGGTCTGTCAGGAACCGAGTTAGCACCGCTGCTGATCTGATCTGGGGTGAAGCACCAGCCCTAGCCCCGAGCAGCCGGACCCAGTTTAATGTCACCGCTCCAGCTCAGTCCACTATTACAAGTTTCTCAGCACAGTACAAAACAAGCCCTGCAGAAAGGCAGTGGCAGCAGCAATCTGTCAGCTATTTACTGAGCCTTTCCCTAATTCCCTCCCTCGCTGCTGTCCCTGGCATCTGCCCGTGGAATATGGATTTGGGCTCTGCTGTACCCACTTACAGGGCTTCCCTCCTTTTTTATCCTATAGGAAGAGATTTTCTCAGCTCCCAGGCTTCCTTTGCATGCTGAGCACCCTCTGATCTCTAAAAGAAATATTGAGATCAAGCTGTGGGGAGGGGGAAATCACTAAACCGTGTTTATTTCTGTTTCTGTGGACAAAAAGCTGCTTTTCTGAGCTGGCTTTGCAGACTTGGATGTGCAGTCTGGCTCACCTGAGCACCTCGTTGTTTATGACTTCTATGGCAGGATCAGGAAGCACATCCTCAAAATGGACATTTCATGGTGATTCAATTGAAGTTAGGAGCTGAACGTGTTGTTTTTATGTGGAATATGCAGAGTCCTAAATAACCAAAAGGGACATCGGGCTGATCTGAGTAAACATGATTTTTCAGCCCTTACCTAAGACAGCTGTCAAATGGCAAAAGGATCTATTGGCAATATGGCCACTGTTGAGTTAGCTACAATATTCCTCTCTCCCTATAATTTTCCTTTTCACCTGCCAAACCTACCCATTTATATGCTTATATCCTGTTATTATAGAAAATCCAGATGACAAATTGTATGTCTGCAGCCCTCTTTGTTCCCATTCTCCAGCCCAGTGAACATTCCTGGTGTACATCAGTTTTATGTGAATGTAGGATGTTTGGGGTTTGTGAAAAATGTTGCTCTGCATGATTCATTTTACTGCAGCTAATGCCAGGAAAAAAAAAAATACACACAACACCTCTATTGAAAATAATGGCCTGCTCCTTGGACTTTGCACATATATTTCTTTTTTCTGCTTGTTCTTTTGTTTAAGCCACTATCCAGGTGGAATAATCAGGTCTCTGCAAGCAGGAACCCATCAGCTGTGCCATTATAGATCACGGTTCCCAAGCATCAGTCACTCGCGTCAGCGCAGGCTCTGCTTTATTTTCGGGTTTCCAAAGCTGTGCTCGTCCAGGGGCTGCTGTGGAGGGGAGAGGGGGCACAGGGTGGGCTCTGAGGAGGAGACAGAGCAGGGATGGTCTGCTCCCAGTGCCAAGGGAGATGCTGACGCCCTCAGCCTGAGCTCACGCGCAGGAGGAGCTGTAAAGAAGCAGAGATGAAACCTTGGTTCCACTCGCATCGGGCGTAAAACTCTCATTGACTCCAGCGGGGCCAGGATTTTATTCCTGACATGAATTTTCTCTGTCAGACAATTTAAAGATGCTTTTATGAGGAAAGGAATCTCACCATCTAAAATAGCATGTTTGCAATTCTGGAAATGTCTGACATATGTTTTAAGAGTGTGTCATATTTCTTACCAGGAGACTTTACGATCCCGTAGCTTTGTTGGGAGATCACAGGGGCTGTGATAAAGCAGCTGAGATATTCCATGATGCTGCTGGAGGTCATTTTAAAGTTACAACTTTTTCTTTTTTAACCAACTTCCTAAACCTCACTGGGGTGTTAAAGTACAAAAAAAAAAAAAATTAAAAATAAAATAAAAAACTGTTGGTGTTTTACTTTGGGTGTCTTTCAGTCAGATTTGGTGCTGAGAGAAGCAATACTTGGCTCTTTTATTTTCATAGAATTCCAGAAATGTTTGGGTTGGAAAGGGAATTAAAGATCTTGTTCTACCCCTGCCATGGCAGGGACACCTCCCACTGTCCCAGGTGCTCCAGCCCCAATGTCCAGCCTGGCCTTGGGCACTGCCAGGGATCCAGGGGCAGCCACAGCTGCTCTGGGAATCTGTGCCAGGAGCTCACCACTCTCACAGGGAACAATTCCTCCCCAATATCCCATCTAAACCTACTTGCATTCCACTTGAAGCCATTTTCCCTTGTCCTGTCACTACAGTGCCTGATGATTTTTGCTAATTTTTTTATTTTACTTTATTATTTCAACAACACACCAAAGACCTGATCCAGAATCCTTTCAAAGCAAGACATGCATTTCACTTTGCTTTCAGAGGAGACTGAATCGTTAACATGAAGGAAAAAACGCCTTTTTATTTTTGTTTGCAAGTACCACAAATATCCGCGCGCTTCCACGCCTTTGTCTATAATTGAAAAGAACCCACTTTACATCAGCTTTGTTTCTTCACTGAAGTTCCCCTGGAGTGTTCCAAGTGTGCAGTTATCAGAGGAATCCCATGCAGGATTTTGTGGTGCCTATCTCGTGTCACTGCTCTCTGTGAGTTTAGCACAAAATATAACCCTATTAAAATTACAATGCATTTATCACCTCGCTCAGTTCAAAGAACTCACGAGCTGCAAAGAATTTAATTAAAACATGATGATTTAATAGGCAGGCTCCATCTATTGTTTACTCAGGAGGTTGAGATTCTGTTTAAAATTAGGTCCCAAATTTAATTTAGGCTTCCACCAACCTTGTCACAGAAATGAGACTCCTGGAGAATGAAGTGAGTTGCAGACAGTGAGAGCGTTACACAGAATAGTTTGGAAACTTGAAGATGATGGGGTCTGTATTTCTTTCCTGTGAGGATCATGAGGCAAAAAGGAGACACTGAGGAACAAAGTGCTTTTTTATAGGATCATGGAATGGTTTGTGTGGGAAGGGACCTTAAATCTCCTTTCATTCCACCCCTCTGCCACTTCCCACTATCCCAGGTTGCTCCAAGCCCCATCCAACCCATCCCTCTTGCACCCAAGTACCCACAAAGATATTTTCTCACCTGCTCATCATCACCACTGAGGTTGGGATAAGCCACATTTCCCTAATCTCATTTATCCATCATGCAAAGCAGGCAGGACTGGGCAGCCAGGCCTGCAGGAGCTTGGCCTGGCACAGGGTTTGGGGGCAGCACGTTTCCCACTCCTCTCTCCAAGGCAAATCCGTCTTGATCCAGATGGATCTTGGTGTGACTCAAGCAAGATCTTGTACAAGACTTCTATAAGGAGAAAAAAAAAAACAGTACAAATCCTGCCACAGAATGCATGATTTAATGTATATATAAGAAAAGGCACCCTGCCAGATTCTCAGTTTCTGTCACAGTTTTAATGAAAAGTGATTTCAGCATTTGAAAAACCTCAAAAGCTGTCCCAGCTAAATGCCACGTTTCTATATATTCTGAGCTATACATCTGAATTTGAGTAGGATGCTCCTTACATCAATTGATAAAAGACAGCATTTAATAACTCCTTACTACAAAATTAATTCTTATTTATTATAGCCATAGCTATGTAACGAAACATCTGAGGGAAATTTCCTGTGCCTAGCAAAATGATCCACGGGAAAAAAGACCTTCATTCAGTTTCTTTGCACAAACCTGTCATGTACTCCCTGCTAATGCACTGCAATCTTAATTTGGTGGATCCAGCAATCTGCTTGGCTAGTCAGGACATGTGTTTTCTCATCAGAGAGCCCGGCTTTAACAGCCATACCTTGACTCTGAGCAGAAAATTGAAGCTGCAATGCCTGCTGTGTTTTGCATATCAGTAACCCAGATTATTCCAATTCCCAGCTCTGCAGCCACCGGTGCCCATCTGGCTTTGGGAAGTGGAGGATTCTGCTCTGGGCCTGGGAGCAGGAGGGCTCTGGTGTGGCACAGCTGGGCTCTGCCAGCCCCACGTGTGCTGGGGATGCTCCTGGGGGCTGTGCAGAGCCCTTGGCTGGCGGTGGGGAGGTGACCCAGCAGCCACACCTCCAGCCTGTGCCACCTTTGGGGCTATCTTTGGGGTAAAAGACTGTTTTTCCATGTTCAAGAAGCACCACTCCCATGTTCTACCCATGAGCTTGGCTGGTGACCCCACAGCCACCAAGCAGCAGGTCCTGAGCACCACATCCTTCCCGGGTACTTTCCACATGCACAGGCTCAGATCCCAAATTTTCTGTCACCGGTGGGTTTTTAGCACCGTCTTTAGGGTTTAATTGTGATTTTAGCAGAGCTTGGCCAGGTCCTGCTACCTCAGCCTTGCTGGGCCCTGCTCTGCTGAGAACTGCAGCCTGTTCCTGCTGAGCAGAGCCATAAATTATTGATGTTGCCTTCATATAGCAACTTATTGACTACAGCATTGTAAAGTACCCTATTAATGTTTTAAGCATTTCACTTTATTTTAATACAAGTAAATTATTTAGGAAATGTTAAAATGCTTTATGCTTTGACTAATGAGAGTGAAAAGTGTACACAGCATCTTATTTTAATTGGATGTTTACCCTGTCCTGTAGAAATCAGGCATTTATTATTTCATCCTTAATTAGCTGTGCGTGCAATCCCTGATGGATACGCGTTCATTTTTTTTCCACATGATCGAGCAATTAAGAGGCATAAATGTGTAGATTATTTTTATTGGGAAATATGAAATAATTCTGGCTTTCATTTTCCTTGGTTGCCCTTTAAAGAACCAGTTACTCCACACAGGGATGTGTTGGTTGCCGAAATTAATGCAGCAGAGTACATGAAATTTGGGATAATGTAAATTGATTCGAGAGGTGCAAAACCCAGCCAGCCTGAAATGAGGGATGTCTTTGAGCCTCTGTTTTATCTTTGTTAGCACAGCAATAGTCTGCAAGATCATTTCTGTCATGTCATAGTGCATTAGAGTCATTTTTAGGAATATTGGAGGGTGTTTTTCTAAACTGGTATTTCTAAATTCTCCTGATTGCCTTTTGGACGAGGACGTGGAGCATCCACTTTTGCTCTAAACAATGTCCTTGCATGACAAACAGGACATACAGAGATGGGCTAAAGGGCCCAGCAGCAAACTCAATTTTGTTCTATCCAGCATCTCACCACTGGAGGTTTTCTTTAGAGAAATCAGACTTAAACTTATGAAAAATCAGCAGAATCACTAAAAAAATTTACCCCCTGCCCTATTCTGCGGACTGGGCAGCCCCTGGACTGAGGCAAAACTCACTTTTAGCTCGATTTTGTTGTTATTTCTCATCCCCCTGTTTCTATTTTGTGTCACAGCTCTGAAAAGTCCTGATTAACAGAGATTTAAGCTGATGTCTGCTCCCGAGCCAGGACAATTTGGGAGTCAGGAGCAGCTGAGTGCTGGGAGTGTTGGAGGGGAGGCCTTTGACAGACAAGCCCTGTAATGTGCTGTAATGTTGGGCCAGAGCAGAGGAGCCCTGGCTGATGGCTCCGGGAAAGGCAGAGCTATAAAAGAGCAGGCAGCAGATTCCTCCTTATGTATATTTGATCAGCCAGCTGTTGTGGCCCAGCCCTCTCACAATGGTCATGATTTCTTCTAAAATAAAGCACTTCAGCCTCCAGTTTGAGCAGAGGCAGATCAGAAAGAGCACGTTCCCAGCCGAGGAGGAGGCAGGGACAGGAGAGGAAATGTGCAGATGTAATGGGAAGGTGTCAGTGAGGCAGAGCTGCTGGGAAGCACAGATTGTGAGGATGAGGAGGGCAGAAAACTTCCTCAGCAAACCAGGGATGGTCTATGTCATGAGGATGGAGTTGCTGTGGGTTTGTATTTGAATAGAATTTTAATAGATTTCCAGGCTGGTTTGGGCTGCAAGGGACCTTAAAGCTTATCCCATCGTCCCAGGCTGCTCCAGCCTGGCCTTGGGCACTGCCAGGGCTCCAGGGCCAGCCACAGCTGCTTTGGGCACCTGTGCCAGCCCTGTCCACCCTGCCAGGGAACAATTCCTGCCCATTTTCCCATCCAAACCTATTTTTTTTACAGCGGGAGCCATTCCCTGTGTCCTGTCCCTCCATCCCTGTCCCCAGTCCCTCTCCAGCTCTCCTGGATCCCCTTCAGGCTCTGGCAGGGGCTCTGAGCTCTCCCTGGAGCTTCTCCTCTCCAGGAGAACATTTCCAGCTCTCCCAGGCTGGCTCCAGAGCAGAGGGGCTCCTGTCTGAACACCAAAACCAGCAGGGATAAAGCAGAGTGCTCTGATTTTCCAGCCATTAAGACATTACTCCAGCCCATCAGACCACTCGTACCAGGCCCAGGTGAACTGGAGGCCAAGGCAGCAACAGGAATTCCACAATGTTACAGAAATTAAAACAAATCAATTTTTCCCAGCCTCCAACATCACAGCAATCTTCTTCACACCCTCCTTTTCCAAAGTTATCACACAGGCTCCATGAAACAATGCTAGCAGTGCAGACAAACCCCATCACCAGTGAGCAAATTCCCTTCCAGGCTCCTGATCTTTTGGAGTTGCCTTTGTGGTGCAAAATTGAGGCTTGGGAGTGATTACTGATTCACCTTCTACTTGTGTGCAAATTGTAAATGCAGCATTTCTTGTCTGTACCCAGTTCTGTCCCTGTGGTAGCTGAGCTTTAGAAGCTTCCCAGATATTTCCAAATATTCTGCTTTTTCTTTTCCCTGGAAAAACACTTTTCTTCTTATGAGTAGTTATGAAATATGCTATTAGCCCAGATAGCATTGTTGGCAATAAGGCCTCCTGCTGAGCTTTCAGCACGAGTTTGATGGCTAGAAATGCATCCCTGTGATAAAGACTAAAATAAAAATCTACATGGAGTGTTTAGCTGGGAAAGAGAGCACAGACATTTCAGTGTTAGCGACCTGTTTATTCCAGAGGTAAAGCTGGAAAAACTCTGCACTAAACACTGGTGCTGTGGGATAAACCTGGCTGCTCACTTCATGCTTTTCAGCAGGAGAAAAGGGAGATTTCTTGAGAAGAGGTTGAAGTAAGAATGTTTTCAATTAAATATTAGATTGAAAGAGAGAAGATTTAGGTTGGCTTCCCACTGGAAAAGAATAGGTTTGGATGGGATAATGAGCAGGAATTGTTCTTTGTGAGGGTGGGGAGGGGCTGGGATGGAATTCCCAGAGCAGCTGTGGCTGCCCCTGGATCCCTGGCAGTGACCAAGGCCAGGCTGGATGGGGCTGGGAGCACCTGGGACAGTGGGAGGTGTCCCTGCCATGGGATAATCTTTAGGATCCAACCCACACCAGTCTGAGATTCTGTTTCTGCTTATTTCATCTGCATTTCAGGACTTTTGATCCCTCTTGTGCCTCTGGATTCATTACTTCCCTGCCTCTGCACGTTCCATGGGTAAATTAGCCAGAAAATGCATTAATTGTGCATGAACCCATCCTGTGGCCCTCTCTCATCCCACTGTTTTCCTGTTGTGCAAGAGGCAGGGAGACATCCAGCTTTCAGTATCATCCCTAACTCATTTTTACGCCCTTGTAAAGCTGCTGCAGGATAAAGAATCTCAGTTCTCTTCTTCTGAATTAGCCCTTTGCAAACAGCTCCTCCAAGCAGAATTCCATACTACAGATATCATGGAAAAGGTGCCAGGAGGAGAACTGTTCCCTCTTCACAGGTGGAAATTAAAGTCATGCTCAACTGGGACGAGTTCATCTCTCCTGGGCTGTTTTCCTGGGGTTTTCCCCACCAGATGTAGGTTTATTATATTATTATATTTTTTTATATATTTGTCCTGGGATGACTGGGATGATATATATATAGAGAGAGAGATAGATTGATATATATATATAGATTAGATATAGATAAAGATATAGATATAGATATAGATATAGATAGATAGATGATATAGATATAGATATAGATATAGATATAGATATAGATATAGATATAGATAAAGATATAGATAGATATAGATATAGATATAGATAGATTAGATATAGATAGATTAGATATAGATATAGATGTAGATATAGATATAGATATAGATATAGATATATTAGATATAGATAGATTAGATATAGATATAGGTATGGATATAGATATAGATATAGATATAGATAAAGATACATAAAAATAAATATATAAAAATATATAATATATATATAAATATATATTAATATATATGTATGTACATATATATTTTTAATATATTATATTATTATTGTCTGAACTCTGTTCCAGACCTAATTTGCTTTCTTCCTAATCCACAAAATTATATCCAGGAGTTCTGTGTGGCCAAAACTTTTCCTGATCTCTCCCAGGGAACTTCTTGTCGAGTTTTCCTGCTTGTTTTCAGAAATATCTAAAAGTGGAGACATAAAGAAAATAACATATTAGCTACTTTTATCACTTAAGCCATTTCAGTCCAAAGTGATGTTTTGGAGATGAACACACAGCAATAGAGATACAGATGGATAAGGAAGAAAGAATATCCCCCAGCAATTCTTTATGTATTGAGATGTCTACAGGTTTATCATCCCTGCTGGAGATGAAGTGCCCTGAAATAAGAAGGGAAAGAGTTCCCCCAAAGAGTCAGGGAATTATGGCTGAGATACTTCATCAGGATCACTGCAACTGCAGCAAATGCAGGTAGAGGGGTCTGAAAAGGCCATTTATTCCACAGATAGGATCACATCATCCCTGTCCTTAGAAATTTCCATTGGTAGGGACATCACAGCTTGAGAATGGAAATATTGTATTGCTCAATGGGTTTCCCTGTTAAAATATCTTCTTTTTTTTTTTCCTTTCCTTGTGTTCATCCATCATCTTTCTCCCAGATATTTCTGCGGCAGAGTGAGGAAGAAGTTGTCCTTGAAGTCTGCCAGTGCTTTAAGTCTGTTCTTCCTTATTTACACCACAGCAAGACCAGGTTTCTAGTTAGAAATGTCATTTCAGATTGATAAAATTGGTCAAATCCTCCATTGTGGATTATGTTTTTTCTTGTTTTCTTATAG
This sequence comes from Pseudopodoces humilis, assembly GCF_049639895.1. Taxonomy (NCBI): domain Eukaryota; kingdom Metazoa; phylum Chordata; class Aves; order Passeriformes; family Paridae; genus Pseudopodoces; species Pseudopodoces humilis. Next base: position 18,928,053 of record NC_142212.1, read on the forward strand.
GGGTTTTTATATATAAACCAAAAAAAAAAAAAAAAATAAAAATGAAGGGGACATCTACATATATTTATAGCAACATATATACACAAAGGTTTAATTATTTATAATGGTGAAGACACCCAATTCTGTTCATTATAATGTCATTTTCAGGAGCTATTTTTTCCATCAGCCATATGGAGCTGTGAGGGATGGCTGAGCTGGCTGCGTTGTTCACAGTTTACCGTGGAAGGGCTGCAGATTCTGTGTTTTACAGAGAAAAGATCCCTCAGTGGGGAGGGAGGGATGGAGGGCAGAGCTGGTGCCCCCCTGAACACCCCTTTGGGCAGGAGACAGAGGGGATCCATGGATGAGACAGAGGGAAAAACCCCTGGGAAGAGCTCTGTGGGTGCTGGCAGGAGGGAGGAGGTTGGTGCAGATGTGACAGAAGCAGGTTGGGTTTTGCAGAGCCTGGGATGGATTCTGGGGGCTGGTTAGAACTAGAATTTGTGAAACTGCTGGATGGCAAGGCAGGCATGCAGGGAATCAGCAGGACCTCACTCAGCACCCTGGATTTTCCCCAGCTGAAGAATTCCTCGCTGCTCTCTGGAAAATAACCAGTTTTCTGTGCCCCTCAACACCCTGAGCATTTCCCAGGAGTCTCTCAGGAGCTGTTCCCCCTGGAACACCTGATAAATGCCACCGTCATCACCTGGAGTCCCCTCCCTGTGTCCCCCACAAATCACGGTGGCACCAGCGAGCCCAGAGCCCTCGCCCTGCTCACCCCAGGGCTCAGCAGCTCGGGGATGAGGGATTTGGGTGATCACATGCAAAGAAAACCCTAATCCAGCATCTCCCAAATTACGGGGGGTGATGGATGGGCGTTTGTGAGAGCTGCGAGGGAAATGCTGCCTGTTGTGTCCTCTGAGCTGTTTGCTGCTCTCCTTTGCTCCTCTCCTTCCTGAGATGGCAGGAAGAACACAAAAGGGGCTTTCCTCTGGCTTTGGAAAATGGAGCAGCAAGGAACGCTCTCAGGCAATATTTAGGGTGTAGGATTGTGCAGCCTGTCCTTTCCCTCTCAGCTGCCCTGCTCAGGAACACATCAACACCTGTGCTCATTTTTTGGGATGAAGAAGGAGTTTTTGGCTCTCTTTCCAGACACAGCATTTCACATAAACCTAAAGATTCTGTAACTGTATCATTGTGTAAGATTTCATGGTTAAATCACAGAAATCACAGAATCAACAGAATATCCTGGGTTGGAAGATCAGGATCAGACAAGGATCAGAGTCCAGCTCCTGCACAAACACCCCAACAATCCCACCCTGGGCATCCCTGGCAGCACTGTCCAAACACTCCTGGAGCTCTGGCAGCCTCGGGAATGTTCCCAGCACCCTCTGGGGGAAGAACCTTTCCCAAAAATCCAACCTAAACCTGCCCTGACACAGCTCCAGCTGTTCCCTCTGTCCTGTCCCTGGTCACCACAGAGCAGAAATCAGTGTCAGTCTCTCCTCTTCCCCTCGTGAGAAGCTGTAGCTGCAGTGACCCTCCCCTCCAGGCTCCTTTTCTCCAGCTGCACTGACCAAGTGCCCTCAGACCCCACCACAGGGCAGGAGGTTTTTCCACCTCACAAGGTTTTCCCAGGAAGAAAGACCACAGCCCGCTCACCACTTTGTGTTTTAATGTGAAAAAGGGGCTTCTGGCCTGCACCAGGCGAGATGAGACAAATCCCAGCATGATCCTTACAAACCACAGCTCCCTCCTTCCCCTTCTCCTCACCCTCGGCTCTGGGGGGTTGCTGTGAGTGTCCCCAAGGCTGGGATCCCCAGGGTGGGATTCAGCAGGGCCACACCTCACCTTCCCCTCAGAGCAGCCTTTGGGAACCCTAAACTGATTTTAACACTGTCTGTGCATCCTCTTTGAAGGAGGAAATGCCTCAGAGCATGTTTTACACAGAGCCGAGCACAGACACAGCTCCAGACGAAGGAAATGAGTGCTTTGTTTATGACAGATTTCTGTTTTTATTCCCAAGGTTCAGAAGTAAATTACTACAAAAACGCAGACAGAACCTGCAATGTTTGGCTCGGCATTATTCATCCAGCAATCTGGGAGCTGCAGATCAGTGTGTGAGAGACAGCAGCTAAAATATGGGGCTGCTCCAGCCTCTTCTGCACTGGTGTAAATCAAGAGTAACTCTCAGCGAAACCAATGGAGCGTAAAATTGGTGTGAGTGAGAATCAGTACTATCTCCTGTACCTATACGTCAGGGAAACTATTTGTTTAAAGTGTTTATAGACCCTGCTAGCATAAATAGCTTATTTTCTTACACATTAAAAAGATCAAAGGTAGCCAGAGTAATTTTCTAGCACGAGTAAAACAAACATGTATATTTATTGCCGCATAACTTGCAGGAGTCACAGTCTCGTTGAGTCTGAAGCCAAAAATAGTGATTGATTTTTATTTTTTTTTTTCCCTGGGTTTAATAAAAGGCATCGTGGAGCTCTATGAAAACACACATTCATTTCATTTGATTGGCACCTTCAATTTTGGATGTACATCCTAACTAATGGAATGAATATTGCAATGCACGAATCAATTATATTTGTTCAGTTGTCAGGTTTGTAAAGTGAGAACTGTTTAAATTATATATCATCCAGCTGTCTATACATTAGGTTCTCTTTACAGACAATACTATCATCAATACATTTGTTTTAATGAGGAGCTTATCAGCATCCCCAGCTCATCTCTCACCCACTGCAATTTAGGGAAGCAATGGAGTTTCAGCCTCAAAAAAAACCCATTCCTCACTTCAACACCAGCAGAATACAGCTGATGAAGAAAGGCTTGCTGCTGTAATTAACATCACTTATCCTTATTGAAATCACTGGTTTGCAGCCCTTACTATTTATAATATTTTCACAGAGTATTTTGCCCTGGATTTTAGGCAATATTCTCAAAATACTCAAGTCTTAATGCTGGTTCATCTCTAAAATTATTTCAGGATGGACTTAAAGCACCCAAGCAATCATTTTGAGACTAATTCAGCAAAGGAAGGTTCCTTTGAGGAATCAGGACTAGGAACAATATTGAAAACTTCTATTTGCTGTAATTTTCCCCTTTCTTGACCTTTCCTATAATTCAGTAATTTGATATTTATTATCTTTTTAGAAAGAATTATCTGGTGAAGCAAGAATTGGCTGAAAAACTCATTAGACAACATATTTCCTTATAAATGGGGAAAGGATACATCAAGTGGGATTTTATAGGAGTAGTATTCAATATTTTTATTAATTATCTAAATGGTTGAACACAAAACTTCCAAGTTTGTGAATTTGGAAGAACTGGGAATACTTTGAAGGATGAAAGTTGAATTTCAGATTACCTTGATTTCATACTCAGTACTACAGGCTTAATTTTCTGAAATTGTATTATGGCATGTACATATTTAATACACTTCCATACTTTTAATTAATTTAATAATTTTTTATTTTAATACATTCATACATTTTAAAAATTATTTAATACATTTCCATATTTTTTTAACCATTTGTATTATGCAAATAATGACAATGGCAAAAACATTATGAATCAGTCCAAGAAATTTTCTCAAGAAGCTGGGCAAGTTCTCAATTTTGTAATTAGAGTTACTTCAGATTTGCAGAGGATTTAAAGAACTGAATCTGGTAGAAAAAAGGTTGAATTTTTGTTTGTTTGACCAGTAAGTTTGGAAAGAGTTTTAAAAGTCTGCTGGAAGTTGGGACTAGATGGTCTTTAAGGTCCTTTCCACCTTTACCACATAGCACTTCTAATTTACAGCTCACAGGGCACTTTCTGCTCCTAAAAGATCAGGAAAGAAAGGAAATTAATATTCTCTTAGTGCTCTGGCTGGAGCTGTGTCCACTTTTCCAGTCCCTGTCAGCATCCCTCTGTCCCTCTTCATCCATCCTGAACGTTCAGTCCAGGTTCTGACAGTGGGGCTGGGGCCGAAATAGGATAATTCCTAAATTCCCTGCTTCCCTAGAGGCTAACCAGCCTTGAATTCCCAGCAGAAAGGTGGGATATTTCCATGGGATATTTCAATGGGATATTTCAATGGGATATTTCCATGGGATATTTCCATGGGATATTTCTGTGGGATATTTCCATGGGATATTTCCATGGGATATTTCTGTGGGATATTTCTGTGGGATATTTCCATGGGAGTGCTTTCTCCTGTCAGCTGGAGACCCTGGCCATGCATTTTCCCAGTTTTTGTTCTGGTCTCTGCCACAGAGAGGACAGGACACAGGGGACATCGGCCTCTTGGCAATTCCTGTGCTCTGAGCCAGATCCAGAGCCGCTTTTCCAGCTGGGAAATGGCTGCACTGTGAGTTCAGGGATGTCCTGGCAGGATCCAGACCCGCTCACAGGGAAGGGGACAGGATGGGGACAGGAGGGGGACAGGATGGGGACAGGAGGGGGACAGGATGGGGACAGGATGGGGACAGGAGGGGGACAGGATGGGGACAGGATGGGGACAGGATGGGGACAGGATGGGGACCAAGCCCTGCCTGCCAGGCACTCGCTGGGTTCACTCAGCCCCTGATAAACCCAGCATCAGGTGGGAGCTGAGCTCTCATTCCCTGCCCATCAGATGTTTTCCAGGGAGTTCAGGGCAGGAGTGGCCGTGCTGCTGAGCCACCAGGCGCTCGTTTTAACTCTCCTGGAAGTCTGAGGAAATGTTCTTTTCTGAGGCAGGGCTGGTGTCTGAACTCAGCCTGCTCCGTGGCCAGGAATGTTAATTCACACACGTGAGGGACTTCTGTGACTGATTCAAAGCCTTTCCTAAAGCTGCAGGTGCCCAAGAGAACTGAAGTGATGTTTGTGGAGGAGAAAATATGCAGGAATTATGCTGGAAATGCCTTTTTTTTTTGTAACACTGACACTTTTTCACATTGGGAACTCACAAATGGAAGAGGAACGTTCATCTGTCTTGAGGCTGGGGTTTTTTTTCACTCATGTGATGTTCTTGACAATATTCTCAGGGTACTAATTTGTTACTTTTAATGATAATTCTCTGTCCACGTGAGAACAGGCATAGATCACAGCCAGACACACACATACACTGCACTTGCCTGCATCAAATATTTATGCATCATTATTGGCATTAGGGATATCTGAAACCCAAATTTGTAGGAGGCAATTTTGTAGAAAATGAAATTATGGAATATTTATTCACCCAGTAAGCTGCCCTGAGTCTGTGTCTCCTGCAGAATTAGGGAGTTGTTTATTTATGAGCTGCTCTCCTGCTCTCTCCCTCAAAGAGAACCCAGGTTGAACAGGATGTTTGTTTACAAATTGGCCAGAGAGAGCATTGTTCTCGGCTTGATTTGCAATGACTAATGAGCAACATAATTTTTAATCATAGCTTTTCCAGCCTGCCACGCTGACAGGCACGTCCTGCCTGCACTCCTCTCTCCGTGGCACAGCACGGGCAGGCTGGGGATGCTAACGAGGGAACAAAAAAGCACTGGGACAAAGATCAGCGTGCCAGGAGAGAAAAAAGACTTTTGCAGCGAGTGCGATGTGGGAGCGTTCTCCATGTCAGGGTTTTCAGGGATGTGTTTTTAGCGCGTGTGCGGCCGCTCGGGTCGGGCTGGGGAGGAAATCAGTTTGTCTGCGCTAATGAATCAGAGCCTGGCAGTCAGCAGGGGTAAATAGAGCATGAGATCTCGGCATCGGGACTTCTGCAGGACGGCTCCGGAGACACCCCTGCCTCTACAGCGGACGAGGCTGGAAGCAAATTGACGTTGACAAAGCTTTTAAGATTCCTCTCGCCGTGGCCTGGTAGCTCGACACGACAGATGCTCATTCGTTCTGCCAGGGAGCCCGGCCGCGACCCTTCCCCTGCATCCCGGGGGATGCCGGCAGCTCCCCTGCCCCGGATGACACCGATCTTCACAGCATTCCCACTCAGGACCTTTCCCGAGGGATGCCAGTAGCTCCCCTGCCCCGGGTGACACCGATCTTCACAGCATTCCCACTCAGGACCTTTCCCGAGGGATGCCAGTAGCTCCCCTGCCCCGGGTGACACCGATCTTCACAGCATTCCCACTCAGGACCTTTCCCGAGGGATGCCAGCAGCTCCCCTGCCCCGGATGACACCGATCTTCACAGCATTCCCACTCAGGACCCTTCCCCTGCATCCCGGGGGATGCCAGCAGCTCCCCTGCCCGGGGTACCATTCCCAAAACAGCCACCTCAAGGAACCTCCCGTTTCCCTCCCCGGAATTCGGAAACTTCCCAAGTCCAAAAATGGGTTTTCAAAGGTGGGGAATGGGAGGGGACAGGGGCAGAGCGAGGGTGTCAAAAGGCGTCCTCAGCAGGGCCGGTGCCACTTTGGGCAGCGCTGTGTCCCCTACCTGTGTGTGTGTCCCCTGTCCCCCGTGTCCCTCCTGTCCCCCGTGTCCCCTGGCTGTGTGTGTGTGTGTGTGTTGTGTGTGTCCCCCGTGTCCCCTGCCCGGCTGTGCAGACCCACAGATCCCCTCTGCTGCCCTCCAAAGTGTTATTAATATTAATATTAGCCCTAATAGCGATATCCAGGTGGATACATGCCATTATTCCAGGATGACCCCGCGTTTGTGTGATCGCTGAGGTGGTTTCTCTAACACGCAGATAACAAAGCCCTTCCAAACGAGCTGTTTTGGCTTGAAAGTGCTTTTTATCCACTTTTCCCTAGTAACAAAGAGCCTCTTTAAAGTGGAGATGACTCTGATAGCACCGGAGATATTAACACATGTTGTTGCCGCAACCCCTTTAACACTTGCAGGAATTTAATTTTCATTAATTACTTTGTAGTGAGAAGGGAGGGAGTGAGAAACGGATCACCTGCTTTTCTGGGGAGGAAAAACAAAGTTCGAGACTTCTCGAAAGACTTAGTGAAAGGGAAAACAAGACTGCTACGTTTTCTGCTTCTGACTTAAGGCTGGAAGATGCTTTGCATCACATTATCAGCTCATTTTTGCATTTTAATCTCCATAAATCCCAGCGGCAAGTGCCAAGCACTGCCAGGAACGTGCTCCTCTGCTGCCACTTCTCTGACCATGGATTACGGGAAAGACTCCCTGTGATGGCAGCAAACTGGGAATATGGAATAATGAGACGGGATTTAGCCAGGAGCCCTCATAAGACAAAATTAAAGGTGTTCCAGCTAAAAACGTGGAGTTTAAAGGGACTGGGCGTCCTCGTTTTGGAAGTGCTTGGGCAGCTTTAATGGAGGAGGACTGTAATGGTTTTTGACACGTGTTAATGGTGTGTGTCACCTTCTTTATCTTTTCATAAGGACATGGCTAATTTCTGATGGCATGTGTCACATTGCATATGTTGGTGAAATATAGGTCACAAGCTAAAAATATGCACAATATTAACAAAATCTCGACGATAACAATTGCATAAATGTCCCTTATCGCAGCAGCCACGGCTGATCAGGAATCTGATTCTGGGAAAATGCTTTTTCAAGCCCTGTCTTAGAAGATGGTGGTGAAAAGCGAGGCTTTGGCAGAGCTGCTGCCGAGGAGAAGGAGGGATTCTGTCTCTCTGGAGACATTCCTAGAGGTGGTGCCTCTTCCCGTGGCAGAAAGCTGAGAAATGCTGATCTGTTCATGTGGCAGTCGCTGATTTATGTGGTTTGGCAAAGGCTGGGAGCAGCTCCTGGGGGAGGAAGGGTGATGGGACAATGCTGTTTGAGGCTATCCTTGGGAAAAGGCTGCTGGGCATTATCCTGCCCTCCTGCCACCCCGAGGGCTCTCTGACACCGTTCTTCTTCTCCAGAGAGGAGCCCCAGTGGTAAGGACCCAGTCCCCAGGCCCTACAGTTCTGTGAGACAGAGCCAGAGCTGCTGGAGAGGTACCAGGTCACTGTCCCTGGCCTTGTTGTCCCTTTACCAATTAATTTTTGCTTTCCTGACAGTGGCCAAATACCTTCAAGTGAATCTTACAACGTGGCCAGTCCAGATTCTTCCAACATTCCAACTTCATGCTTTGTCTCAATAGCCCAATCTGACAGCACATCTTGATCTTGAGGGGCTTTCCTCTGAAAAAAAAATAAAAAAAATTGACAGAAGCAATAAATGAACCTTAAATAGTCACCAGACAGAAGTAAATTAAGTTAGGGACACATATCTTTTAATAAGACATTATCTTATGTTCTCATTAGAGAAAGCTCATGTTTACTTTTCTTTTGCCATCTAGAAAACAAGGCTGTGATGCTTTTCTAGCATTTGAATTGTCCACAATTGCTTTTATTGTAACCAAATAAAACTTCTCCAGCAGCTGCCAGGTCAGGCTGTGGGACTGGTGTGAGCTGAGTGATGCTGGCAGTGTGTGGGGGCTGGAAATGGGAGCACAGCTCGCTTTTCCTGGCTAAGGAGAATTAGATACCCTAATGGACTCATGAGTGTTACCGAGAAATGAATATGAAAAATAGATAAAGTCAGCTCTAAAAGCCAGGTGATTGAGATCTAGAGATGGAGAGAGACAGAATATGTGAATGTCCAGTGCAGCCAAGCTTTGAGTGAAGGAAACATGAGAAGAGATTGGATGGAAAACCATTTCATCCCAGTCAGAGCCCGTCTAATCCCACTTTAATTTGATGGTCAACAATTGGAAATGAAATGGGGGCCTTGCAAACAGCTGAGCTTTCTAAGGGCTTCTACAATTTCACCTTGATTCCATCAGAAATGAGGCATCAGGGAGGAAAAGAAAGTTCATCTCAGCCAAGTCACTTCCTGAACTTGTTTATTTTACTCCAAAATAATTTTTAGGTCATAAATCCCTTAAATCACAGCTCTCCTCATGTCTGACCTGCTTCTGCCTGTGCCTGCAGCACCTCAGCTCTGGCCAGCACCTCCTGCTTTGCTCCTGCTGATAATTTTTCTGGGTATTCCAGGGATTAGGCTTTGCTCTCCCACCCACCAGCTCCACC